>NC_137799.1:4616285-4926285 GCF_963383645.1 Muscardinus avellanarius
TACTTCTTAATCGTGGACCCAACATAAAGCTAACGGCGGAGGGGAGGCTTGGTTCGCAGCACTGACTTCTAAACTTGTCTGAGAGGTTTGCGACGTGTTAACATTATTTCACAAGAGTGAATTCACTTAGCACTCCTGTACAGGCGCCCAGCGGAGGGGCAGCACGGGACCCCGCACTGGAAGAAGCTGAAAGGAAGATGGCCGTGGAGACGCATCCTCTGGACCGCTCGGAAATCCACCGCACGGGGCAAGATGAGAACCAGAGAGGTAGCACGAATCATACAACCGTGGGCAGGAAGTTAGTGAGGCTCCTGTGTGCCTCGGTTTCCCCTCCTTGGAGGTGATCGTGAACGCCCTCATTGGGCATGCCTGCGAGGACAGAGACGGGGGCGTCTCCTTGTGGCTCTCTGTGGTCGGTTGACACGGGCAAGGCAGGAAGTGTGGAGAGAAGAGGGGGTGCAGAAGCAGCAGACACCTGGAAGAGCGTTCTGGGCGTCCAGTGAAAGCTGGGTAGGTCCTGCGTCAGCCAGCCACGCACCTGCAGACATCAACCCCGAGGAACCCCGCACACGCGCTCCAGGGGTGCACAGGGCCCTCTGGTTGCCATGGGAGATGGGGTCGAATGTCTTGGGTGTCCAGCAAAGAGAGAGATGGACACCTTGCAGGCGGGCCAACTGGTGGGCCAGGGGGATATCGCGTGCAGAGTGACTTTCTGAGCATGGGCCAGAGCCACCAGCGGAGACACCTGTGGGTAGGTCTCCTGTGAGAGCAGAGTGTGAAATCTGGGTGGGAAACGCGTTCCCAGCTCAGGCGGGTCCCACCGGGAGGGCGGGCGGGCGTGAGGGACTTCTGTCTGTATTTGTTATACTGTTGTTGCTTTCACAATAATATAAAAAAAAGGAGCTGACGCCAATCCCAGCAGATGGTAACATTTGCTGAATCCAGGAGCTGGGTCCATGGGAGTTCCTTATGTAGCCTCTGAGCGGTTCTATTTGTTTGGAAAGTTCTCTAATACACATAGAAGAAAGGATTAGTTAACATGCAGCTCCACAGAGAAGCATCCCTGCTGCCCTCTTTGGACTCGTTCAAACTGCTTTGGGATCTTGCCTTGAAATGGGGGGGGGGGTAGTAAAGTGAGACTCCAGGCTGCAAACTGGCCCCCGGCAGATGGTTCCTTCTGAGAAGCAGGACTTCCTGACTCCATTTGTATTGAGATGTTTCTTATTTTAATGGGTTGATGATGAGGTGGCCCCGCTCCAGCTCCTGCCTGGCTGGGGCCGTGGGCCCGGGTACACGGCCCCTCGGCAGCTGTGCGCTGATGTGCGGGGCTTGGGCTCGAAGCGCAGCCCTTCCCACAGTGCCAAGGGTGCTGGCCGGCTCGCAGCAGGCCTAGTGACTCTGCACCCTGTGCCACCGGAGGAGCTGGTCCCACCTGTGACCCCTGAAGGTCTGGCGGCCGCTGAGGTGAGGAGGGGCCACAACAGGGCCAGGCGCCTGCCCGACTTCACAACCAGCCCCGTCGGGCTCTCAGTCTGCCTCGGATGCGGGTGAAGAGTTCTGGAACATTCAAAGGCAGAGTGTGCAGTATGACTGCCAAGCCCCCGAGGGGCGCAGCCAGGAGGCCTCGTTAGCGCTGACCTTGGCACCCAGCGGATCCTGACGGATGGGGTTCGGGCCTGGACGGGCCCCGGGGGAGCTGCAGCACCATCCATTACGGGCCGTCAGCGCCTCCCTGGGCTCTGCCGGCTCCGATGCCATGAGCATCCGGCCAGAAATAAATCTCTGCCTGGACCGCGGGAGAGCCAGAGGGACCGAGGCAAAGCATGAAAAATGTCTCTGCCCTGGCTCAGCAACGACGCTGGGAGGGACAAGGAGCGGGAGGGAGCAGCCAGGCCGAGGACGGCCTGAGCCCAGTCTCAGCCAGTGACACGCTCCTGCCTGGGCCCCACTTACCAAGATGCCCTGGAGATCCAGGGGAAGCGGGGCCCGCGGAGGAGGGAACGCTGGTCAAACTAGCTAAGGCAGCCGGTGCGACTGGCAGCCACTCGGCTCCTATCTGCTTTGTGCTCAGTGCATGCTGCCCCAGTCGGCCGCGCCCGCCTGCTAGGGGACAGGACGCGCCGTGCCTCCGCCGCCGCCGTGGCAGGAGCCTACTAACAGGGTGACCGTGAAGGTTACTGGGGAAAGTCAGCCTAGGTGGCCACTGAGCGGCAGACGCCTGTCATCCCAGTACTTGGGAGGCAGAGACAGGAGGATTTCAGGTTCAGCAATTTAGTAAGACCCTGTGTCCAAATTTAAAAGGGGCGGGGGGGGGGGCTGGAGGTAGAGCTCAGAGGTAGAATGCACCTGGGTCCAATCTCCAGCACCAGAACAAATAAAATGGCTGTCGAGCTGGGCGTGGTGGCGCACGCTTGTAATCCCCGCGCTTGGTAGGTGGAGACAGGAGGATGGCACAGGTTTGAAGCCAGCTGTGCTGGCTTAAGAGCCCCTGCTTCCAAATAAAAATATAAAATAGGTATGGGAGTGTAGCCAGGAGGTAGAAGGGTTTCCAGGAACCCCAGTAACACACACACACACACGCACAATAAAAATTGGCTGTCGAGCCAGTGAATGGATGAGTGGGGAAAACTTGTAATCCCGTGTCTCAGAAAGCTGAGGCAGGAAGGCTGCAAGTTAGAGGCCAGCCTCAGGAATTTATCAAGATTCTGTCAAAAAAATAAAAAATAAAAGGGGCTATGGATGTAGCTTAGAAGGAGCATGCCCTGGGGTCGATCCCCAGCACCAAAGAGACACATCACCTGCTGTGGTGGGTTGATGGCTCAGGATCAGGAGGCCCGGCCCCGCCTCCTGGAACCGCACCTGCGCTAGGACAATGGCTCAAATCCTGGCAACGGCCCCGGGTGGCCGGGTGGCTGGGGCAGTGACCTTGCGCCTCAGTCTCCCCGCCATGAAATGGGGCGCGGTCCCCACTCGGTAGAGCTGTGCGTATTTAATGAGGTGATACATGCGCTGTCCAGTGCCCCCAGTCAGATAGCGAGGACCGTGAGTCTCCTCCGGCCTGCTGCCTTCCGCGGCCTCGTAATGGCTTCAGAGTCGAGGACACCTGCCTTGCCTCCTCTGCACGGCTCCCTGTGCCTTGCCACGCTCTCTGCACACCGTGGCCCCCTCCCTGTCCCTCGCGCCGTCCTGACAGCCCCCACCCCGGCCCTCTCCTGCGGCGTCCACCATCTCCCCGGCCTGTCACCTCCTCACTTGACGCTTCGTGCGCGGCCTGAGCGGCAGAAGCGAGCCTCCCTCGGCTGGACTCGCTGCCTCTAATAACAGCCGCGTCTCGGAGGCAGAGCCCTGCACGCTACTGATTTACAACATGGCGAAGCGGGGTGACAGGGACCCCGCAGAGTCTGCTAAATGACCCAGAAGCCTCTGGCTTGACCGTCCTTCTCTGGGGCCCAAATAGATTGGCAACTTGCTTTCAGGAGCCGTCTCAAGGGCTGAAAAGGCCCCAGATCATATGTCTCCCCAAGAAACCCTATTGATTACCCATTATATGCCAGGCCTCTTAGACTCTGATGATGATACACACATACCATCTGATGGTATCTCTCTATATATGTACACATATATAGTAAAATTATATATACTCTGTATATGAGTATAACTTATGAGCATTACACACACACACACACACACACACACACACACACACACACATATATATATGCTTTTTCACTAAGGATTGGCCCAGGAGTATTCTACCCCTGAGCTACTCCCCAGCCCTATTTTATTTTTTATTTGGAAACAGGGTCTCACTAAGTCGCTAAGGACCTTGGTAAGTTGCGGAGGCTGACCTTGACCCTGGAATTCTCTGTCTTGGCCTCCCAAGTACTGGGACTATTTTTATTACTTTGTTTTTGTTTTGGGGGGTCTGGGGGTAGAATCCAGGAGCATTCTACCTCCGAGCTATACACCCTGCTCTATTTTTTATTCTTTATTTTGAAACAGGGTCTCACTAAGTTGCGGAGGGCCTCACTGAGTAGCTGAGGCTGTCCAGCAACTGCAATCCTCCTGTCTCAGCCTCCCGAACGCTGGGATTACAAGCATGTGCCACCACACCCGGCTTCAATTACTGGAACTATAGGTGTATACCACTGCATCTGGCATATATAAATATATATATATATATATATATATATATATATATAATGTAGATATATGTATATATTTTTGTCTCCAGTGCTGGGATGGAACCCGGGGCCTCACACTTGCCAGGCAAGTGCTAACCACTGGGCTTCACACCATCCCTGGACCCCACCGGTGTTCACAGAGGTGAACCAAGCTATCAGCCCTGTGCTCTAGGGTTTGAGTGTCCAGGGAAGAACACCGGCAGAGAACAGAGACATATTTAAGCTCAGAGCCCACTCTGTGGGCCTAGGGGCAGGACCAGCGGCTTCCAGGCAGGATGCAGGTTGCTGTTTCCTTGGGCCAGGGCTGGCTTCTGTGATGTCCTCTGCTCCCCCTTGTGGCCAGCCCGGGCCTCGTTCTGGAGGGTCTGGGGACTGGCGCCTGTCCTTGGGAACCCGCCTGGGGTCAGAGCCTGGGAAGAAGCTTATCATATTTTCACGGAGTTTGGTGGGTGGCTTGGATTTGGGCTGTCGGCTCCAGGAGCAACAAAATCGCCCAGCGTGATTGATGGGCCCTTTGTAAATTTGTAAAATAAATCAGCTTGGCAGAGAGATTCCAAACACCTGTCAGGCAGCAAGCACTTTTTTAACAACCTGTAAAATTCTCTCCCATTCTTCACACACGTCAACGTCAGACCGATGACGAGCTGATCTCGGGCCAAGCAGCAGCCGAGTGTGCGCGCTTGGGCGACAGCGGCCCCTGCGCCGCCTCTGCTTCCCCAGGGTCTGAATGCTCCCAGCACCAGGCCTGCAGGTCCAGGCCGACTGCTCAGAGGAAGAAGGGAAGATTCTATCGAAGGCAGATGGCACGGGTTTAATATTAGGGTGCCAGGGTGGTGGTTCGCCCATCAATTCACTCTGCAAACGTTTCCTGAGGCCTCTTCAGCAGTGGCTCAGGGCAGGGGGCTGGAAGTGGTTGGCCCCCCGGGGGGGGGGCTGGGATTAATTAGCAAAGACATCCTGTGTGGTGAGGGTTCTGGAGGAGAAATTTGAGTTGATCAGGAAACGGGGAGCCACGGGAGGTGAAGGTTCATTAAGTGTCCTTTGGCGGCCCACGGCCCACGTGCCCAAGGCTTGGTCCTGGCCCCTGGCGCTATTGGAAGTGGTGAAGCCTTTTAGAGGCGAGGCCGGGTTGGGAGCCTTCCCTTGCATTGGGGTGGGTCCTGGAAGGGCATTGGCCTGGCCTCCCTCCCTTTGCTTCCGGGTCACCTAGGGGTCAGCGGGTTGCTCCTGGGATGCTCCGCACCTCCCCACAGGCACAAAGGGACAAAGTCAGCCGACCACGACTGTCTGGGACCGGGAGTCCTCAAGTTGATAATCGCAGTACTTTGTTACAGTAACAAGAGAGCTGACTGATACTGACACATCAGAAGGAGAGCTCAGTGTGCCCTTCATGTGTTCAGAATGAATTCTAACGCCGGGCGTGGTGGGCACGCTTGTGATCCCAGCATTCGGGAGGCTGAGACAGGAGGATCACGGTTGCGGACAGCCTCAGCTACCTAGTGAGGCCCTTCACAACTTCGTGAGACCATGCTTCAACATGAAGAATGAAAAATAGGGCTGGGAGATACTCGGAGATAGAATGCCTCTGGATTCCATCCCCACCCAGTACCGGGGGGGGGAAAAAAAAAAAAAAAGAATGAATTCTAAAAGTGAAATAACAATCCAGACACCGTGCCATCTCAACTTGGGTACCACTCGAGCCACTATCGCAGCCATCCCAGCCACTGCGGAGCAGCCATGAGCAAAAGATTTCCTTTCTCTAACCCTCCGTCTCCTCTTCTATAAAATGGGGACAATTTTGAGGTTCCGGGAGCTGTTCTGTTATTGAACGAGGACGACTCTGAGGCGCTCCATGAAATGTCTGGTGTGCAGCGGTAGCATCGGCACACCTTAGAAACGTGTCTGGCTCGGAAGCACGTGGGCTGTCTGCCCTTTGAGGGAGCGGCGGATCCTCCCGCTAGCATCCCGAGTGGGGCGGTGGGAGAGCCCGGCACCCAGCGCCACCAGGAGCTCCAGCTGCTCCCCGCCCTCCCCGCCGGCCCTCCCCACACCTCTGACATCTCTGAAATCACACCGGGGACCAATTAGGAGCAGTAACAATTAAGACAAGCCGAGGGCATGTAGCATTTGCAAACACTTATTAAAACACATCAATAATTAAGCACTTCTTTAGAAGCTACATATCTGGCCTCCAGACATATCTGTTTATGGACCTTGGGTCGCAGCCTGCTGTGAGAGCTGTGTTTGGCCTTCCACGCTGATAATGAGAATTTAAATTCTCCTCTGACTTGAATCCGTATATCTGAGAGGTGATCCACAGGACGAGGGCGCCTGCGCTCGGGCCAGCTGTCTGATCCCAAGGTGTGGTCTTCACAGCGGGACAGACCCAGGACAAACCCAGGCTCTGCCTCCTGCAGCCGCCGGTCGGGCCTATGAATGTGGGCCCAGGAGTGCTTGTGCCGGGTCAGCTCAGTCCACAGAGGGAATTGGTGCTGGTGTCCCCATTACCCTCCAGGGACGCAAAGAGGCTGCCGCGAGCCAAGAGAACAAGACCCTGGTCCATACCAGTGGGTCCAAACTCTGTCTACCTGGACCAGGCAGATTTCAGAAACGAAAGAAAGGAGGGGCGGACTGGGACACCCGGAGAGCACAGATTCTGTCCAGTCTCCACCCTTGGTCCTAGTCCTGGAGCCAGAAAGGCACGCAGTCCCCAGCCTGTGGCCAGAGTTCTCACTTGTCCAAGAGGAGCAGGCAGTGCAGGTCTTTACGAAATCTTCTGACGCGTGTGTGTGTGTGTGTGTCTGTCTGTCTGTCTGTCTGTGTGCTTGCATGTATATGTGTGTGGTACTGGGGGTTGAACTTTCCAAATTATACCCATAGCCCTTTTCTTCTTCTATTTTATTTATTTATTTATTTATTTATTTATTTATTTATTTATTTATTTTTGCGGTACTGGGAATGGATCCCAGGGGCACTCTACCTCCGAGGGACACTACCAGCCCTAATTTTTATTCTTTATTTTTAAAAAAGGGTCTCGCCAAGTTGCAGAAGGCCTCACTGAGTAGCTAAGCCTGGCCACGAGCCTGCGGTCCTCCTGTCTCAGCCTCCCAAGTACTGGGATTATAGGCCTGTGCCCACCTTGAGCTCTTTAACATTTTTTTTTCTTTTTTTGGTGGTACTGGGGTTCCTGGAAGCCCTTCTACCTCCGGGCTACACTCCCAGACCTATTTTTACATTTTTATTTGGAAACAGGGTCTCCTAAGCCAGCGCGCGCGGCTGGCTTCGAACCTGCGCGATCCTCCTGTCTCCGCCTCCCCAGCGCGGGGATGACGAGCGTGCCCACCACGCCCGGTGAGCTCTTTAACTCTTCATCACTGCACAGGCCATAGAAACATCCCCAGTCGTGCCCACACATCTTCTGGGTCATTGCTCCTATCTGTCTCTGCTTCCTCTTGGCCACAGAGGCCCTTGGATGGGAACCCACCTCTCTGACTTACACTGTGGATGCAGAACCAAGTGGGCTAGCTGGAAAGGACGGGACGAACAACTCCACGTTCAGCTTTGGCTCCCGCGGGGCTTGGGGAGGCTGGTGAGCAGAGGAGGGAGGCAGGGGGCGGGAGCGGCGCATCCTTGCAGGTATTCATTTTGCCAATGAAGGGTGTGTGTGTGTGTGTGTGTGTGTGTATGGGAACTGAACCTAGAACCATTCTACCACCAAGCTATACCTCCAGACCTATTTTATTTTTTATTCTGAACAAAGAGCCCGTTAAGTTGCTGAGGGTGTTGCTAGGTTACTGAGGTTGGCCTCAAACCTGTGAACCTCCTAACTCAGCCTCCCAAGTGCTGGGATTTGAGGCGTGCACTGCCAGGGCCGGTGGGCAAGAGGGGTTGGTGTTGATGTCGGGGAGGGGTGGCTGCGGCAGCACTGAACCCCCAAGGTGGTCCCTGCTGGCGGCTTTCTGCTCACTAGCGTTCCTCGCTGAGTCCGTGTTCTGTATTTAGTCTGAGGCGGGACATTATGTTTTTAGCACTTTAGTGGTTGGGATAAATAGCCCTCGTTTGTTTATTTATTTATTGGACCAAATCGCCCTAGCAAATTCTTCGGGAGTCGGGTATAATCGGATTTGGTTTTTAACATGCTTTTAAAGTAAAGAAATAAATACAATGGAGGTTTGTAAAGGGGGACCATTAGAGAATGGGCCTTGGCCCCATAACTTTAAAGTAATAGCCCCATTAGGGAGCGGGGCGAGGATGTTTTAACTGTTCCTCCGCGCTTCTCCCGGGGCCGAGGGCTTCTGCGGGCGGGCCGGGCATCGCGGTAAAAGCCTTTCCTGAATCCACTTAACCTCCATTTACGGAGAAATAAAGCGAAATTGATGCCTATTCGGGGCTGCATGGGGGGGTCGCCCCCTTCCGTAAAAGCCCTGGGCTTGCAGTTTGCAGAGCTGCCCGGCACGTCGGGGAAAGCGGCTGCTGATCAAGATGGAGTTTTATGGCTGTGATATTTGCCGCTAACAGCCACCTAATGCAGCATTTTCGTTTCTGTGCAATTAATGTTAATGTCTGCTACGAAAATTGTCATTAAATACCATTTTAAAATCCATTCAATTTGCATATGCAAAGCCCATTTACCATCGCAGAGCGTGTAGCGGGCACTTCATCACGCCCTGCCCGGGAATTGTGGCCACTCAGTTTTATAGCAATTTAAGGTTTTTTATTGAAAGCTGAATGATAATGGATGTCTTTTCTGAGCTCAGCTGATTGCAGCTGTACAATGCAAAGTTGCAGCCGCAGGGCCAGAATCCGTGGGCATATGAGCTCCTCCTGGACTAGGGAGAGGCAGGGCCCAGAGGAGAGAGCACTGGACAGGGAGTCCAGCTGCCTGGCTCTTGATCTGGCACAGCTAATGACCTGCTCACTGACTTTGGGAAGCTCACTTCTCTCACTTTTTTCTACTTTCTCCTGCTGTAAATAAGGGCTTCCAGCCAGGAACGGGGGTGCACACCTGGAACCGCAGTGCTAGGGAGGATGAGACAGAAGGATGGCAGGTTTGAGGTCAGCCTCAGCAACTTGGTGAGACCCTGTTTCAAAATAAAAAATGAGCTGAAGCTGGGTGTGGTGGCACACGCCTGTCATCCCAGTACTTGGGAGGCCGAGACAGGAGGATCACAGGTTCTAGGACAGTCTCAGCAACTAGTGAGACTCATCAACCTAGTGAGACCTATTTTCAAAATTAAAATAGGGAAGCCGGGTGTGGTGGCGCACGCTTGTCATCCCAGCATTCGGGAGGCTGAGATGGGAGGATCATGGTTCACAGATAACCTCAGCTACTTAGGCCCTATGCAACTCAGTGAGACCCTGTTTCAAAATAAATAATACAATTATAGGGCTGCGGGTGTAGCTCAGAGATAGAATACCCCTGGGTTCCATTCCCAGTACCACAAAAGTAAGTAAATAAATAAATAAATAAATAAGTAAGTAAAATAGGGCTGAAGATGTAGCTTCAAGGTAGAATGCCCCTGAGTTCAATCCCTAGTACAATCAATCAATCAATCAATCAATTTAAAGACAAAAGATGGCTTGGGGTGTAGCTCCAAGGTACTGGAAACGTAGAATTTCAGTGCCACACACATAAAAAAGAGAAATTCTGATCCATATTACAACATGGCTGACCCTTGAAGATACTATAGAAAATGGAATACTGTCTGATTTCTTTTATACGAGGTACATAGAATAGTCAAATTCACACAGAGGAGCACGCCAGACCCCTGGAGAAGCCGGGCACAGTAAGACGCTGGGTCCCGGGTGGGGGTCGCGCGGGGCACGCAAGCCGGGGCCCGGGTCGCAGGACTCTGGGCCCCGGGCCAAACTGTGCATAGCACGCCAGATCCCTGGAGAAACCAGGCCCAGTACCCTGGGCCCCGGGCGGGGATCGCGCGGGGCATACCAGCTGGGGCCCGGGTCACAGGACCCTGGGCCCCAGGCGGAGTAGTGCAGAGCACTCTGGACCCATGGGGAAACCGACTGGGTTACAGTGCTACTGAGTGCCTGATCCTACTACCTCCTCAAACCACATACACTGTCTTTTCTTATTAAAAAAAAAAAAAAAAAGGAAAAGAAAAAGAAAAATATCGGAGAGGAGTTAAGAAAGCTGTTGTGGACGCCAGGACACTGGAGATGCAGACAAAACTTATCTAAATGCACTGGAACTTATGGAAAAATTCCCCGTGAAGGAGGACTGCTGTTTCGCTATATTGTTAAGAATCTTGGACATCACCTATAAGGAGAGAGTCTAGCGGAGACCAAGGAAAAAGGCGGTGTTGAAAGAGGTCTCCGCAATGGCGGTGGAGACTTGTACTCAGGAGAAGCAGAAACCGGATCCTACCAACCTTATTTTTTATTTATTTATTTTTTTTGGAGAAATTACACCAAATGTCGAATGCTACCGTCATGCATGCTTAGGAACACTGGACAACATTCAGAGTGGAAAAAGAGCCTGGGAAGTATTTGAAATGGTGGAGGCAGTGGCAATGGCAGTGGCCAGTACTCAGAGGAGGCAGAGATCTGATACATTACACCTGGAACTTTTGAAATAATAACCCCAGAGACAGTGCTCGGAGCCTGCTGAGGGATTAGGCCAGTGCCGGGGCCAATGGCTGACATAGGAGGCTGCCGTGAGGCAAGGCCACTACTGGGGCCTCTGAAGCCGAGATTGGAGCCTGCTGAAGGGTTAGGCCAATGCTGGGGCCAGTGAGGCCGGGATCGGAGCCTGCCATGAGGCAAGGCCAGTGTTGGGGACTTCAAGGCCGGGATCGGAAACTGCTGAGGGGTTAGGCCAGTGCCAGAGCCAGCAAGGCCAGGATCGGAGCTCACTGTGAGGCAAGGCCAGTGCTGGGGCCTCCGAGGCCTGGATTGGAGCCTGCTGAGGGGTTAGGTCAGTGCCGGGGCCAGTGGCCGGCATTGGAGCCTTCCGTGAGGCAAGGCTGCTACTGAGGCCTCCGAGGCCAGGATTGGAGCCTGCCGAGGGGTTAGACCAATGCTGGGGCCAGCGAGGCCGGCATCAGAGCCTGCCGTGAGACAAGGCCGGTGCTGGGCCTCCGAGGCCAGGGTTGGAGCCTGCTGAGGGGTTAGGCCGGTGCTGGGGCCAGCGACAGAGCCTGCCATGAGGCAAGGCCGGTACTGGGGCCTCCGAGGCCAGGATAAGAGCCTGCCGAGAGGTAAGGCCGGTGCCGGGGCCAGCAGCCGGCATCAGAGCCTTCCGTGAGGCAAGGCCGCTACTGAGGCCTCCGAGGCTGAGATCGGAGTCTGCCGAGGGATTAGGCCGGAACTGGGGCCAGCAAGGCCAGGATTGGAGCCTGCCGAGGGGTTAGGACGGTGTTGGGGCCAGCGAGGCTGGCACCGGAGCCTGCCATGAGGCAAGGCCGCTACTGAGGCCTCCGAGGCTGAGATCGGAGCCTGCTGTGAGGCAAGGCCGGTGCTGGGGCCTCCAAGGCCGGGATTGGAGCCTGTCGAGGGGTTAGGCCGGTGCTGGGGCCAGCGAGGCTGGCACGGGATCCTGCCATGAGGCAAGGCTGGTACTGGGGCCTCCGAGGCTGGGATTGGAGCCTGCTGAGGGTTAGGCCAGTGCGGGGGCCAGCAAGGCCAGCATTGGAGCCTGCCATGAGGCAAGGCCAGTGCTGGGGCCAGCGAGGCCGGCACCGGAGCCTGCCGTGAGGCAAGGCCGGTGCTGGGGCCTCCGAGGCCAGGATCGGAGCTTGCTGAGGGGTTAGGCCGGTGCTGGGGCCAGCGAGGCCGGCACCAGAGCCTGCCATGAGGCAAGGCCGGTGCTGGGGCCTCCGAGGCCGGGATCGGAGCCTGCTGAGGGGTTAGGCCGGTGCTGGGGCCAGCGAGGCCGGGATCGGAGCTTGCCGTGAGGCAAGGCTGGTGCTGGGGCGAGCGAGGCCGGCATCGGAGTCTGCCATGAGGCAAGGCTGGTGCTGGGGCCTCCGAGGCCAGGATAAGAGCCTGCCGAGGGATTAGGCCGGTGCCGGGGCCAGCGGCCGGCATCGGAGCCTTCCATGAGGCAAGGCCGCTTGGAGCCTGCGGAGGGGTTAGGCCAGTGCTGGGGCCAGCAAGGCCGGCATCGGAGCCTGCTGTGAGGCAAGGCCGGTGCTGGGGCCTCAGAGGCCGGGATCAGAATCCTGCCGAGGGGTTAGGCCGGTGCCGGGGCCAATGGCTGGCATCGGAGCCTGCCGTGAGGCAAAGCCACTACTGCGGCCTCCAAGGCTGGGATCGAAGCCAGCTGAGGGGTTAGGCCGGTGTGGGGGCCAGCGAGACCAGAATCGGGGCCTCCCATGAGGCAAGGCTGCTGCTTGAGCCAGCGAGGTCTGGATCAGTCCACTGGGTAGCCAGGCCACTACTGGGGCCGTCAAGAGTGGGATCGGTACTTGCAACGCGGCATGCACAGAGAAATATCGCAGAAAATATAAATCAGATGCTTCCCCTAATCAGCAATAACTAGGAGGAAAGGGGCAACAGGAAGAGGTCGAGCTATAGAAAGGGCCCTATAGTGAAGCAACTAAGGTGACCAATCAGAGGGTATGGAATAGTGGAGGATGGAACCTCTTTAAAACTCAGGAGGTACATAAACAAATGTGCCAAAGTTAATCACCAAACAAGCATGGGATCAAGGGAGGGGGAGGGAATGGGATGGGGGCTGGATGAGGGCTAATTGGACGATGTGTGCTTGTATATCCTCTCAAGTCTTGTACTCCAATGTGATTGATATATGACTACAAGGCACCAATTAAAAAAATAAATTAATTAAAAAAATTCACACAGAGACAGAAAGTAGCATGACTAGCTGCTCCAGCCGCTGGAGAGGTGACAGGGAGCTAGTGTTTAGTGATGAGAAAGTTCTAGAGAGGGTGGTGGTGATGGCCACGGGGCAACAGGACTGTGCTCATTCCCGCTGAACTGTGTGTCCAGAGCTTTTATGTTTTATATACACATATCATTTGTACCACAATAAAAATTAGAATGTAAAATAAAAATGAAAGATAGTCCTGGGCATGTTGACATATGCCTGTAATTCCATACTTGGGAGGCTGAGACAGCAGGATTGCTAGTTTCTTTTTTTTCTTTTTTTTTTTTCTTTTTTTTATGGTACTGTGGGTGGAACCCAGAGGCCTTCTACCTCCAGGCTATACTCCCAGACCTATTTTATATTTTATTTGGAAACAGGGTCTCACTGAGTTGCTGAGAGCCTCACTAAGTAGCTGAGGCTGGCTTCGAACCTGCGCGATCCTCCCGTCTCAGCCTCCCAAGCGCGAGGATGACAAGCGCACCCACCATGCCCGGCTGGGATTGCTAGTTGAAGCCAGCTTCAGCAACTTAGCAAGGCCCTTCGAAACTTAGCAAGACCCTGTTTCAAAATTAAAAAATGCAACAGGCCGGAGGGGGTGTAGGTCAGAGGTAGAATGCCCCTGGGTTCAATCCCAGTACAAATATGTATGTATATGTACATATATGTATACAATAAAAATAAATTTTTATCTAAGTATATATAATATAAAATAAAGATAGACCCACCACCAAGACATATGGTCAAAGGGGGCCCAGGAATGGTGGAAGAAGGCAAGAAGACAGGCCAGGGCTGGAATGTCAGAGGCTCTGTACGAGGGCAGAGCGGCACTGCCACACATGTGGGCCAGGTCGTGGCCATGTCAGCCGCAGGAAGCCGCACAGGGCCTGGGCAGCAGGAGCCCGGCCAGCTGCTGCTGTCTGGTAGTGGCCTCTTCCATTTCACTGTTCAGTGCAGTACCTACGTATCAGTAACTTCTGTAATCAGGACGAGTCTGCGCTGTGATGTAGAAAGGGCTGGTGCACCCCGCTGTGGTGTACATTCGCTGTTTTGGCCTTCCAGGTACCAGATACCCTCCTTCGGCAAATGGAACCTGGATCTGCACATCTTTTCTACCATCAGCCCACGTGCATTGTGGGCACGGCATTACCTTGACTCTGGGGAGGGGCATGTGATCAGGCCTGGCCAATCAGAGGATCAAATTCCCCTGGCCTCAGTGATTGGCTGATGGCAGCCATGTGACCCAGGCCAAGCCAATCATGCATTTACAAGCCCTAAGCTGACTGGTCAGGGCTGGGTCACATGTCTGCCTCTGAGCCAATTGCTGAGGCCAGGGGTATATGATGCCCTGATTGGCCAGGTCGATCACATGCTCCACCACCCCCAGTCAGGGGCACATGGGCACAATGTGGAAAAGGTGAAGAGACCCAGCTTCTGACTGCAGCCAGAGGGGATCTGACAAGGGGCAGGCGAAGCAGGCAGTAGGACAGAGTCCCTAACGGAGCCATTGCTGATATCTGTGTAGGGAATGATAAAATTTAGTCTGTGCATTAGGGAGATAACTCCAGAAGGGCCAGACTTAGAAGCAGGCAGGCAGTTAGCAGGTTTCTACAGAGGTCCCGGCAGGAGACAGAGCACTGACTCGAGGAGCACACAGCACTAAAAGTGCTCAAAGTTATTTCTTAGCCAGCTGTAGGGATGCACACCTGTAATACTTGGGAGGCCGAGATCGGAGGGTTGGAGGTTCCAGGCCAGCCTCAGCAATTAAGCAAGGCCCTCAGCAACTTAGTGAAACTGTTTCAAAATCAGAAATAAAAAGGGGTAGGAGTAGAGCTCAGAGGTGCAATGTCCCTGGGTTCAATCCCCAGTACCCAAAGTGTAAATAAGTTAATAAAAGCTCCTTTTGTCTTGGCAACCCTGATTTCCCTGTACATTTCTGCTTGAAGTGTGGGCCAGGCTAAAGCCCGGGCTGGTCGTGTCCTTGCTGTAGCGCTCACAGCGTTGGCAGTGGGGGAGAACGTGGCCCCGCGAGAGCACGCACGGGAACACATCGTATCTGTGTGGGGCCGAGGAGGGTCACGTCTCAGGAGTGGCACGAGAGCTTCCTGGGGTGCCAGATATATCTTTTGTCTTTATCTCAGTGGTCAGATTTCCACTTGTCAAGTTTCATAAAGGTGGCCTCAGCATTTTGTATGTTACCACATGTACATTAAACTTTAATATATCAAAAAAAGACCCACAGCCCTTGAGCCTGCAGTTTGTACCCCATCATTTTAACCGGATAACAGCTAACGTGTCCTGAGCGCTCACTACTGTCCCAGGTGACAGGCTGAGGTCTCTGAGTGCGTATGTCACTGAAACCGTCTAGCAGTACCAGGAAACAGGTACGATCACTACCCATTCTACAGCCAGAGAAACTGAGGCCGACATCCCATAGCCTGTCACTGCTGGGGTTCCAGGGGTCCAGGATCCCCAGCAGGTTCTCGCCTTCCCCCCAAAATTATTAACCCCCCTAAAGGCAGACACAGCTTTTAATGTGTGTGTGTGGGGGGGGTGGTACTGGGGATAGAACCCTCCAGCCCTATTTTTTATTCTTTATTTAGAAACAGGGCGTCACTGAGTTGCAGAGGGCCTCACTAAGTAGCTGAGGCTGTCTGTGAACCGCGATCCTCCTGTCTCAGCCTCCCAAATGCTGGGATTACAAGCGTGTGACACCATGCCCCGCTTAGCTTTTTTTTTTTTTTTTTTTTTTGGTGGTACTGGGGGTGGAACCCAGAGGCTTTCTACCTCCGGGCTATACTTCCATACCTTTTTAATATTTTATTTGGAAACAGGGTCTCACTAAGTTGCCGAGAGCCTCACTAAGTAGCTGAGGCTGGCTTGGAACCTGCGCGACCCTCCTGTCTCAGCCTCCCAAGCGCGGGGATGACAAGCGCGCGCCACCACGCCCGGCTCCCGCTTAGCTTTTAATGTTATTCAATCAGTGGAAACTGGTGACCCAGGCAAGCCCTGCAGCCCGGGCTCGGCTCAGCAGGAATCAGGATGTGGCCACAGAAGTGACCGGAGAGGGTTTCTGCAGCGAGGACCAGGCTGAGAAGACGCTCTGTGTCCCTGTTCCCCTCCCAGCTCGCCCTCCCGCCGACAGCCCCGGGTGCAGCCCCTTACCGTGCCCGGATCCCGTAGGTCATGTCCGGAGGGAGGGCGGGCGGCTCCTTCCTCAGGCGCCGGTCATCTTGGTCGCTGATGCGGATGTCGTTGAGCTGGCGGTAGAGGATGTTTTCTCGGGCAGTCACCAGCCCGGCTTTCACCGCCCCGCGGTTCATGGCGATGTAATCCCGGGTCAGCTCTTGGGGGCAGGTGGGCTGCTGCTTAAGCACGTTCCAGTGACCGATGGCTGGGGTAAGAGCCACGGGCAGTGGTCAGCCAGGGGCACAGCCCCGTGTGGCACAGGACTGAGAAGAAGCGGGTTCCTGTCACCCCAGTCCTGCCTGGCCCCGGAAGCATGGCGGCCCGAAAAGGGGGGACCGGGCTTCCCAGAGGGCCCCGCTGTGCCTCAGCTTCCTTCCCAGAGCTAGCTGTGCTGGCCCCTGGCCGTGCTGGCAATCGGGGTATCTGTCCCCAGCCTGTTCCTGCGTCTGAATAGCAGAGACGGCAGACAGACGATGGTCTACTCCTGCTCCGGCCCCTCGGACCTGGGCCCTACTCAGTACCCCCGTCTCATCCAAGCCCAGGGTCACCACTGGGATTCCCAGAATCCTTTGGGGCTGATGCATCGGGGTTTCTCCAGCACTGGCCAGCGAAGTTCAAGAGGGGGCCAGCCTCCCGTCCACTCCTCAGCCCCGTGCTCCCCAGCGCGGACACTCACCTTCAGGGACCCCTCCGTCCAGCCCCCGGAGGTAGAGTCCGTAGTTAAAATCGATCCCGGGCAGGCTGCAGCTTCTCTCCCGGGGCTTGCCGAGTTCAGCCTGTTGGAGAGAGAGCTGTTGAGGCCCTGCTACGGACCAGCCACAGCGCGGCCCCACACAGATGTGGAGGCAGAGCCCCCAAGAGGAGCCCGGCTGCGTTGGGGCCCCAGGCAGAGAGGCCGGCCCGTGTGCTGGTGTGGAGGCTGAGCTACAGCAGCAGAGTGGAGGCCGGGCCATATCTGGGGGCCTGGAGCGCCTGCACTGAGCACCTGTCTGGGATGGAGCTCAGGCCTGCCTGGCTCTAGCTGGAAACCAAGGACCCGGTTTAAGAGGACTCTTGTGTGCCCAGGCATGGTGGCGCATGCCTATTAGCCCAGTACTTGGAAGGCCGAGACAGGAGGAACGCAGGTTGGTATCCAACCTCAGTGACTTAGCGAGGCCCTTTACAACTTAGTGAGGCCGTGTATTCAAAACAAAGAATAAAATATAGGGCTGAGGGTATAGCTCATAGGTAGAATGCCCCTGGGTCCAACCCCCAGTACCACAAAATAAATAAATAAATTAATTAATTAAATAGGGCTAGGATATAGCTCAGAGGTAGAATGCCCCTAGGTTCAATCCCCAGTACCACAAAATTAATTAACTAATTAATTAATTAAATGGGGCTGGGGTGTAGCTCAGAGGTAGAGTGTCCCTGGATTCAGTCTCTAGTACCACAAAATAAGTAAATTAATTAACTTCTTAAATGGGGCTGGGTTGTAGCTCAGAACCAGAAAGGGGGTTACATAAAAGAAGTCGCTGTACTGTCAACTGTAGCAATAGACACATTTTATTTGTTATTCTTTTTAGTACTGAGATTGAACCCTGATGAGCACTACCTCCAATCTATACTCCAATTTATTATTTATTATTTATTTATTTATTTTGCAGTACTAGGCATAAAACCCAGGTGCATTCTACCTCTGAGCTACACTCCCAGCCCTATTTTTCATCCTTCCTTCCTTCCTTTCTTCCTTTCTTTTTTTCTTTCTTTTTTTATAGTACTGAGGATTGAACTCAGGGGCATTCTGCCAGATCCCAGCCCTATTTTTAATTTTGAAAGCGGGTCTCACTAAGTTGCTGAAGCTGACCCCAAACCTGCTCCTGTCTCAGGCTCCCACATACAGGGGCGACAGGCATCACCACGGAGCCTGGCTTCCGTGGGTTTTAAAAAGCCGCGATGGCCGGGCGTGGTGGCACATGCTGTAATCCCTGCACTTGGGAGGCGGAGACAGGAGGATCGCACAGGTTCGAAGCCTCAGCTACTTAGTGAGGCTCTTAGAAACTTAGTGAGACCCTGTTTCCAAATAAAGTATAAAATAGGTCTGGGAGTATAGCCTGGAGGTAGAAAGCCTCTGGGTTCCACTCCCAGTACCACCAAAAAATAAATAAAAAATCTGTGATGTACTCGGGTCACAGATGTTGCACAGCGGGGGTGAGCCTGGGGTGGTTCTGTTCCCTTGAGGACATCTGGTCACCTCTGGACGCGTGGAGCTGTCACAGCTTGGGGGAGTATGCTGTTGTTTATCCGGGGGACAGAGGCCAGGTTCACTGCTAGTCACCAGCTGTGCGCGGGACGGTCCCTCGCACACTACCGGGGGCCTCTGGCCCTCACGCTGGCCGAGATGAGAGACCAGAGACCCCGAGAATGAGCAGCCAGGTGCAGGCGCCAGCGCCAGCCGCTGCTTGCAGAATCTGTGCAGGGACAGACACTTGTGAGGTGCACAAGGGCCTCGGGGCCTGAGGGGGGCGCGCTTCTCACCCCTGACGCTGTCCTGCCCCAGCCCAGGGGCCACTCCTCCCTGACTGCGGCCACCTGCTCGGTCCCTTTTAGACATGTCCTGAGACCCATGGGGTCTCTATGTAGGAGACGCAGCTTCACGCAAGAACTGGAGAAATGCTGGCACAGGGAAACAGCCGAGCACAACACATTTTTACTGTTTCTGAGGCTGAAGGTGGGGTGGGGGCATCCTCAAATCACTGGGGATGCCAGCTGGCTTTGCGCTTCCTTAGACCATCCCAGACGGGCAGCAGAGCTCCCACGACTGGCTGGGGAGGAGTCAGAGGCACACACAAGCTCTCTGGGCCCCTTGGCTCCCGCCCTGGAACTGACTTTCCTCTGTGCCAGGCTGCACCCAAGCGTCAGAGACCGCTGGCAGGAAACTCCAGGGGCCCCTGAGCCAGGCCCGGCGCAGCTGGGGACACCTTTGGGCCTTGTGCAGAGCACCTGCTCACACGGGCGCCATTGGGCGGAGTCTCTTTCCTCTCCTCCTCCAGCCCCCAAAGCTCTCCCTAGCTGGAAGCCCGCCCTCTAAGAGTTCGGCCCTCAGGCTCCGGTGCGGAGTGCATCAGGGCCCATTGTTTACAGGTGAGTGCCCTGGAGGAGCAGCAGATCTACGCAGGGCCAGATCCTCTGCCCACCGAGCAGATCAGCCAATGGGACAGCGCGTGCTCCTCGGCGGCTCCGCCGATCTTGCCGCCTGGGGTCTGCGCGCCATGCCCACCGGCCCCCAACACTTACTACAGTGTCGCTGTGTCCCTGCTCCTCAGGTAAGGAGCTGGGGGGAGCGGTAGGGCCTTGCTGGTTTGCTAAAAGTTAATGAATAGCCGAGGCAGGATTGGAACCCGCGCTCACTCCGCTGGGCCTGGCGCCCCTTTGTTGCTGAGGTTGGGTGCATCATAAACTGCCCAGGCCAATGAACCCTTGCCCCCCTGCCTGGCACAGAGCTGCTCTCTGCTGGGGGTCCTGATGCCACGGAACAGCTGAGGCTGGTGACTTCTGGGCGACTGCTCGCCTGACTGTGTACAGCACTGACACAGCACCTCACCCGGAGAAGTCAGGTAGGGGCTGCTGTCTGATGGGCTGACACAGCGATGGGAAGAACGTCAGTTCAGAAAACACCCTTGCACACACAAGCAGCCTGGACCCAGGACGTTTTAATCTTGACTGGATCTGGGGAAGGTTGTCAAAAAAAAAAAAAAAATGGAGCCAGACGTGGTGATGCACGCCTGCAATCCCAGTACTTGGGACGCTGAGTCAGGAAGGTGGTAAGTTTGAGGCCAGCCTTAGCGATTTAGCAAGCCCCTGTTCCTATTTTTTTATTATTTTTATTTATTATTGTGGTACTGGGAATGGAACCCAGAGACGTTCTACCTCCAAGCTACACCCCAAGCCCTATTTTTTATTCTTTATTCTGAAACGGTCTCACTGAGTTGCAGAGGGCCTCACTAAGTAGCTGAGGCTGTCTGCGAACCATGATCCTCCTGTCTCAGCCTCCTGAGTGCTGGGATTGCAAGTGTTCAGGGATCATGCCCAGCGAGACTCTGTTTCTAAATAAAAAATAAAATAGGCCTGGGGGTATAGCTTGGAGATAGAATACCCTTGGGTTCAGTTTCCAGTGCTGAAGGGAGGATGGGGGAGGAAGGAAGAAAAGAGGAAGGAAGGAAGGGAGGGAGGGAGGGAAAAAACAGATCTTGGATTGACATTTTGGGGAGACATAACCTAAAGAGGGGTGGCGTGAACCACTTAAATCAGACAAAGGGCTGCTCTAGGAACCTCCTGACCCTGAACTTGTAGACAAGGGCAGCAGCTGTGACAGCTGTCTGAGATCAGCTGCCACTGAGCGCCAGGGAGCCTGTGTCCTGCCGGTCACCGGCTCTTCCATGGCAACCTCCTCAGCCTGACGGACTTAGTCACAGCGCTCAGCTTTGAGCAGCCACTGGGGTTCCCGAGCGGCCCCTCCGCCCCCAGCACAGGATGAGAGAGAGCTCTGGCAGATCCTGAAGGGGCCTCCCAGCCAGCCCTCGGGGTGGGCTGTGCCAAGGTCCTGGGGCAGATGGCAGGGAGCAGCTGTTGGGCCTTGCGGAGTCTGAGAGCATCCTCTCTTAAAACCACTGCTCTGATTTTTCTGCAGAAAGGGGAGGATATCCGGCGTGGTGGCGCACGCTTGTAATCCCCGTGCTTGGGAGGCGAAGACAGAAGGGTCATGTAGGTTCGAAGCCAGCCTTGCTGGCTTAAGAGACCCTGTTTCAAAAATATATGTGTGTGTGTGTGTGTGTGTGTGTGTGTGTGTGTGTGTGTGTGTGTGTGTCTGGGAGTGTAGTCTAAAGGTAGAAGGGTTCCATCCCCAGTACCACCACAAGAAAAAAGTCAGGGACAGGGTAGAGAGAAGACACTCTGAGTACCTCTTCCCTGCCAGGCGTGGAGACTCCCTTCAGCAGCCCGCTTTATGGAGTGCTCACTAGCTGCTGAGCACGCGCCCAGAGTGCCCTGCACCTGTCCCTGGACTCTGCCAGCCTCTCTGTGAGGTGGGAAGAGCGAAGCCCACAGGGCCACACGTCCCCAGGGCCGTCAGGAGGACGAGCTGGGGTTAAACACGCCTTCCCGGGGCTCCTGCCCCTCACAGTGACTCTGTCACAGAGGCTGCACTGCCCTCTCTGGACAGGTGGGAGCCAGAGGCTGAGAAAGAGGAGGAATTAATGAAGCCCCCAAATCCTTGCATTTCAGCCGGGCGTGGTGGCGCACGCATCCCAGCATTCAGGAGGCTGAAACAGGAGGATCGTGGTTCGCGGACAGCCTCAGCTACTTAGTGAGGCCCACCTCAATTTAGAGACCCTGTTTCAAAATAAAGAGTAAAAAATAGGGCAGGGGGTGTAGTTCAGATGTCGAATGGGTTCCATCCCCAGACCCGCAAAAAAAAAAAAAAAAAGAAAAAAGAAATCCTTGCATTTCACTTTTTTTTCTTTTCTATTCCTTCCTTCCCCCCTTCTCCTTCTCCTCCTTCCTTTCCTCCCATTTGTGGTACTGGCTCTGGGACATACCCCAGCCTTATTTTATTTTCTATTTGGAAATGGTCTCACCAAGTTGCCAAGAGTCTCACTAGGCTGCCGAGGCTGGCCTTGAACCTGCGATCCTCCTATCTTAGCCTCCAGCTCCTTCCTCATCTCTTAGGGGTGAATCCTCAGGAGTCCTCAGGCCAAACCCTTCCTGGCATTTAAGACAGGTTTTAACACCCTGGTTTTGCAGGACAGGGACTTCTGAAATGCCGGAAGCCATTTCAGCCTGGGGCCCCAGATGGAATCCCTGGTCCCGGGGGTGTTGGGATAAAGAGGAAAATTGGGAGAAAGATCCCAGCTGAGTCTGGCCACCGCCTTCCCCGGCTGCCTTCAAACTGCCTTTCCCAGTTTCCTCTGTGGCAAAGTGGCTTGGCTGGAACACGGCGCTGGGTGACAGCTGTCCCGCCAGCAGACAGCTTCATTAAACCTGATTAAGATGTCATCCCTCTCGGTCTTATTTTCCATCTCTCAGCCTAATTAAAACCATCGCTCTCCCTGTCCCAGGGGTCCTGGAGTTCTCCCGGCTCCTCCTAGCAGCAGCGACCTCTAGCCCTCAGCACGAAGGACCAGACCCCAAAACCGCACCGGGAGCCCCGGGGCCAGGCCGCCCCCAGCAGCCCTGGCTTCTCGGAGGCGCCGCTGGCGGCGCTTCCCGCAGGCTTTGCTCTGAAGCTACCTGGGACCCGGGAACACAGGTTCCCAGCCCCGAGCCCTGCCCAAGCCCCTTCCACGGGACAACTTCTCCCAGGCAGAGGACTGGCCTCCCAATCAAGGGTGCTCCTTCCCCAGGGGCATTCTACCCCGAGCCATTTTATTTTTAATTAGGAAACGGGATCTCACTAAGTTGCAGAGGGCCTCGCTAAGTGGCTGAGGCTGGCCTCGAGCCCGCAATCCTCCTGCCTTAGCCTCCCAAGTATTCATCGTAGTCTGTACTCCCAGTACTTAGGAGGCTGAGACAGGAGGCTCACAGGTTTGAGGCCAGCCTTAGCAACTCAGTGAAGCTCTCAGCAACCTCGCAAGATTCTATTTCTAAACAAAAAGTAAAATATGGCTGAGGGTGAGGTGTAGCTCGGAGGTAGAACCCCCTGGGTTCAGTCCCCAACAACACACACACACACACACACACACACGTACATGCAAACACACACACACACATACACCCATGCACATACATGCACACGCACACACGCATGCACCGTAGCTCATTAACCCTCTAACCCCCACGTCGAAAGCAGATAAATGTTTGTTCAACAGCGGAAAATCCTCCACTCATTTTCCTGTATCCTATTAAAGCGTCGTGATGTGAAATCCCCGTTATTGGCTGGTAGTTATTAAATAAATATCTGTGTAGAGCAGTACCGGTCCATACATATGCACACGCGTGGCATTGTGCTCAGGCAGGGGTAGTTCATTATTGTAAAACAACTTAAGATCCTCAAAAGAAAAGCACAATATAAATGCAAATCGTGATCATTATTAGCATAGCGGATATTTATTTATTTCCATAATGAGAGCCTCAGATAAACAATCGTGTAAAATAAGGTGCATTATGCATCAGAGGACGCGGGGCGTCTGGAAGCCCGGCTCTTTGAACCATGTGTGTCAGAGCGGCACGCGAGCATTGCACGGTAACGCTAGAAAGTCACACGCGAGAAGCCCGTGGCCACGTGGGGACAAAGGCAGAATGACGTCAGAAGACACCCAGGACTCAAATGTTCACGTCCACTGCTGCTCCAGCCGTGTTTAAAGCAATGCTGGAGCCGGGCGCGGTGGCGCAGGCTCATAACCCCAGCATCCCGGCGGCGGAGACCGGAGGATCGCGGTTCGCGGACAGCCTCAGCTACTTAGTGAGGCCCTCTGCAACTCAGTGAGACCCGGTTTCAAAATCAAGAATAAAAAATAGGGCAGGGGGTGTAGCTCGGAGGTAGAATGCCCCTGGGTTCCATCCCCAGACCCGCAAAAAAAAAAAAAAAAAAAAAAAAAAAAAAAAAACCTGCTTGTGATGGCGCACACTTACGAATCCAGTCCCTGGGAGGCGGAGACAGGAGGATCTCAGATTTGATGACAGCCTCAGCAAGTAGTGAGACTTTCATCAACCTAGTGAGACCCTGCCCCTGTCCCATGCTTGCAGTCCCAGGATTCAGGAGGCGGAGACAGGAGGATCGCAGGTTCACGGCCAGCCTCAGCTACTTACTTAGTGAGGCTCTACAACTTAATGAGACCCTGTTTCAAAATAAAGGAAACAAATAGGGCTACTGGAGATAGAATGCCCCTGGGTTCCATCCCCAGTACCACACACACAAAAAAGATAAAAAACAGGGCTAGGGGTGTAGCTCAGGGGTAGAATGCCCCCTAGATTAAATCCCCAGTAACAGACACACACACACACACACACACACACACACACACACGCGCGCGCGCGCACGCGCACACACACACACACGCACACACTAGAGCTGAGGGTGTAGCTCAGAGGTAGAACACCTCTGGTTCAATTTTATATTAATTAATTAATTTATTTATTTATTTTTGTGGTCCTGGGGGTGGAACCCAGGGACCTTCTACCCCTGCTACACCCCCAGATCTATTATATACTTTATTTGGAAACAGGGTCCCACTGAGTTGCCGAGAGCCTCACTCAGTAGCTGAGGCTGGCCTTGAACCTGTGCGATCCTCCTGTCTCAGCCTCCCTAGCTCAATCTTTCTTTCTTTCCTCTCTTTTTCCTTCTTTTTTTTTTTTCTTTTTTTTTCCTTTTTCTTTTTTTTTCCAGTGCTGGGACTGGAACCCGACCACACAACAGTACAGCTGTAGCCAACAGCATGGGCGTGGGGCGGCTGGTCCCCGCATGTGACTGTGTCGCGTGAACCTGGCCAGAGTCACAGCTCTGCCACTCCCTGCGCGGCCTTGGGCAAGACGCTCCAGTCTTCATTTCTTTAAGAAATAGTGGCCGCTGGTTCAGTTACCATGGCAAGTCTCCAGCTGAGGCGCGCGGGGAGCCCTGGACAGTGGGGCCACCTCTCCAGGCCCCGCTGCGCCTGCTGGGCCAGGCCTCCCGGTCCCGCCCCGTCCGGTGGTCTGGTTGTCAGGCCTGGGGCCGCCTGGGTTTTGCCACCCGCCTGGCTGCTCAGGCTCCCCGGGGCACCAGCCTCCCTTCCCCGCCGCTGCCAGCCCCATCTTGCTGCTGATGGATGGCCGGGCCGAGGGGGGTGGCCACGGGCGACAGGGCCCTGGCGGCCTCCCCGCCCCCTCGACAGCTTGAAATCAGGTTCCTATTTGCATTTACATGATCTCGCTGTGCAGCTTATGAGATCGAGAGATTTATTTGCTACTTAGCTTGATGTTTGATTACACTCGGAGAAGGCGGTGGCGGGCGGCAGGGAGACGCCCGAATGCATCCGCTCGCTCGGAGGAGCCGAGGCCTCCGGGGGCCCGTAACTCAACGGCCGGGGAGGTGGATGGTGGGGACGCACCACGTTTTGAAAAAAGGCCACCGTGAGCGATGGCAGGGAGCTAATACCGTGATTTGGAATTTTGTTTGAGAGCAATAAAAACTGGCTAGGTGTCATCCGAGATTATGAAGAGGCCCGAGTCACTCCCAGGAGGTAGCTCGGCACCCTGGGGATGAAACCCCAGAGACTTTCCCTCCTGGGCGGAGCTGGAAGTACCCGAGAGAGGTGTGCGTGGGAAAGAGGGCCCGTGAACCCAGACACCTGCCGGGAACCGCACCACAGCTCCTTCACGGACGGCACCGCGCCAGCCGCGCCTGTGCGGTCTTGACCTGGCTACCCGACGGACCTGGACGCCAAGGCCCTGGTGGGTAAATGGAGACACGATCCCCCAACCCAGGCCTACGCTGGGAGCGTCTGAGCACCCAGGCAGACGTAGAGTAAGTGCCCAGTTAAGTAGGAGCTGTCATGGGGCGACAGGCTGCTTTTTGAAGAATCGGGCAAAGCTAGCCACCCCGACTCCGGCGGAGCGCGGCGCCCCTTCTCCGCTCCGTGGGTTATCAGTTCCTGCCGCATGGGGCTCGGCTCCAGCCACCCCACCGTCGGCTCCTGCCGCTCTCAGCCGGGACGGGCTGATGGTAGCAAAGTCGTTTTTATAATAGTCTGCAGTTGGCATAATGAGGCACAGAGACCCGCCGCCGCCGCCAGCCCCTACCTGTCACACTCCACATCCAGACGGAAATCACTTGGCACCTCGCCACAGGGAGCTGATTGACGTCGGCTGGGCCCAGGCGCCCGCGTTGGAATCCGGGCTGCCCCCTCTGGGGGTGACCTTGAGTGAGCTACTTAACCTCCAGGTCTTGGCCGCCTCCCCCACATGGAACACGTATAATGAGGGCACCCCGCTCAGAGAGTGGGGCGCACACTTGGCCACGCGGGCAAGGCCTTAGCGGAGGGCGTGGCCAGCTCGGAAGCACAAGGACGCGGACTCCCTGCTGGCGGTCACCAGTCCTTCCGAGGCCCTGAAGTCAGCAACTCTGTCTCCGTGCGTATGAGGAGACAACTAGTTGTAAAACAAACACATTCATCTGGCGGCTCCAAAGAGCTAAAGATAGAATTGCTGTATGACCCAGCAATTCCACTCTGAAGCTCAGACTTGAGGGCGTGAGAACAGGTATTCCGAGGTCATCCGTGCGCACGCGTGTTCACAACGGCTCTAATCACAGTAGCCAGAAGGATAGCGCCCAACTGTCTGGCAAGGGGTGACGGTACAAGACGTGGTCCATCTGGACAGTGGAATATTATCCAGCCGCAAAAAGGAAGGAAGCGATAGTGGTTCCTGTTACAGCTACTTGAAAACGTTATCTAAGGGAAGAAGCCATCCAGAGACAGAAGGTCAATCCTATGAATTGTCTAGATGAGGTGCCTGGAATAGATACACCCAGCGACACAAAATGAAGATGGCCTTTATCTATGGATTGCCGAGGCTGGTCTCGAACCTGCAATCCTGTCTCAGCCTCTCCAGTACTGGTAATACATTTTGGGGGCCGGGGTACTAGGGATTGATACCAACCCCTAGGGTATTGGGGTTGTTCTACCTCCAAGCTATACCCCCAGTCCTTTTTATTTTTGTTTGTTTGTTTATTGGTGATACGGGGGTTCCTGGAAACCCTTCTACCTCTGGGCTACACTCACAGACCTATTTTATATTTTTATTTGGAAACAGGGTCTCTTTGGCCAGCGCGGCTGGCTTCGAACCAGCGCGATCCTCCTGTCTCCGCCTCCCAAGTGCGGGGATGACAAGAGTGCGCCACCACGCCCGGCTTACTTTTATTTTTATTTTGAAGTAGGGTCTCGCTAAGTGGTTGAGGGTCTCACTAAGTTGCCGAGGCTGTCAGGAGGAGAGAAGGAGCCCTGGACTTTGAGGCTGAAGACAGGGGTGCGGGTGCCCTGGAAGCACCACACTCTTGGGTTCAGAGAGGCGCTCAGGACACCCTGCGGGGAGCAGGAGCCCCTGGTCCCAACCTGCAGGGGCCGCCACATCATGTGCTCTGTGGATGTAAAACTCCACATCAGACGTCTATGGAAATCTGAGTTTTACAGCCTTCAGAAGGAAAAAAAAAAAAAATCCTGGAAATGGCCCGACTCGGAGGCCCTCTCCAGCGCCCACCCAGTGTAGACAGAGGGGACCGGAATCCAGACCGTGATCCCCATTTTGCTTTGTATGACGGTGAGCAAGCGATGGCTCCCCCTCCCCCCGGTGCAGTGAGCGCCCCAGAGGTGTCGGCGCACAGTGGGTGTGCAGGAGCATGGCGGGCCCCTCTGTCCCCCCTTTGCCTCCAGGGTGACGCTATTGAGCCTGCCTTGAGATGGCGTTCCACAAGAGGGAATGACTCCGCACGGCTGAGGGACCGAATAAACAGCGGACGAGGCGCTCCATGCTGCCAGGGCTGGTAGCAGGAGACGTGAATGCCACACCGTCCCGGCCTGGACCAGCTCGCCAAGGGCCAGCGCTAGAGGAGGGACAGAGCGGGCGGATGCAAGGAGGGGGCTCCCGTGGAAATAAAAGGAAGAAGAGAAAAGGGAGGAAGGAGGGCGATGAAAAGCAGAGGGGAATCCATGTACTTTTCAAAACTTAAAACAGACATCAAAGCGAGACTGAACTGTTTTAAGTTTTGACAGCTGCACGGATCCTTCTGTTTGGTTCCTCTATTTGTGTTTGCATTTTCTTTATAGATTCATTGAAAATCGCATCATGTAATAGGGAAGGAAAATGTTCCGTGCGCCCCCCTCCCCACCCCGGTAACCCTCGCTCCTTCCCCAGCCGGATGGAAACGGGGGCCCCAGCCACCTCCGTTTTGATGTATATTTCATCTTATCTTCTTGATAAGTTTTATTTCCATGTGAATAAAAAAAATGTGGTATTGTAATAAACGAGAAGGAGGTTAACACGGAGCGGCAGCTGACCGGTTAGCGGCGCAGGTAGCGGAGGCGGAGAAGCGGCTCTACAGGGGACTCTGCTAATGAGGCTGGGGTCGCGGGGACAGGAGCCTGCGGCTGCCATTTCAACAGGAAGTGGAGGACAGGGACGGGCCTCCGCCCTCCGCTGGCTGCCTGAGGCTTGTTCCAGCTCCAGGTTGAATTTTTATATATTTATTTTCTGTATTGGAGATTGAACCCGGGGGCGTTCTACCTCCGAGCTACATTCCCAGCCCTTTTTATTTTTTGTTTAATTTGGAAATGGGGCATCTCTAAATTGTGGAGGCTGGCCTCCTGTCTCAGCCTCCCAAATACTGGGATTACTTGCATGAGCCACACGCCGGACTTCCTTGGGCCATTTTTTTTTTTCATCAAAAAGGAAACATCAAATTTAATTTAAAGGCAAAACCAGTAGAAGTTGTTGGCAAGAACACTAGAAAAAACCGACAGAGTTCAACATCTTGGTGAGCACATCTCTTGGAAGGGTTGAAGAAAAATAAAACACCATTTAGCTTAAGAAGTTGTAAGCTATTGGCCAATCAATTCATTTCAGGGCTGGAAGAGTTCTTGTGTCATTTCTTTTCTTCTTCTTCTTTTTTTTTTTTTTTTTGTAGTAATGGGGATGGAGCCTGGGGGCATTCTACCTCCGAGCTACACCCCCAGCCCTCGTTTTTATTCTCTATTTTGAAACGGGGTCTCACTGAGTTGCAGAGGGCCTCACTAAGTAACTGAGGCTGTCGGCGAACCGTGATCCTCCCGTCTCAGCCTCCCGAGTGCTGGGATTACAAGCGTGCGCCACCACGCCCGGCTTGGATCATTTCTTAATATCCAAGTGTGTACGCACTTTTCTTTTGAATTCCTTGCACATGTCAAGAGGCAGTTGTACAGTCTCTTATTTTCCGCACAGGATAAATTCTTCGTTGCCGATCAGCCAACTCTCAGCGGAGGGCGGGGGGGCCGACTAAGACCACACCGTCTCCCCGGACAGAGAGCGTCGGAAGATTCCATTTTGTGGTTTATCTATCTCTTCACACGTCTCTCCGTCAATTTCTCTAGTGGCCACAGTTTCGCCCGTGTCTCCCGGTGTCATATTTACGTGTTGATCATAAGCGGGGAATCTGCCTTGAAGCGCTTGGTCATTTTTCATCCGCACATAAATTCGCGGGTCCAGGCTGAGCCTGATGAGATCCGGGGGGCTCCTCTACGGTACTGGTAGCGTGTTGCTGGTCCACATTGTCCACCATGTTTTTTGCTTGGGCCATTTTTTTTAATAAACGGATATGTAAATTAGAGTTTGGGAATGGCTGGCTTTTGAGCTGCTGGGAGTCAGCCCCCTCTGAGGGGATGAAGGCCCTGGACCAGCGCCCCGGGGAGGCCTCGGTTCTGTGTGAAACAGGAGCCTCAGGTGCCCAAGAAGATGCTTGGCTCCGCACCAGCCTCCTCTTCCGGCCTCTCAGGCTCCATTCTGGCCCGTGGCTTCTGTCAGTGGCTCTCCCGGCCCACACGCTCAGCCGCCTCCTCTCCCCAGCCCTCCTGAGGCACCGGAAGCCCTCGCTGAAACGCCACCTCCTTGGGGCAGCCCCGGACTCCGCGCCCACTCACAAACCCAGCCACAGGACTCACCCGATTCCTTCCTGCCCCGCGTCACCGAGCCCCTCTGATCCCAGGTGGTGATTTGGGCTACGTCTGACTCAGTCACATGAACACAGCGTGACTTCATCTCCGCCTTATCCCCAGAGCCGGGTGCACAGTAGGTCTTCATTGTACCTTTCTGGAATGCCCGAGCAACCACGTGTCTGTGAGTGGAAGGTGGAGGGACCCTCCTCCCAGGCCCGAGTCATCGGGGGCTTCGGAAGCATTTGATTCTGAATCTTCCAGGGAGTTAGGCTCCGAGGGCCAGAGTGGGGAGAGCCTGGTGCCACCTGGCGGGGCCACGGGGAAGGTGGCGTTTCTGGACCCAGTGAGGGAAAGAGCCAGGCAGCTTCCTGCCTGTGGCCATCACAGGTGGGCTGGGGCTGGGGCTGGGGGTTAATGGGGAAGGCGGTCCAGGACCGCAGCCAGAAGAGGCCCCCAACCCGGCCTCCATGTTCTCCCTAGAAAATGTCAGAGCTGAGCTGTCTGATCTCTGGGGCCCTTCTGTCTCTGCCATGTCCTCTCTGGGCCGTGCCTACATCCACGCCATCTAAATCTACGTCACCTAGATCTGTCTCGCCGGCTTCTGTCCTTCGGGAGTTCAGAGGGGGAGCTTTGCCGACGGCCCGATCTGGGCTCCCGTGTCAGCTCTCTTAGGTCTGTGACGTTGGGTAAGAACTTCACCCAGTCCCTAGGCTTGGTTCCGGGTGAGGCTCTTCGGTGTCCCTCACATAGTAGCCGTCTCAAATATCTGCAGAAGGAAGGTGTGCTGGCCAGTCCTCTGTTTTTAGAGAGAATTGCTGCCGTCTGTCCGTCACCATCAGCAGCACCTGTCCCTGGGAACCAGGTCCCGCCATCTTCCCACAAGCACCCTTCAAGATGACTAGAGCAGCCGAGCATGATGCCGCCTGCTTGTACTGATGCGAGTACTGAACCCAGTACTTAGGAGGCTGAGACAGGAGGGTCGCAGGTTCGAGGCCAGCTTCAGCAACTTAGAGAGATCCTTTTTTTTTCTTTTCTTTTCTTCTTTTTTTTGGTGTTTCTTTCTTTTCTTTTCTTTTTGGTGGTACTGGGGTTCCTGGAAGCCCTTCTACATCTAGACTACACTCCCAAAATTATTTTATATTTTTATTTGGAAACAGGATCTCTTAAGCCAGCGAGGCTGGCTTCGAACCTGCGCGATCCTCCTGTCTCCGCCTCCCAAGCACGGGGATTACAAGCGTGCGCCACCATGTCCGGCGGTGAGACCCTATTTCAATACAATAGTAATAATTAATAAAAAGGGCTGGGGGTGTAGCTCAGAGGTGGAATTCCCCAGTTTAATTCTCCAGTAACCCCCCCCCCCAAAAAAAGTGACCAGAACAAAGTCAGCTGGGCCATCAGGAATGGACGCCTGCTGTGGGCTCTCCAGTAGCTCCCCGTGAGTTTTGGGAAGGCCCTCCACACCAGCTGCATCGTGTGCCTGCCCACTCGTCCCCACCAATACTTAGACAACCCTGCAAAGTGGTGTCGCTGGGTCCCTGCTTCTCAGGTGAGGAGGCCAGGCCTGCGGGGCCTCCCTATTTGCTGGATGAACCTCCAGGGCAGGATTGGAAGGCTGTCGCAGGAATACCCAGATCACCAAACCACGCCAGCGCACCAGGACCCTCCCCCGCTGCTCGGTGTCTGCAGCTGGCAGAACAAAGGATGCAAGAAAAATCTGAGTTCCCTCAAAACGCTCAGGACAAGGGGTGGCTGGGGCGAGGAGCTGGGCGGCGGCTTCGCCACAGGGCGCCTAACCTAGGCGGAGATTTCCAGTTCATCGCTAAGTGTGAAATCTGTGTGACCTTAGCTGCTCAGTCTCTGAAACCACGGGGCTCTGTGCCCTACTACAAGTCATCGTTAGAGAATTAAGAGCAAGGCTCCCCATTACTGTAAAAGACTCCAATGACCGGCTTGATCCAACTTAGAAAACCGACAATTTGGTGCGACTGAATAATTTTATCCTTCCCTGAGCAAAATCAGGAATGCTGGCCATACTCCGCGGCTGGAGAGAGAGGAGGCTCACGACGGCGGAGAGCAGCCTGTAATTACCAAAATAGAAAAAGAACAGCGTTTCGTAATGAATGACAAGCCGCTGAGTGGAAATCTAATTTGGTCTAATTAAGCAGCCTTTGGTAAGGATTTGTCTTAGATGAAAAGAGGAGACGAGGAGATCTAAATGCAAATGAACCCCAGCATTTTGGTTTTAAAGGGCTCGGCTGACAGAGGGCCAGGCCAGCCTCCCCTCTTCCCTCTTCCCGGGGCTCCTCGCCCTCCCCTCCCCACCAGCCCCACCGGCCTTACAGGGGCCATGCCCCTTCTTTTTGTATATTTCTTTGAGGTACTGGAGATGGAACCCAGGGGCATTCTACCTCCAAGCTACCAGCCCAGCCCTATTTTTAAAATTATTCTTTATTTTGAAACCGGGTCTCACTGAGTTGCAGAGGGCCTAAGTAGCTGAGGCTGTCTGCGAACCGCGATCCTCCTGTCTCGGCCTCCCAAATGCTGGGATGACGAGCGTGCGCCACCACGCCTGGCTGTCTTGTGTTTTTTCAACGAGGACACCTCGCGTGCGCAGAGCTGCCAGGGAGCTTTTGCTCACTCAGGAGCCAATTTTGATTTTGCCCAAAGTAAAGAAGACCAGAGAAGGTTTTGCTGATCAGAAGACCTTGCTCCCGGTCACCGAGGGTAAGCTTCCTAGAGGCTGGTGGGTTCAGGTGCCCTGGGCCCTTGCTAGCAATTGGGAAAACCATATTCACATCTCACTGTGAGAGGAAGAGGAGCCACCCCTCGGTTTCTCCAGGGGCCTAACTGCTGAAGGCCTGTGGCCGGGATGTCCTGACCACAGGCGGGGTCACCGGACTCAGCAACGGACAGTCCCGCTGGAGAAACACGTCTCACCCAGCACCCAAGTGCAGGCTCAAGCACCCCACTATTTTTTTGTGGAACCCAGGGGCACTCTACCTCCCATCTATACCCCAGCCCTTTTTTCAGTCTTTATTTTGTTTTGTTTTGTTTGGTGGTACTGGGGGTGGAACCTGGGGGCTTTTCTACCTCCGGGCTATACTCCCAGACTTATTTTATATTTTATTTGGAAACAGGGTCTCACTAAGTTGCCAAGAGCCTCACTAAGTAGCCGAGGCTGGCTTTGAACCAGCGCAATCCTCCTGTCTCAGCCTCCCGAGCAGGAGGATTACAAGCATGTGTCACCACGCCCGGCTTTAGTCTTTATTTTGAAACAGGGTCTCACTGAGTTGCAAAGGGCCTCACTAAGTCTCTGAGGCTGTCCACGAACAGCGATCCTCCTGTCTCAGCCTCCCGAATGCTGGGATTACAAGCGTGCGCCACCAGGCCCGGCAGATTCCAGTGTTTTCATAGGCATTGGTACACAGACCTGGCTGACCACCCCATGGGCTCCTTGAGCTGATACTGTGTGGCCCAAAACCTTACCATAAATCTCATTGCTCACGTGGACCACCTGGGGTGACCAAGACCCCTAGACAGTTACAGACCTCCCACCAGGGCGGACACGCCAAGGCCACCAGGTCACAGGTCACCTCGCAGAGCTGGGCCGGGTCAGACCTTCCTCTGGAATGTGCAGGGTGTGGCCAGCCCAGCCCTGCCGTCATCCCCCAACTGACCCTGGACCCAGGTTGTCTGCCCAGCTGCCCCCGGAGGAGACCGCAGAGGGTCAGGCCTGAGCGTGACGCCACGGTCCCCTATCCGAATGTTCTCTCCTTTGCTTTTTGTACTGTAGAGGGGCATTCTCCTTTTCAGCTACACTCCAGCCCTTTTTATTTTTTAATTTGAAACAGAGTCTCGCTAAGTTGCAGAGACTGGCCTCCAATTGTGACCCTCCTGTTTCAGCTTCCCGAGTACTGGGATTACAGGAATGCGCCACCACACTTGGCTCTATATTTTATTTTACTTTTTGCGGGTCTGGGGATGGAACCCAGGGGCATTCTACCTCCGAGCTACACCCCCAGCCCTATTTTTTATTCTTGATTTTGAAACAGGGTCTCACTGAGTTGCGGAGGGCCTCACTGAGTAGCTGAGGCTGGCCACGAACCGCGATCCTCCGGTCTCGGCCTCCCGAATGCTGGGATGACAAGGGAGCGTCACCATGCCCAGCTTATTTTTTTTATTTTATTTGAAACAGGGTCTCGCTAAGTTGTGGAGGGCCTAGTAGCTGAGGCTGGCTTTCAACCTGTGATCCTCCTGTTTCAGCCTCCCAAGAACTGGAATTACAGGTGTGTGCCGCCATGCCTAGCTTTCTTCGTTTTCAAAGAAATTGTAAATGTTTGGGCTTGACCTTCCAGACTGGAATAGATGGCGTGAGAGTGCGTAGCTCATCGCTGGTCCCCAGAATGGCCAGCTCCGCAGCTCCTCCTCTGAGCCCACCGGCTGGGCTCGCAGCACCCCAAGGCTGGCCTTCCAGTCGGCAGCCCCCTACTTTTCCATCTAAGTTTGGCCAGTTGTCTCTTCACCATGGATGCGGGCTTTGGCCTCCAGAATGCCCATGACAGGGGACTGGGAGGAGCCACCCAAACAGAAAGTGGGCAAAAGAAGGCCCAGGGAAGCCAGGTGTGGTGGTGCACATCTGTAATCCCAGTACTCAGGAAGCTGAGACGGGATGATCACAGGTTTGAGGCCAGCCTCAGCAACCTATTGAGACCCTGTTTCAAACTAAAAATAATACTGGGCTGGGGATGTAGCTCAGACACAGAACACCCCTGGGTTCAATCCTCAGTACCACAAAAAATTAAAATAGAAAAATTAAAACACCAGTCACTGGCCAGGTGTGGTGGCGCACGCTTGTAATCCCAGAATTATATCCAGGATAGGAGGATCGTGATTCGTAGCCAGCGTCAGCTACTTAGTGAGGACCTTTGCAATTCAGTGAGACCCTGTTTCAAAATAAAGAGGGGTGTAGCTCGGAGGTAGAATGCTCTGGGTTCCATCCCCAGTACCGCAATAAATAAATAAAGTTTAAAAATTAAAATGCCAGTCACTGAATCAGCAGCTCTCCTGCGATCCGATATGGCGTCTTGAGATCCTTAACTGGGTGCTATCTGCAAAGCCCCCTATTTCCAAGTAACATCACGGCCACCAGTACTTGGACGTGTCTTTTGGAGTCACTATTCAACCTACCACACCCTCTAGCCACGCGACCCCACAACATGTTCCAGCCTTCCACACGGACACACGCAGAGGGACGCCGTGGGCATACTCATCACGGCAGGCCCCGTGAGCATCACTCCCTGCAGCTTGTGTACCTGAGCCGGAAGAGGCCGAGGCAGAGTTCTGGGGCTCCGAGGCTGGGAGCTCCTGGCCGCCTCCCACCCCCAGGAGGCTGCGCTCACGTGGCAAAGGTTTCTCAGAGCATCGGTCCCGAGTTGCAGCAAGCGAGGGGGTGAGAGGCTTCTGGTAGTGACCACCAGGGGCATCCCTGGAAACCACCAGCCTCTGGACCAAGAGGAAGAAAAGACGCAGCAGACATGGTGTAGAGAGCGGTCTGACCATCATAAGGACAGTATAACGGGCCACAGGGACCCCAAAGAAGAGCAAGCTCCCGGGCCTCGCAGCCTCGGGCCAGCCACGTGGAAGAGGCACGAGTTAAGGACTGAGACATGGGGTAGTGTTTTGCTTAGGTGCCAATTTGGCAGAAAACACCGGGAAATACAGCAAATGGCAAATGGTCCGGCAGACCAGAGTAAAAATGAGCAATGGGGCCAGACTGCGTCAGGCCAACATCTTTGGCAGGTAATAGGAAGCCACGGACGGCTACAGATCGATGGTCCTGGTATGGCCAGCACTACAGTTTAGGGAAATCAGTAGTCAGCACAGGAGGGGCTGAGAGCGGAGGAGGAAGCGGGGTACCCAGAGGGAGGAGACGGGTACCCAGAAGCCTGGTTCTACACTCCGGAGGGGAGGAGACAAGGGTCTGAAGTGGGAAAGGCACTCTAGGACCCTCCCGTACGGTGGCAAACGCAAGAGGCCTGACCTCTTCAGTCTCCAGCATCTTCAAAGATGATTTGATATAGGAAATACTGCCTCGTGGACCCTTTGTTCTTGAAGCCCCTGAACCACCCCCTTCCCACCGCCTGCCTCCCCTGGGGCGGTGCAGGCAAGGCGGAAGCAGTTCAGAGAGGGTCAGCTGCTCAGCTTCAAAGTGGGCTCCCTCCCTCCACAGCGGCCGCCCAGCAGGGAGAGGGTCAGGGACCAGCCAGCGGAGAGCTCAGCGGCTCAGCCAGACAGCGGCCATCCACAAGAGTTAGGGCTGGGCTCCAGCCCCGATCTGTCTGTTTCCCAAGATACCTGGTGCTCAGCCTGGGCTCTTCCAGCTGCCTGGGGCGTCTGACTGTCCTTTGCTGAATTCCAGGAAAGCTGACTCTATTATTGTTGTTAATTATTATTATTATTATTATTATTATTATTATTATTATTATGGTACTGAGGATTGCACTCAGGGGCATTGTACCTCTGAGCTACATCCCCACCCCTATTTTTTTAATATTTTTTTGTGGCACTAGGTATTGAACCCAGAGGCATACTACCTCTGAGATAAACCCCTAACCCAATTTTAATTATTTATTTAGTTTTGTGGTGCTAGGGGTGGAACCCAGGGGCATTCTATCTCTGAGCTACACCCGTAGCCCTATTTTTTATTCTTTATTTTGAAACGGTCTCACTAAGTTGTAGAGGGCCTCACGAGGAAGCTGAGGCTGGCTGCAAACCCGGATCTTCCTGTCTCAGCCTCCCATGTATCACCATGCCCGGCTTCCAATCTTATTTATTTGAAAACAGAGTCTTACTAAGTTGCCTAGGGCCTTGCTAAGTTGTGGAGGTTGGCTTTGAACCTGCTATCCTTCTGTCTCAGCCTCCCAAGGAATGGGATTACAAGCGTGCGCCACCACAGCTGGCTTTTACTTTTTATTTTTGGGTCTCACTAAATTATGGAGGGCCTTGCTAAATTGCTGAGGCTTGGGGGGAGGACCTGTGATCTCCCTATCTCAGCCTCCCAAGGACTGGGATTACAAACATGTGCCTCCAAGCCGGATTTTATTTTATTTTTTAAAATTTTTTGTATTGGGAATTGAATCCCAAAGCAGTCTACCTCAGAGCTACACCCAGCCCTTTTTATTTAGTTGGTTTTTGAAACAGCGTCTTGTTAAATTGCTGAGGGCCTCGCTACGTTGCTGAGGCTGGCCTCATACCTGCCCTGTTTCAGTCTCAGCCTCCCAAGTACCGGGATTACAGATGAGTGCCCGTGCACCTGGCTAGGAAAGCCCAGTTTTAAAGTATGAAATGCCAGCGGGGCGTGATGGCACACGCTTGTAATCCCAGCATTCAGGAGGCTGAGACAGGAGGATCGTGGTCCGCGGCCAGCCTCAGCTACTTAGTGAGGCCCTTTGCAACTCAGTCAGACCCTGTTTCAAAATAAAGAATAAAAAATAGGGCTGGGGGTGTAGCTTGGAGGAAGAATGCCCCTGGGCTCCATCCCCAGTACCACACACACAAAAAGTATGAAATGCCAGTTCTTCCTCTGGAAGAACGGGGCTCCTCTCCCGTCCACCAGCCAGTGATGAGAGCCTTCTCTAGTCAGACAACAAAATAGTTAAAAGTTTTTTGTCTCGAACGATGCATTTCCTTTGCACAAATGACCTCGGAAGGACTGAGCATCTTTACGAATCTACACCCCGGAATTCCCACAAGAAATCAAATGTAATCCTCTTTAAGAAGCTTTAAATAATTTTTGAGCTTTCTTATTGACTTATTAAAATACAGCTTAAAACACGCCTTCCATGCAATCCTTTTACAAGGGTCAGGGATAGAAAAGTTGAAGGAATATCATTAGTAGGTCAGCCGGAAAGGCGTAGGCAGTCAGACCCGCTTTCCCCGGGCACGCCTGCTGCCCCAGCCAGGATGCGCGGAGTCACGTGGGCCGTTTTACCAGCTTCTTCTGCACTGTCAGCCCCCCTACACACACACACACACACACACACACACACACACACACACACACTCATCACTGGCTCCATGACTCCCCAACTGTTCTCTGCACAGAGAAATCTACTGCCTGGATTCCACTCTGTTCCCTCGCAACCCCTTCCCAGAGGAGGCTCCGTCTAGAGCAGCCCTCTGCCCCTGTGGACCGAGCAGTCTTACAGACACCTTTGTCACCAGCTTGCCAGGGCCTGGGGCCTTCCAACGGCAGCGTCCGACCCCTGCACACTTGAACCATGTGAACCAGCCAACGACCACCACCCTTGTCCCCTCCCACCCGCGCGGCCCCTCCCCGGGAGGAAGGGGAGCGGTCACAGCTGGGTAATCGCACCTGTGGGTGAGCGAAAAAATGTTTGGCGCAAGAGAACAGGGCTGGGAAAGCCACACGCTCCCGGGGCTGGCCAGCCACCCACTCGCCCACCCGTCCAGACCACAGTGCAGATCTGGTATCACAACAGACTTCCTTCTTTTTGTGTATGTATGTGTGTGGTGCTGGGGATTTAACCCAGAGGCATTCTACCTCCAAGCTAACACCCCCAGCCCAATTTTTTATTCTTTGTGTGTGTGTGTGGGGGGGGGGTGTCTGGGGATGGAACCCAGAGGCATTCGACCTCCGAGCCACACCCCTGTCCAATTTTTTATTCTTTATTTTGAAACAGGGTCTCACTGAGTTGCGAAGGGCCTCACTAAGTAGCTGAGGCTGTCCGCGAACCGCAATCCTTTGGTCTCAGTCTCTCAAATGCTGGGATTACAAGCGTGTGCCACCACGCCTGGCTTTATTCTTTATTTTGAAATAGGGTCTAAGTATGTGGAAGGCCTCACTAAGTAGCTGAGGCTGGCTGCGAACCCAGACCCTCCTGTCTCAGCCTCCCAAGTACTGGGATTACACGCGTGAGCCATCATGCCTGGCTCATAAACTTTGTTCTTAACTGAGTAAGATTTTAATAAGTATAAAACCTCACAAGAAACCAGGCGTGGTGGCGCACACTTGTCATCCCCGCGCTTGGGAGGCTGAGACAGGAGGATCGCGCAGGTTCGACGCCAGCCTCAGCTACTTAGTGAGGCTCTCAGCAACTTAGTGAGACCCTGTTTCTAAAACAAAATATAAAATAGGTCTGGGAGTGTAGCCCAGAGGTAGAAAGCCCCTGGGTTTCATCTCCAGTACCACACACACACACACACAAAAAAAAAACAAGAGACGACAGTGGGCACAGGCAGAGGTCTGCGACGCCCCAGGTAGCAACAGGAAGGAAGCCTGACTGGAGCGCCCTCGCCCCTGCCACAGCGAGGAGACTCCCGAGCAGGGGAAGGCTCGGCACACGCCCGCGGGTCCTGCGGGTCTGCGGGTCTCACCTCTCTGAGGGATCTGGAACCCCTCTCTCCAGGCGAAGTTGTTCTGGTGGGGGTAGAATTAGGGTGGGGGTCCAGGCCCAGGCGCTGTGCTTGCCTGGGTTGAAACCTAAGCTCCGTTCTTCATCAAGCCGCTTTGCTTCAGTTCCCCCGACTATAAAATGTGGGTGTCGGAGAGTACCTGCCTCTGAAGGGTTTCTTTTTCTGTTTTTGCTTTCGGTTTTTTGGAGGTGTTTTGTTTGGTTTTGCATTGTTTTTATTGTTGTTTGTGGTACGAGGGATTGAAGCCAGGGGCATTCTATCTTCGAACCACACCCCAGCCCTATTTTATTATTTATTTATTTTGCGGTACTGGGGATTAAACCCAGGGGCATTCTACCTCCAAGCCCTATTTTTCTTTTTTTTTTTTTGGTGGTGGTGGTACTGGGGTTCCTGGAAGCCCGTCTATCTCCGGGCTATACTCCCAGACCTATTTTTTATTTATTTTTTTTTTGGAAACAGGGTCTCCTAAGCCAGCGTGCGCGGCTGGCTTTGAACCTGCGCGATCCTCCTGCCTCTGCCTCCCAAGCGCGGGGATTACAAGTGTGCGCCACCACGCCCGGCCCCTATTTTTCATTTTTTATTTTGAAGAATAAAGGTCTCACTAAGTTGCGGAGAACCTCACTAAGTATCTGAGGCTGGCCGCGAACCTGTGATCCTCCTGCCTCAGCCTCCCAAGTGCTGGGATTACAAGCGTGTGCCACCATGCCCGGCTTTATTTTTTATTTTGAAGAATAAAGGTCTCACTAAGTTGCGGAGAACCTCACTAAGTAGCTGAGGCTGGCCGCGAACCTGCCGATCCTCCTGCCTCAACCTCCTAAGTACTGGGGTTACAGGCATGCGCTGCCGTGCCTGGGGATGAGGCTCAGATGAGAGGGGCCCGCCAAGTGTTAGACTCGACCTAGGAATTGGCTGGCTTCCTGGACCTGAACCGGAAAATCACTGGCGATTCTATGAGGTTCAATCCAGTGCAGGGCCAAGACCTTCCACGAAGCTAACGGAAGCTATTAATTACTGAGCTAACGCGAGTCCTGCCGACAGGCTTCTGTTTGCACCGACCTGTGCTAAGAACACCCTTACCACGGTGCAGTGCTGGGTGTGAGAACTCTGCGGAGCCATCAGACCCTGCCCACTCTGCCGCCAGCCTTTCACTCTGTTACACAGCCCTGCAAAGAGCGTCCACAGAGCCCACCGTCCCAACACAGAAACCGGGAATATGGAGGTGTGGGCACAAGTCCTCGTCCTCAGGACTCTGGAGTTATTTTTTGGGGGGGGGGCGCAGAGAAGGAAGTGCGCAGTCAGGGGTCAGGGTAACGGGAGCTGCCTGCATCAGGGGTCTGCTCGGGAGCTGGGCTCTGCTGCCAGACTAAGCCGATAAAAATGCCGGACGCCTGGTGAAGTTCAAATTTCAGGTCAAGGACAAAGAGTGTTTTATATGTCAGCATGTCCCAAGTGTCACACGAGGCACATTTATTAGTGCCTCGGACAGACTTATTACTCATTGTTTATATAAAGTGAGACTTGATTGGATGCCTTGTATTTTATCTGGCCCGATAGGGGCGACACAGAGGAAACCCCAGGTGACCCTCAGCAGGGCCAAAATATACCATCATCCTCATCCCGAGTCACGTGGAAACCTCAGTGACCCTGGGGCATTTATCATCCAGGTAAAAATGATGCTCCTCTACAAACAGTGCTCCCCGAAAAAAATATTTTAAAACCCTAGTGTTTTCTGGGCCAGCCAGGTCCCCATCAGCAACCCACTCTGTTTATAGTACAGCATAACAGCATCCCACAGACTGGGCGTGGTGGCGCACACCTGTGATCCCAGCGCTTGGGAGGCTCAGACGGGAAGATCGCAGGTTCGTGGCCAGCCTCGGCAACTTAGCGAGGCCCTCCGCAACCAAGCAAGACCCTTTTTTTTTTTTTTCAAATAAGATTTAAAAATAGAGTTGGAGAAGCCGGGCATGGTGGTGCACGCTTGTAATCCCAGCATTTGGGAAGCTGAGGCCGGAGGATCGCAGTTCGCGGAAAGCCTCAGCTACTTAGTGAGGCCCTCTGCAACTCAATAAGACCCGGTTTCAAAATAAAGAATTGAGGGCCGGGCATGGTGGCGCATGGTTGTAATCCCTGCGCTTGGGAGCCGGAGACAGGAGGATCGCGCAGGTTCGAAGCCAGCCACATGCGCTGGCTTAGGAGACCCTGTTTCCAAATAAAAATACAAAATAGGTCTGGGAGTGTAGCCCGGAGGTAGAAGGGCCTCCAGGAACCCCAGTACCACCAAAAATATAAATAAATGAAGAATAGAAAATAGGGCAGGGGCTGTAGCTCGAAGGTCGAATGCCCCTGGGTTCCATCCCTAGACCCACACACACAAAAAAATAGAGCTGGAGTATAACTCAGAGATAGAATGCCCTGGGTTCAATCCTCTGTGTGTGTGTGTGTGTGTGTGTGTGTGTGTGTGTGTGCGCGCGCACGCGCGTGCAACCGGCCTCTCCTCCAATCACACCCTCCGCTGCAGCCCATGGAGGGTTGCTCCCAGGCTCCAGGTCCTGCTTCCTCCGCTGACCAGCTGGGGTCCTAGAGTAAAAGACACCCTGGCAGGCCCCAGCTTCCTGATCTGTGAAGTGGGACCCCAGAGCCCGCGCCCCCTAGGATGCCGAGCGCTCCCTCGGGCCCATGCCCGGGAAGTCACTGAGGGCGACTACTGCAGTTACTGAATGTCGGGGCGTCTCTGAAATGCTCATTTTCAAAAGAGAAATGATGTGCCCTCGGTGTGAAGAAGGCCTGGGGACCAACCAGCGTTGGTTTTTTCTTGGTTTTGCAATTTCCTGCGTTATTTAGGACGTTATCTAGGTTGCAGCCCAAGGGGCGGTGAGGGCCGGGGAGGGCACCGGGGACCTCTGTGTTTGTAATTTCTGCTCTGAGTGTGTGGTTATTTCCACACTAAGAGACCTCTTTTTCTTTTAAGAAGCTGGGCAAATGAAATACCCTTCAAAAAAAAAAAAAAATGACGCCGACATGGAGGATGGGCAACGGGAATGAATGTGCCAGTGACTCCTGTTTTCTGGAAACGCAGATGAAGCCCCGCTCCCTCCCGCCGGCCCTGCCCCCCGCTCCGTTCAGCTGCCGTGGTATTTCCCTTCATTATGCCAGCGCCTCAGAAGTAAACCTCTCTAATTTCCTACACCACAGCTATTTATTTAAATGCTAACTCACATTATGAAGTGATAATCCACGCGCGCAGGAGATAATTTATGAAGCTTTTAAATTAAGAGGAGCAGCTAATTGGGAGCATGTGTCTTATAAGCCTTGCTAACACCAGAAAACTACAAATTAGGGGGAAATGGAAGATGTTTTTATCTCGCCTTCATCTTCCTTTTCGGTAAGGCCCTGGGTGGAGGGGCCGTCACAGAAGCTGGTCCACGGCCCCTCCGGAGGCTGCGCCGCTGTCCCTGGTCCCCCGGCTGCTTCCTGAGCCTCCTTCTGTCCCGGCAAGTGTAGAGACCCCACCACCAACCCTTTGGCTAATAAGACAACATCATTTTTTTTTCCCCCTTAAAGCTTCTCAGCTCCATTCAAAGATGCAAATGGCAAAGGTTGGTACTTTTAGCAGGCGGGTGTGGTGGCACACACATCCTCAGGAGACGAGGCAGGAGAATCTCTTCAGGCTAGAAATTCAAGGTCAGCCTGGGCATCCTAGTGAGGTCCCTTCTCAAAAAGAAAAAAAAAAATGTTGGCTCAGGGCCTGGTGGCACACACCTGTAATCCCAGTACCTGGGAAGCTGAGACAGGAGGATCGCAGGTTCAAGGCCTGAATCAACAATTTAGCAAAAAACTGTTTTTAAAAAAAGAGAGGGTTCTGGGGGGCATATCTCAGAGGTTGACTACTCCTGAGTTCAATCGCAGTACCAAAAAGAATTTTTTTTAAAAAGGTTAAAAAAAAAGGTTGGTAATATTTAGGCATTTATACCTACTAGAGAAAGAGAGATAACTTAAGGGAAGGGCCAAGGGCTAGAAAATCAAAAGAAAATATAATGTATCTTGCAGGGTTTTTTAAAAATTATTTTCCCATTAGAGAAGGGCTGCCCTGGCTTGTGTACAGGGCAGTTACACCTGAGCACCCATCACATCAGGTTTTTCTTTCTTTTTTTTTTTTTTTGGTGGCACTGGGGATGGAACCCAGGGAGCTTCTACCTCCAGGCTATACTCCCAGACCTACTTTATATTTTATTTGGAAACAGGGTCTCACTAAGTTGCTGAGAGCCTCACTCAGTAGGTGAGGCTGGCTTCGAACCCGCTCGATCCTCCTGTCTCCGCCTCCCAAGCGCGGGGATGACAAGCGTGCGCCACCACTCCCGGCACCCATCAGTTCTTATGCACATGTGAGCGCATGCGCCCTTCCTCTGTCTAAGGCTGTGAACAGCTACTGTGCAGAAGCACTGGGGGTAGGGCAGCGAGCGAGGGCGACATCGTTGTCCCTGGATGCGTGACGCTCACATTCCCACCGAAACATGGATTTGGCAGGTGGATGCATCCAATTCCCCCAGTGGAGGGCAAGGGTACCCCCTGTGGGTACATGGTGAGGACCTGGCCTGCTCTGGTTTCCGGGGGGTGGGGGGCAGGCAGGCAGGCAGGCCAGGGAGGGGCTGCAGGGGCGAGCAGAAGCTGGCCTCTCTCAGGTCAGAGTGGCCCAAACAGGCAGAAAACCCCAATAAAAATGGCTCATCATTTTTATGTCGACTACATGTCAAAGTGAGACTGTTTTGGATATAGTGGGGTCAATCCGCTAGTATTAAAATTAACTTCACCTGTTGCAGTTTTACTCGCCTGTGATTTTTTTTTTTTTTTTTTTTTTTTTTTTTGGTGCTGGGGATTGAACCCAGGGGATCTACCTCCAAGCTACACCCCGCCCTTTCCCCCAGCCCTTTTTGTTTTTTATTTTAAAGCAGGGTCTCGCTAAGTTGCTGAGGGACTCCCTAACTCGCTGAGGCTGGCCCGGCACTTTCGATCATCCGCCTCAGCCTTAAGTACTGGGATTACAGGTGTGCGCCAATGCACCCAGCTGCAACTGGGAGATTCTCGGCGGCACACGTGGCTCGTGTTGTGTTTCTGTTCTCCAGAGCTGCGCGTTCTGCCGCCGGGTCTCGTCCAGGAAACCGGAGGCTCCAGAGACGGACGGGCGATGGAGCTGAACCTCCAGCTCTACAGCCAGGTAAGTCGTTTGCCCTCTCCCAGCCTTGGTTTCCTGTCTGAGAGGTGGGAGGCATTGGGAGAAGCCCCCGGGGAGGCGTCTACAGAGTCCAAGCCTGATGTCTGGCTGGGCACGCGCTACCACCGTTAAGATGGCTACTGATAAACTAGCAGTGATTGGGGAATTGAGATGTCTCCTTTACGCAGAAAATGCTGGAAGGCTTTTGATCACCTGGAACGCCACTTCCTGAGAAAGATCTGAATACTCTTATTGTGGTTGAATAAGAAACTAGTTTCCATGTGGGAATGCTCGTGGCAGGCTAGGGCCAGGCATGGTGAGGAAGCCTCTTCCAGACTCCTCTCTGACCCCTCTGCTGCTGTCCAACCTGAGATTAGAACGCTCCTTTCCCAGCTCGGGTTTCCTGGGAGCAGAGTTCACTGGTGCCTGCATCCCCAGGCAGAGTCCCGGCCCTCCCGGCTGGCTAGCGGGGAGCTCCGGCTGGTCTGATTGCTTGCTTCCCTCCAGGAAAAGTCGCCTCCAAATCGCTGGGCTGGGCGTGCGGAACCCAGGGCTCCTGCCTCCACCGGGACATCGCTTTACGGTGTCTCTTGAGCCATTGGGCTGGCGTCTCTTCTTTCCCATGTCACTGGGGGTGTCCTACCGGGACCAGTCTGGCTCCTGTAGAATGAGCAGCTTCCGCCTGGCATGGGGGCACAGCTTGTAATCCCCGCGCTTGGGAGGCTGAGACAGGAGGATCCCACAGGTTCAAAGCCAGCCTAGGCTACTTAGTGAGGCTCTCAGCAACTTAGTTTCCAAATAAAGTATAAAAAAAAAAAGGTCTGGGAGTATAGCCCAGAGGTAGAAAAGCCCCTGGGTTCCACTCTGTACACACACACACACACACACACACACACACACACACACACAGAATGAGCCGCTTCCAGTGCATAGCGGGCACCTAAGGAGACTCTCCTGCAGGCGTCCAGCTGGGTGGCCCTGGGGGACCCCGAGACACTGACCTCCTCCCCGGGGACTTGGACCTCCTCCGGCAGCCCATTCTAGCTTCCTGCCAGAGAATGAACTGCACAGACATGGGCCTGGTTCTTCTCTGATGCCAATTACAAAGCCTGGCACATAGCAGGTGCTTGGGGATTGGAAGTGTTGGTGGTGGCTGAACACCTGTGCTGGGGAGTAGGCCAGGGAGGCTGAGGAGGCAGGGGAACACAGAGGAAGCTGGAAGCAGAATGCGTGAGAAAAGGCAGGTGGGAGGGGCTGGGGACGGGCAGGTGGGTGTGCCCAGAGGCGAGGGTGCAAGTTGGCAGGTTTCAGCTCCTGTGCCCTTGACAGTGTGAATACCCTGTGGCCCAGCAACTCCCTGACTCCGACTCAACCCACAGAGATATGTGTGCATGCCGTGTGTGTGTATGTGTGTGTGTGTGTGTGTGTGTGTATTGGAGATTGAACCCAGGGACAGTCTACCTGTGAGCTACATCCCCAGCCCTATTTTAATATTTACTTTGAAACAGGTCTGGTTAAGTGACCTGTGCTGGCCTCGAACTAGCTATTCCCCTGTCTCAGGCTCCCAAGTCCTGGGATTACAGGTGTGGGCCTCCATGCCCGGCTTGTACACACGTTTCTGAGGACTTACAGTATTAAGAACGTGGAGGTAATGTAAATGGCCTCCGCAGGGCTGGCATGGGGCATGGAATCATACTGTGGTACACCCATGTAAGAGGATAATTCACAGCCATTTAACGTGAGGTAAAGTACACCTTCTGCTACTGAAAGATGTCTGATGAAGCCAAGCAAGTGGGGTAGTATCCCATTTGTGAGAAAAAGAAACAAACAGAAAAGATTCGAATCCTCGGATATACTTAAACATTTTTCAGGAGTAGTGGGGCGTGGTGTTGCATGCTAGAAATCCCAGGACTTGGGAGACAGGAGGACATCAGGTTTGAGGCCAGCTTCCGCGCTTAGTGAGATCCTGTTTCAAAAATTAAAAATATAAAGGGTTGGGGGTGTAGCTGAGAGCTGGAATGCCCCTGAGTTTAACCCTCAATATCAAAAGAAAAAAACTGGGCAGGAGAAATCATACGTGCGCAAACACACACACACACACACACACACACACACACACACACCCCTGGGAACCAGGGTCTGGCTTTCTCTTCTGTGTCCCCAGGGAGCCCCCTCCCTCTCCTCTGCTCCAACACAGCTATGCAAACAAGGCCGGTTCATACTGGGAATTGGGAGACCGGCTGTGTGTGACAGTTAACTAATCGCTCCCTCTCTGGACCTCTTTCTTCTCTCCCATAAAATAAAGGAGCGGAGATGTTCAATAAATAGGTATTAGGTGCCCGCCGTGTGCAAAGGACCACAGAGTCCTCTTCCAGTTTCCTTGATTTCCTGTCCTTTTCCACATTTGCAGAGAAAACAGGAAAGGACCCTGGGGGCTTTTAAAAAAATGCGTCCTGCATTCTCAAGGACTCGGTGATGCCGGGAGGGACTGCAGGCGCTCTGCCGAGCCAGCCGGGATGCTCGGAGCCCCGCCCTCGCGGGGGGCCGGCTGTCCTTAACAAAGCGTCTCCCTCACACGCCAGTAATTGCCTTGTTATGGCCATGGGTGTCATCGTTCATCGGCCAGTCCAGGAAGGGCCCAGGGGAGCAGTTCTGCCTTGGCTAAACCAATATTCCCCGCGACGACCCCTGCAGTCCTCCCGCTGCCGTCCCGGTAGACTAAGTCTTCCATCGCTCTTTGCTGAATGATCATGAAGACGTGATTAAAGTCCCAGATTGATAGCTTCCTCGGGCTGGAGGAGCTCCTGCTGCTCGGCGGCCCCCCAGGGGCTGCTGGGACCAGGCGGCGGAGAGACGGTGCTCTCCACGCCCAAAGCACGCGAGCCCGCCCAGGCACATGCAATTAATACGTGAACCAGAATGCAGCTGGGGCCTCCGGCCACACCAGCCTGGCCGGGCCACACACGTTATTCAATGTGTGGGTTCTGTCTAACCAGAAAAGGGCAGCCCCCCCACCCACCCCCACCCCGCTTGTTCATCTCTGAGCGTTCTCCGCCCCCACCCTTTACAATGACTTCTCAAGCATTCCCCAAGCGTGTGTGGCCTGTGTGTCCTGAGAGATCGTTACGGGCAGAGTGAAGATTTCTCCGGAGGTCACAGACCAAATACTGTGTTACCACTGTTGCTGGATTTTTGTTTTTGTTTGTTTGGGGACTGGGGATTGAACCCCGGGGCATCCCACCTTCAAGCTGCACCCCCAGCCCCCTTCATCTTTATTTTTCATGTTGAAACGGAGTCTCACAAATGTGGTGGCACACAGTTCTAATCCCAACACTTGGAAGGCTGCGAGAGGCGGAGGAGGCTTGAGGCTGGCGTCGTCAACTTACGGAGGCCGTCAGCAGCTCAGTGAGATGCTGTTTGAAAATAAAAAGGTAAATTAGGGCTGGCAGGATAGCTCAGAGGTAGAATGCCTGTGAGGTCAATCCTCAGGAAAGAAAGAAAGAAAGAAAGAAAGAAAGAAAGAAAGAAAGAAAGAAAGAAAGAAAGAAAGAAAACAGGGGCTCACTAAGCTACTGAGGCTGGCCTCCACCCGCGGTCTTCCTGTTGCAGTCTCCCGAGCGTTGGCATTACAGGCGTGCCCACCAGCCCACCATGCCTGGCAGGGCCAGTCCCGTTTGAGGTGGGCGCTGTCGTCAAGCCACTTACCCAGCCCAGGACCCACAAAGCAAGGAAGTGGGCGTGGCCAGGCAGTCTGACCACCAGCTGCCTGGGACTGGGAGGGCCTGGGCCGACACAGAGGGCAAGCCAGGCAGCGGGGAGCTCTCAGCCTCCGAGGGGCTGGTGCCGGCGGCCGGGACAGGGGACCTGCAAAGTCAGGCTGCTTCTCAAAGGTCTACAGCAGATACACACTTGCACACACTTGTGAACACTCATGCAGCTATACACACTCATGCACACTAGCACATATGCACACCTATATATGTGTACACTCATACACACCCATACACACTCATTCATACCCATACACACTCATACATACTCATTCATACCCATACACACCCATACACACTCATTCATACCCATACACACTCATTCATACCCATACACACTCATTCACATATACATAACTTGTGCACACTAACATGTCCTCATACACATGTACATACTCATGCACACACACACGGACATATACATACTCATGTGTACTAACACATACACGCTACGCACATGTACATACTCATGCACACACACATGCATTCTCACACATACAAACTCGTGCACATATACTAACACACATATGTGCACACTCATGCACACACATATGCAGTCTCACATATACTCACACACTACCACACGTACACACTCATGCATATCACATTCACACACATATAGACACATGCACATAATACTCACATATACACATACACTCACAGCTGCAAACACACACACTCCTCACACTCACACTCACATATGCTCACTTTATATGCTCACACACATTCTCATAAACATTTACACAGTCACAATACATCGCCACACGTACAATACACTACTCACTCGTGCATACATATACATGTACACGCATACATCCACACCTTACATACTCACACATGCATACAACCACACACATATATACATGTATATTTACACACAGACACAAACATACTCTGACGTACACACACCCCTCACACTCTCACATGTGAACTCACACATGCGCGTGTGCACACACACACACACACACACCCCTTATCCATTGAGGCAGGATGGAATACATGAGGCAGGCTTAGACAATTCCAGGATTGTAAATTGAGCTGCCTCCAGGAAAGAAGTCACAATTTATCTGGATTATCTTTTAATTTCTGCCCTGGGAAGTCTCCTGGGACCAGCCCGGTTATCAAGGCTGCGGGCTCCGTCACCCCTGGCTGCACCTGGGGAAAGAGTGTCACTTCAAAGGGCTCCATCAGCTCACGGCTTCTCCCACACTTTCATCGCCCGTGCACCCCACGTTTTCCAACGCCGCCCTGCTTGAGAGCGCGGCTGCCGGGTAATGGGAGATGCGCCCCTTGCAGGTTCCCGTCTCCATCCTCCATGGCGTCTGGCTTCATCCGCGCTGCCTAACCCCACAGCCTCTAGCCGCGGTGCCACATCGATGTATCAGCTAAAATTTATTTATTTATTTTTTGTGTGTGTGTGGCACTGGGAGTGGAACCCAGAGGCTTTCTACCTCCGGGCTATACTCCCAGACCTATTTTTTATATTTTATTAGAAACAGGGTCTCACTAAGTTGCTGAGAGCCTCACTAAGTAGCTGAGGCTGGCTTCGAACCTGTGCGATCCTCCTGTCTCAGCCTCCCAAGCGCGGGGATTACAAGCGTGCGCCACCACGCCCGACGTCAGCTAAAATTTAATTAGGAATTTGGTCTTCATTCTCACTAGCCAGACTTCAAGAGCTCAGGGTCCTCATGTGGCTGTGGTGCCCCTATTGGACAGAGCAGACAGGATTCTTCCATCCAGAAGGTTCTACTGGGCAGTGCTGAGCTACTCAATAAGGACCCCCCAACTACCTGTCTCCCTGTCACTCCGCCTCGGGTGGGGCTGCCCGATGGAAGGCAGTGGACATGTCCCCCTGCTGAGCATGGCCCTGTTAGCATGAGCCCTCACCTGCGCAGGACAGGGTGGGCAACCATGAGCCGACGAGGGCAAAGTCCAGGCTGGAAAACTCCTGATGTGGAGGAATGGCGAGGGGAGGGGCAGCAGCTGGATCACCTGAGCCTGGGCCCCTGCCAGCTAGACCGGGGCAGGGGCATCTGAAAAGCCCGTGGCTGCGGCCAGAAGCAGGCTTCGGCAGGACAGGCCCGCGGGGGCCCAGGCCTACCCAGCTCGCCTGACCTCGGCATAATGGGACTCGTCTTTATGTTCTGATTTAGGGCCTGGCAGGATTTTCATGGCTACGGCCTGGATCTCACGTGCACACTCGGAGAGGCTGCTTTGAGTCAGGAGGTGATGCAGCCCTCCAGCCCAACGCTTCTCTGTGGCGCTGAGCTGCAGAGAAAATGGAACCATAAAATATGACGGAAGAGAGAGGCGCCGGGCCTTAGGAAGGAAGGGATCTGGGCTGTTAGACTTCTAACTGTGCCTGGGAGAGTTAGACCCCAGACCCGGAGTGCCAGATTAATCATGTCCAGCCCAAAGGCGCAGAATGGTTTTGGGGAGGGAAAGAGATGCTTTAGGAGGCAGGTTTTTTCTTTATCAGAGGTGGGATCCCCCCCAAAAAAAAACCCAGGCGCGTTCCTAGCCTCTCCCTCCCTGCCTCCGCCTCCCCTCTTTCCTCCTTGAGAAGCAAGCTGGAGCAGTGTGTTTTCGACTGCCGGAGGAGACTTGAAATATGACGCGGGTGGCGTGCGGAACGCTCCCTCCGGCCCTGCCCCGGTGGCACGCATGCAGACATAAAAAGCAAATACCATCAGTAACCTGTCGCCGGAGCCCAGCAACAAGCCCGGAGCCTCTCTCCCTGCCGGGGCTGTTAGCGGCGATGTATCTCTCCCCACACTAAGCACCATCTTTCCCAAGTCTGCATTACAGTGATTTATAAACCCCATTTCTGGGGAAAATGAATAGATCAAAGCGAGGAGAGAAGAGGCGACAGGAGCAGCTGGAGAGAGATATTGAAACGAAACAAAAACACAAATGAAAAACTAGGCATGACACGATCCCGCTAGTCCTCGCTGCGCTTTCATCACGTAAAAACAACAACAAAATCTCTATTTTAATCCCCCCCCTTCGTAAGACGCGGCCTCTGTCAGTTACCGGGGCCCTGCGGAGTCTCCTGAGCATGCGTGGAACGGAGGCTGCCCAGGATCCCACCCGGGCTTGAGGGAGGAGGCCCCAGCCTCGGCCTCACCTTCCTCTCCTTGTGGGGGAGAGTGGGCCATCTGGGAAACTCCCTGGGCTCCTGAGGGCAGAAGAGGGATCACCCTGGTTGCTTTCACAGTGGGGACCAGGCAGGGATTTTTTTTTAATCCTGTCTTTAAAATCCTCCGCTGGGAGCTGGGCAGAGTGGTGCACGCCTTATCATCCCAGTAGTTAGGAGGCCGAGATAGAAGGATTGTAGGATCGAGGCCAGCCTCAGCAACTTAGTGAGACCCTCAGAAACTTCGGGAGACCTTATTTCGAAGTAAAAAATAAGGCTAGGGATCTAGCTCAGAAGTAGAATGCCCCAGGGTTTACTACCCAGCACCCAAAAAATAAAAAATTAAAAAATAAATAAAAATCTGCACCTGGGTCAGGCTCCTGTGCGCATTCCTCAGTTGCATGTTGCTCAACGGAGCCGTGCTTGGACCCGAGGAAGAAGAAGCAGACTGCAGGTGGAGCGAGTTGAGTCGGACTCCCCCAGAAGGATGCTCTGTTTAAAATGTTAATAAGAGGCCCATCCGTGCATGTGTGGACGGCGCAGGGGCCAGGCCCTGCATCCACGGGGTAGAAGACACAGCCGGCCTGGTTTCTCTAGAAGGCCAGCTGCAGGCATCTCTGGAGCCTGACAGTGTTTCGCAGAGCCAAGGGGGCGCCAGGGGAACGTCGGGCTGCGAGCCGGCCCTTGGGCAAAAGCGCTGGCTACAGAAGGGAAGGCCAGCCTCCGACCAAGGACGCCCCCGGGAAGCAGGTCCGCAAGGAAGGACGCACAGCGGCCACCCCGGACAGGGTTCCTCCTGCCCACGCGCTCGGAGCAGCCTCCTGCCCACCCAGCTGCCCACTGCAAGAAGTGCGGTTTGGCCGGGCACGGTGTCGCGTACCGTGATCCCAGTACTACACAGGAGGAGGGCAGGTTCAAGGCCAGCCTCGGCTACTGGGAGAGGCTCCCAGCAACTTAGCTGAGCTTATTATTTTGACCCTGTTTCTATATATATATATATAATCTATATATTATATATAATCTCTATTATATAATAACATATTATATCTATACACATATATACACACACATGGCTGGGGTGTAGCTCAGAGGTAGAATGTCCCTGGGTTCAATACCAAGCAACACACACACACACACACACACACACACACACACACACACACGTTGTTTTGTATTTATTCATCTGCCGTCTTTCCCCACTAGAATGTCAGCAGGAGAGAGGTCACTTGTCTCTCATTCCCCCCTGCTCCCCGGAACCTAGGACAGTTCCCGACACACAGTAGGTACCTGATATAAATCCAGTGAATGAATGACTGGCAGGGATCACACTCATAGTTTCTGATTTAATCCCCACGGCAACACTCAAACCTGTGCGAGGCTGTCTGTCCCCATTTCACACATGGGGAAACTCCAGTGGCTCAAACACTTGCTTTGTTTATGTGTTTACTTGGTACCAGGGATGGAAGCCGGGGGTATTCTACCTCTGAGCTACACTCCCAGCCTATTTTTTTTTTTTTTTTTTGAAACCAGGTCCTGCTAAGTTGCAGAGGCTGGTCTCAAACCTGCAATCCTCCTATGTCAGCCTCCCAAGTACTGGGATTCCAGGCATACACCACCATTGTCTTTTTATAGTTATTTAGTTAGTTTGTGATACTGGGGGGGTGGGACCCAGGGGCATTCTACCTCCAAGCTACATCTCCAACCCTATTTTTATTTTTATTTTTATTCTTTTTTTTTTTTTTTTTTTTTTGCGGGTCTTGGGATGGAACCCAGGACCATTCGACCTCCAAGCTATACCCCTTGCCCTATTTTTTATTCTTTATTTTGAAACAGGGTCTCACTAAGTTGCAGAGGGCCTCACTCAGTAGCTGAAGCTGTCCACAAACTGTGATCCTCTGATCTCAGCCTCTCAAATGCTGGGATTACCAGCCTGCACTACCACGCCTGGCTTTTTAAATTCTATTTATTTATTTATTTATTTATTTATATTATTTTTGCAGATCTGGGAATGGAACCCAGGAGCATTTGACTTCCGATCTACACCTCCTGCCCTATTTTTTATTTTTATTTTTTATTTTGAAACAGGGTCTCACTAAGTTGCAGAGGGCCTCACTAAGTAGCTGAGGCTGTCCGCGAACCGCGATCCTCCTGTCTCGGCCTCAGGAATGCTGGGATGACAAGCGTGCGCCACCGCGCCCGGCTTCAGTAACTGCCTTTTGACGCTGGCTTTTGAAAACCGCAAGCATTCAGTTGGGTTCTGCGATAGAGGCGGGGTTCGGGTGAGCGCCCGGGCCTGAGATCCTCGAAGCCCACGTTCTGTGGCCTCTGCAAGTCCCAGGGTAATCATCCACAACTGTGTCCCATGGAGAGAGATTTGGGGTTTTGTTGTTTTCTGAGGTGAGAACCCACACATAGCAAACTTCTAATGGGCCCCTCTGTGGTGACGGACGGCCCCCAGGAACAAAGTTCCACCCCTAATAAGGCCTAATGAGGGTCCAGGAGAGCTGCTGGCAGACCAAAGAGGCTCCTGCTCCAGAGCCCTGCCGCCTGCCCGCACTGCTGTCCTTCAAGCTACATAATTTATCTGCTTCTGTTTTGTTTTGTTTTGGGTACTGGGGCTGGAACCCAGGGGCATCCGACCTCCGAGCGACACCCCCAGCCCTATTGTTTATTCTTTATTTTGAAACAGGGTCTCACTGACTTGCAGAGGGCCTCGCTAAGTAGCTGAGGCTGTCCACGAACCGCGATCCTCCTGTCTCAATCTCCTGAATGCTGGGATTACGAGCGTGCGCCACTACACCCAGCTAATTTATCTGCTTCTGTTTTAAAGGTCCAGCCCCGATTTAAAAAAAAAAAAATCCTGGGCTTTACCCGAGGGATAATTTGCATGTGGGGTCACCACATGCCGGGGTCCTCACTCCAGCTGGCCTGATGCACTAAGAGGTCTCTTCACTTCTAACCTAAGGGGGCGTCACGAGAGGAGCCCGGGCCCATGGCCTCGTAGTATGTGTGGGGGTGGGGAGGGAGGCCGGCTCAGCTCAGGAGAATCGCAGGTTGAAGGCCAGCCTCAGCAACTTAGCCAGACCTTGTTTCAAAATAAAAAATAATAATAATAAAAAGGGCTAGGGATGGCCGGGCGTGGTGGTGCACGCTTGGAATCCCCACGCTTAGGAGGCTGAGACAGGAGGATCACACAGGTTCGAAGCCAGCCTCAGCTACTTAGTGAGGCTCTTGGCAACTTAATGAGACCCTCTTTCCAAATAAAAAATATAAAAATAGGTCTGGGAGTATAGCATGGAGGTAGAAAGACTCGGGGTTCTACCCCAAGTACCACAATAAAAAAAAAAAGGGCTAGGGATGTAGCTTGGAGGTAGAATGCCCCTGGGTTCAATCAGAAAGAGAAAGAGGCCGGGCGTGGTGGGCACGCTTGTGATCCCCGCACTTGGGAGGCGGAAACAGGAGGATCGCGCAGGTTCGAAGCCAGCCTCACTGGCTTAAGAGACCCTGTTTCCAAATAAAATATAAAATAGGTCTGGGAGTGTAGCCAGGAGGTAGAAGGGCTTCCGGGAACCCCAGTACCACCAAAAAAAAAAAAAAGAAAGAAAGAAAGAAAGAGAGAGAAAGAGAGAGAGGGGAATGAATGAAGAAACAAAGAAGAAAGGGATTTATCATGCCGTTTTACTCAGAAAGGTGTCATACAAACAATCCTTTGGTTTGATAAAATAAAATGGCACTTGCAGCGGCTTCTCTAGGACGCACGAATCTCTGAACAGAGTCAGACATGGACTCTCCCCATGCTGTCCCCTCAGCTACAGGCAGAAACCCAGCAACATCAGAACCCTTTTGACAGAAAAAGGAGCTTAAATCCACTTTATTCAAGTGGGAAGACAAACCAAAGTTTCACCCTAAAAGTTGAGAGACGCGGGACCGCCTCCCGCTGTTTGTTTAATATTTTAGAACGCAGCCAGGTTCCCAGGATGACGAGCTGCTTACTGCGCTTCCAGCCTGATCTGGTTTTTAAAAGATGAATTACAAACCACCTGGAAATTGGAGTTTATAATTGAAATATTGATAAACCCTTTCCCATAAAGAAACTACTAGATACTGCAGTAACAACTATAAGAAAGAGTCCAAAAATAATAATGCTTGTTTTTCCTGCTTAGCCAAGAAATACAGTGACAGACTTTATTGCTTACAAAACACGGCTGCCTCTCCTCAAATTGGATAGAAAAAATGAACCCCGATAAATTACGACACCCCTAAATTCCAAAGAATGTACATCAATTATTGGGGGTGCCACCGCCATCCTTCTGGACAGCCTACTTATTAGGACTGTAATTTATTATTATTAGGCTTTGGTGCAAATCTGCAGGCTGATAAAATGCAAATCTATTAAACCAAATGTCCGCCCTCCTCTGAATCAGTAAGGGACAACAGTCCAAAAGAAAGTATTGTAAATTAGGAAAGCAAATGGCTCTTATATAGCTGGAGGGAGACACCAAAAGATAATTAAGGGAGATGTCCAATATATGCCAGGCATTCTGAATTTTACCCCAGAAACCAGAAACTGCTAGGAAAGCAGGCAGCCAGAGAGGGGGTCAGGCTCCATCACCAGGTGCTTTTGGCCCCAAGCCCCAGAAGCCCTTTTTAGGAAGACAAGATATCCCTAGGCAGGTGTGATGGTGCAGCCCTGTAATTCCAGCACCGGGGAGAATGGCAGGGTCAAGGCCGTACTCGGCAACATAGCAAGAGACTCACGGCAATTTAGCAAGACTCTCTTTCAAAATAAAAAAATAAAAATAAGCCGGGCGTGGTGGCGCACGCTTGTGATCCCAGCATTTGGGAGGCTGAGACGGGAGGATCGCGGTTCGTGGACAGCCTCAGCTCCTTACTGAGGCCCTCTGCAACCCAGTGAGACCCGGTTTCAAAATAAAGAATAAAGGCCGGGCGTGGTGGTGCACGCTTGTAATCCCTGCGCTTGGGAGGCAGAGATAGGAGGATCACACAGGTTCGAAGCCAGCCGCGCTGGCTTAAGAGACTCTGTTTCCACATAAAAAAGTATAAAATAGGTCTGGGAGTGTAGCCCGTGGGAGTGTAGCCCGGAGGTAGAAGGGCTTCCAGGAACCCCAGTACCACCAATAAATAAATAAATAAATAAATAATTAATTAATTAATTAAAAATAAAGAATAAAAAAATAGGGCAGGGGGTGTGGCTTGGAGGTTGAATGCCTCTGGGTTCCATCCCCAGACCAGCAACAACAACAATAATAATAATATAATAATGATAATAATAATAATAAAAAGGGCTGGCTATGTAGCATTGAGGTAGAATGCCCCTGGGTTCAATCTCCATTACCAAAAAGAAAAGAAGAAGCAGAAGGAAGGAATAAGCAGGAGAAGAGAAGGAGGTGGAGGAGGAGGAGGAGGAGGAGGAGGATTGCGGCCTCAGTCACCTGGCATGGTGGCTCACAACTGTAATCCCAGTGACTTGGGCGGCTGAGGCAGGAGGGTTGCAAACTCCAGGGCAGACTGGGCAACTTAGCAAGGCCCTGTTTCAAAATAAAAAATAAAAAGGCCTGGGAGTGTAACTTGAAGGTAGAACCCCCCGAGTTTCAATTCTTAGTCTCCCCTCCACACAAAGATATTTTCATGTCATTTTAAACAATGGCTCTTTCACCTTCAATTTTAGCCTAAATGATATACAGTTCCTTCTTCAAGAAATAGAAAAACCCAGGCATGGTGACACACACTTGTAGTCCCAGCATTTGGGAGGCTGAGGCCAGAGGGTCGCGGTTTGCAGACAGCCTCAGCTACTTAGCGAGGCCCTTCACAACTTAGTGAGACCCTGTTTCAAAAATTTAAAAAGGCTAAAAAATAGGGCTGCAGCTCAGAGATAGAATGCCCCTGGGTTCTATCCCCAGTACCGCAACAAAACAAAACAAAACAAAATGAAAAAACACCAACAAATGCCAGGTGTGGTGGCGCACGCTTGTAATCCCCGCGCTTGAGAGGCTGAGACAGGAGGATCGCACAGCTTTGAAGCCAGCCTCAGCTACTTAGTGAGGCTTTCAGCAACCTAGTGAGACCCTGTTTCCAAATAAAATATAAAAAAGGTCCGGGATATAGCCCGAAAGTAGAAAGTCTCTGGGTTCCACCCCCAGTACCACCAAAAAAAAAAAAAAAAAAAAAACCACCAACAAAAATAAATAATTAAGTGTTGGTGCACACTTGTAATCCCAGCATTTAGGAGGTTGAGACAGGAGGATCGCAATTCCCAGACAGCCTCAGCTACCTAGTGAGGCCCTCTGCAACTCAGTAAGACCCTGTTTCAAAATAAAGAATAAAAAATAGGGCTGGAGGTATAGCTTGGAGGTAGAATGCCCCTGGGTTCCATCCCCAGTACCAAACACAAAAAAGAAATATAAATAAGCCAGGCATGATTCCAGCCCAGGCAATTTAGCAAGACCCTGTTTAAAATAAAAAGGGCCAGGCGCGCTTGTAATCCCAGTACTTGGGATGCTGAGACAGGAGGATTGCGGTTCACGGACAACCTCAGCTACTTAGTGAAGCCCTTTGCAACTCAGTGAGACCCTGTTTCAAAATAAAGAATAAAAAAATAGGGCTAGGGGTGTAGTTCGGAGGTAGAATGTCCCTGGGTTCAATCCCCAGACCCGCAAAATAAATCAATTGATAGATAAATAGATAAAAAACAAAGTAAGCCAAGTAGTTCACGATGACAGAGCACACACTGCGAGTCTAACACGGCGCCACTCAGAGCCTACCAGACGTTTTCCTATTAGAAACAGCTGTTTCTTAGAGCCCAAGAATTGGAGAGGCAGAAGGGGCCACAAAGGCATCTGGTCGACCTCCCTCCTCAGAAAATATTCCTTGCCAAGGCGGTGGCTCTCCAGGCTGGGCGGAGCTCCTCTCAGAGCAGGGAACTTCCTGCAGGAGGCACCTGTCCTACTGCCAGGCACCTCCCATGCGGCCACCTCCGCTTGTTGTCTCTTCTTACATCGCTCGGGACCCTGCCTCCTTGGAACACCCACCAGGGCCCTAAGTACTGACCAAGTCTGGCTGCCCGACACAAGCCTGATACCAGTAGTTGGGAGGCTGACAGGAGGATCACAGGCTGGAGGCCAGCCTCGGCAACTCTGTGAAATACTCAGCAACTTAGCAAGACCCTGTTTTGAAATAAATATAAAAAAGGATGAGGGTGCAGCGTGGAGGCAGAATGCTCCAAAGTTCAATCCCTAGTAGAGAAGAAGAAAAAAAACACCTAGAATAATTGTGTTCATAGAGATGGAAAGATGGGGGCTTCCGGGGTCTGGAGGGAGCAGGAATGAGGGTTAGAGTTCAGTGAAGGTCGTTTCGCTTTGCAAGATGGGGAGCGTTCTGGAGCTGGGTGGTGGTGATGGTGGCACAATGATATTTTTTTTTTCCAAAAGTGAGTATATTTAAACCGGGCATGGTATAATCCCAGCATTTGGGAGGCTGAGATAGGAGGATCGCGGTTCGCGGACAGCCTCAGCTACTTAGTGAGGCCCTTTGCAACCCAGTGAGACCCTGTTTCAAAATAAAGAATAAAAAATAGGGCTGGGGGTGTAGCTCGGAGGTAGAATGCCCCTGGGTTCCATCCCCAGTACCGCAAAATTAAAATGAATATATTTAACCATAATCAGCTCAAAATAGAGCGAATGGGTGACAAGAAGAATAACCCATGCTATATAGCATCTTTAGTGAACTGAAACGGAGCAAGTTGGTTGAAGGAAGGCAGGGGAACCTTGTAAGAATTAGAACAGAGGGCTTCGTGATCATCTGGCATCTGCTCCGTGTTGTACCTGCAGTTAGAAGTGGTCATCGTGGACACTCCGGGCACCTTCCAGATTCTTCGTTTAAGGTCACGCCAACCGCGGCCACGATGTAGCGCTCGTGCTGAGTTACTCTTTGTGCTAAGCGGTCATCACGTAGGTTCCTCTGTGTGTGCACGGTAACGGCTCACGCCGTGGGTCCTTGGCGATTCTTAAGCCACTCGACACTTCTGCCCCAGTTCTTCAGTTTCAGCATTACACAGTCAGTTATGCCAGGGATACACTGGCATAGAGACAGGCCATCGGTGACTGCACTAAGTCCAGTTTGGCTTTAATGGAGAAGTTGACAAAGTTGGTATCAACCAGCACGTGGCAGGATGGCCCATTGAATGTTATATTGAAAGAATAAGCGGTGGGGCTGTTGGGGAACGTCTCTTTCTTTCATACACTGGGGTCTTTTGTTTCTTTTTCGGCTTGAATCTATTCTTTTCTGTAAGCTTCTCACCTCTGAGAGCATTCGCCTCATGGTGGTGTATTTCCTTGTTGCCTTGGCCGCCCTCTGCCTACTCCACGCTCCCGTTTCCAGAATCACCAAACACCAAAGTGATGTATTTAATGCCACCAAACTGTACGCTTAAAAACAGTTAAGATGGTGGCACGCACCTGTAATCCCAGAATTTGGGAAGCTAAGAAGGGAGGACTGCAGGTTTGAGGCCAGCCTCAGCAACTTAGTGAGACCCTGTTTCAAAATTAAAAAAATAAAGTAGGGTTGGGAAAGTAGCTCAGAAATAGAATGGCCCTGGGTTCAGTCACCAGGACACACACGCACGCATGCATGCATTCACTGAGATGGCTTTTTTTAAGAGGGGAGGAAGGTCGATACCCTGCAAAAGTCATTATTTCATTAGTAGCAACAGATGGTTTGCAATATCCTGGGGTTTTTTTTTGGGGGGGGGGGATTGAACCCAGGGGCATTCTAGCTCCAAGCTATGACCCTGCTTCTATTTATTTCCTTATTTATTGAGATAAGGTCTCCCGAAGTTGTTGAGCTTCACCCCAAACCTGCGATCCGCCTGTCTCTGCCTCCCAAGTGACAACGCCCTTCAGAATGGACCCAGACACTGCAGGATTTCAGGAGACCACAGCCAGAGCCCCATCAGCCAGCCGGGGCGGGGGGCGGGGGGCCAGGTGGGCCTGTCTGCCTCTTCATTCCAACCTTGACCCCTCCACAACCTGGAGACAACCCCATCTGAGAGGCTGGCACAGGCGCATGGCATTGGTGCTCCTCCCTCTCGCTCCCTCCCTCTCTCTCTCTCTCTCTCCTCTCTCTTATCTCTCACTTCTCTCTCTGTCTCTCTTCTCTCTGTCTCTGTGTCTCTCCTCTGTCTCATCTCTTCTCTCTCTCCCTCTCTCTCATTCCTGGCATGGATCCAGTCCATAATTAGGGAGATTCTCAGAGGAACCAGGCTGCTTCCTGCCCAAACGACAAGCTGTGGATTACGCAGACATCCTTCCAGATGTGGCACTGTCTCCCTGGCAGGGCTGCAGGTGGCTCTGGGTCCGCTCGTCTGGGACGCTTCATCCGAGGGCCTTATCTGCGCAGATACCGGTGCATCTGGGACGCTCAGGGCTCTGTTTGCAAACTGATTCTCCGCAAAGCGCAAGGGCTTTTTGCAGGAAACAGGAAGGGGAAGAGGAAGAGACACTTCCAGAGCCCCGAGAGGGACCAGCTGCAGCCCTTGGCCCGTGTGGCCTGTCAGCTCTCATCCTGGTGCCTGACCTGGAGCCCTGGAGGCCCATGTCATCTGTCCAGGGCCCAGCTCAGAGTTGACACTTACTCTGTGGCTGCTGAGAAAACTCAGTAGAAAATAGCCCAAAACTGTTGCTGGGTTCCTTCAGCGACGCAGAGCGAATGCAAGCTTTGCAGATGCAGACAGGCCATTTCCGGGGGCCAGCATCGACCATTTTAGTGTATCTGGAAGCTTCATGCAGGTCAACTGAAGACCTATTTTCTTTTTCTTCTTTTTTTGGGGGGGAGGGGGGAGGCAGTGCTGGGGATTGAATCCAGGGGTATTATACCTCCAGGTTAGCTCTCCAGCCCTCTTTATTTTTATACTTATTTACTTATTTATTTTTGTGGCACTGGGGATGGAACCCAGGGGCATTCTACCTCCGAGCTACGCCTCCAGCCCTAATTTTTATTTCTTATTTTGAAACAGGGTCTCGCTGACTTGCAGAGAGCCTCACTAAGTAGCTGAGGCTGACCACGAACCTGCGATCCTCCTGTCTCGGCCTCCCAAGTACTGGGATTACAAGTGTGCACCACCACACCCAGCTATCTGCTATCTTTTTTTTTTTTTTTTTTTTTTTTTTTAAACAGGGCCTTGCTGAGTTGCTGAGGCTGGCCTCAAACTTCTGATCTTTTTGTCTCAGCTTTCCAAGTACTGGCTGAAGACCTATTTTCAGGGTAATATAATCTGATTTGACCTTTAGAGACCATAATTCTTCTTCTCGAAAAGAATGTTTAGTGGTGGCGCACGCTTGTAATCCCCACACTTGGGAGGCTGAGACAGGAGGATCGCAGGTTCAAAGCCAGCCTCAGCTACTTAGTGAGGCCCTTAGCAACTTAGTGAGACCCTGTTTCCAAATAAAGTATAAAATAGGTCTGGGAGTGTGACCCAGAGGTAGAAGGCTCCTGGATTTCATCCCCAGCACTACAAAAAAATTAAAAAAGAAGAAAGAAAGAAAGAAAGAAAGAAAGAAAGAAAGAAAGAAAGAAGAAAGAAAGAAAGAAAGAAAGAAAGAGGAAGAAAGAAAGGAATGTTTACTGTGTCTAGGGTGAAAATAAAAATAAAAAACTGCTACCTATGTAGCTGAATATGGTGTTGTATGCTTGTAATCCCAGTACTTGGGAGGCTGAGACAGGAGGATCGCAGGTTCACGGCCAGCCTCAGCTAGTTAATGAGACCTCTACAATTTAGTGAGACCTTGTTTCAAAATAAAGGAATAAAAAATAGGGCTGGGGGTATAGCTTAGAGGTAGAATGCCCCTGGGTTCCATCTCCAGTACTGCAAAAAAAAAAAAAAATTGCTACCAATATACATATGTGAGGACCCCTGACATTTTGACAACTTGATAATCTACACTGAGTATATCATCGCTTCAGAAAGGGCCAGATTACCGAGACAGCCAACTTCATCTAAGACAGACACCAGCCAATTTGTTTTGGGGGGGAGGATGGAACCCAGGGGCATTTGACCTCTGAGCTATACCCCCTGCCCTATTTTTTTTTTCTTTATTTTAAAACCGGGTCTAACTGAGCTGCAGAGGGCCTAAGTAGCTGAGGCTGGCTGCGAACCGCAATCCTCAGGTCTCAGCCTCCCGAATGCTGGGATGACAAACGTGCACCACCACGCCCAGCCGGCACCAGCCAATTTAAATTGAAAGAATGTTGGAATTTTTTTTGGGGGGGTTCAGGTCTGGGGATGAAACCTGGGGGCATTTGACCTCCGAGCTATAACCCCTGCTCAATTTTTTATTCTTTATTTTGAAACAGGGTCTCACTGAGTTGCGGAGGGCCTAAGTAGCTGAGGCTGGCCGCGGACCGCAATCCTGCAGTCTCAGCCTCCCCAATGTTGGGATGACAAGCGTGCGCCACCAAGCCTGGCTGGATTTTTTTTTTTTTTTTTTTTTTTTTTTGGTGGTACTGGGGTTCCTGGAAGCCCTTCTATCTCCGGGCTACACTCCCAGACCTATTTTTACATTTTTATTTGGAAACAGGGTCTCCTAAGCCAGCGCGCGCGGCTAGCTTCGAACCTGCGCGATCCTCCTGTCTCTGCCTCCCAAGCGCGGGGATTACAAGCGTGCGCCACCACGCCCGGCTTGGATTTTTTTTAATGAACACGAATATCTATTAAAAAATGAATGGATAAACTATGTTGCATCTATATAATGGAATAGTATTTAACTACTAAAAAGAATGAAATACTGCGACAGGTCACAATGTGGATGAATCTCAAAAATAGCACGTTAAAGCCAGTTGAGGGGCCACCCTCCTGTCATCCCAGTATCTGGGAGGCCAAGACAGGAGGATCACAGGTTTGGGGGCAGCCTTAGCATCTTAGCGAGACTCTGCTTCAAAATAAAAAATAAAAGCTAGGCATGGTAGCACACATTGTAATCCCAGTACTTGGGAAGCTGCAACAGGAAAATCATAGGTTCGAGAATAGCCTCAGCAAGTAGTGAGACTCTCATCAATGCAGCAGGACCCTGTTTCAAAAATATAAAAATAAGCCGGGCGTGGTGGCGCACGCTTGTAATCCCAGCACTTGGGAGGCTGAGACAGGAGGATCGCACAGGTTCGAAGCCAGCCTCAGCTACTTAGTGAGGCTCTCAGCAACTTAGTGAGAGCCTGTTTCCAAATAAAATATAAAATAGGTCTGGGAGCATATCCCAGAGGTAGAAAGCCCCTGGATTCAATCCCCGGTACCACAAAATAAAAAAGAAGAAAAATATAAAAATAAAATAGGGCTGAAGTTGTAGCTCAGAGGTAGAATGCCCCCAGATTCAATTCCCCAGTACCAAAATGAAATGAAATGAAATAATATCAAATAGGTCTGGGGTGTAGCTCAGTGGTACAATGCTCATGAATTCTTTTTGTTGTTGTTGTTGTTGTTGTTGTTGTTGTGTTTTTTGGGGTTTTTTTGGTGGTACTGGGGTTCCTGGAAGCCCTTCTACCTCCGGGCTACACTCCCAGACCTATTTTTACATTTTTAATTGGAAACAGGGTCTCCTAAGCCAGCGCGTGCGGCTAGCTTTCAAACCTGCGCGATCCTCCTGTCTCTGCCTCCAAGTGCGGGGATTACAAGCGTGCGCCACCACGCCCGGCCTTCATGAATTCTATTCCTAGTACCACAATCAAAACATAAGGAATAGACTCGCATGGTGGCGCACGCTTGTCATCCCAGCATTTGGGAGGCTGAGACCGGAGGATCGCGGTTTGCGGACAGCCTCAGCTACTTAGTGAGGCCCTCTGCAACTCAGTGAGAGCCTGTTTGAAAATAAAGAATAGAAAATAGGGCTGGGGGTGGAGCTCAGATGTAGAATGCCCCTGGGTTCCATCCCCAGTACTGCAGAAACATAATGAATGCATACCAGCAACCGAGCCTTCACATGAACTGGGCAAAAGGCACAAGGTCCCCTGGGCGGGCCCAGCGCTGCTTCTACCGGAATCCACACACGGGTGGATCGCCAGGGACTGAGTCAAAGCAGGTCCTGGTGTCTGGTACGTCTGGGGCAGGTGCTGAGATTCTGCATTTTCCAAAAGCACCCAGGGCCGGGGTGCTGGGTTCCCCAGCCACACGTGGAGGAGCCAGTGCCTGGCAGGCCCTGCCCTAGGAGAGGAGCGGGTGGGCTTGCAGTGTTCGAATCCAGACTGTTTATCTCGCTCCGACTCCCTGCTCCTTCCCTGCGCGCAGGCGGCCGCCTAAGCACTTTCCTCTTGTTGCCAAAGGATGATTAAGATAATTGACAACTTTTTCCCGTGATTCCAAGGCGGGCTGCCATTTCGAGGGAGATGCGTCCACTCCAGTTCCGCCTCCTCACTTGGCAGGGTTTTCTTCTGAGCGGCGGGAGGAGGGGGAGCGGGAGTCTGTGGCCCCCAAAGAAACACGCTGTCCTTTCCCCTTTGTGTTTCTGAGCCTGCGAACGCAGCCGGAATCAGAGCTAATAAATAGGTCATCTTGTAACTTTCAAAATAAAAACGCACCACATTTCAGTGGAATAGCAGCCGTACATTAAAAAGCTGTCAGCTTCACTCCAATTTCCCTGAACCCTGCGCTGCAGAGAGATACCTTGTCACTCAGAGCTGAGCGCGGTTTCACTGAAATATCTCCTTGTCTGCGTAAATAATGAGCAGGAGTGCAGAAAAATACCTGGCCCGCAGCCTCCTTTCGCCCTGCTCCCAAAGACACAGTATGCAAATGATAGATTTGTGGGGTACACAAAAAAAGCCCCCCCCCGCCAACCCCGGCCCCCAGCCTGTGTTTAGGATGGGGGTGCAGGGAGGGAGGGCGGTGGTGATGGAAACCGGGATCCTTGAAAGCTTCCAATCAAGGAATTTGGACTGTCACTCAACAGCTATTTTGGGAACACACAGGGTGTATCAGAAATGCCATTTACAGGCGATATTGGCTGAGGAAGAAGGGCCCAGAGCCCAGAGGTGGGGTGTTCGTGTAGATTACAACAGCCCACACACCTGCGGGTTCCAGACACAGGCTCTGCTGCCTACCGTTGGCGGGATCCTGATTGTTTGTTTTGCAGTCAGTGCTGGGAATGGACCCCATGGGCGTGCATGCCCTGGATCTCCCTCTACCACTGAGCTATATTCCAGGCCCCATTGATGGGATCTTGGGGGGACAGTAATGGAGAGTCAACCTAGGGGCTTTCTACCCAGCTATATCCCCAGACCTTTTTATTTGAAACAAGTTCTCATAAGGTTGCTGAGAGTCTAAGTTGCTGAGGCTGGTCACGAACCGGTGATCCTCCTGTCTCAGCCTCCCAAGTACTAGATTTGCAGGCGTGCACCCACCATGCCCAGCTTTTATTGGGATCTTAAAGTTCCCTGTCTCTGTGAGTCTCTACTTCTCTGTAGTCTTGGGTGACATCGTGGCAGGCCTCGCTGGGTGGCAGCGGATGGGAGAGCGTGCATGGGGCTCTTCTTGAGCCCTTCTGCGTGACCTGGCTGGTAGTCACCATGTTCAGTAGCTAGTCAATGGCATGGTGGCAGAGAATGGGCTTTCGGGTCAGCCAGAGCCTGAGATCTCAGCGCCACCGCTCACTAGCAGTGTGGCTTCCAGCAAGTGTCTGTGCCTCTCTGAGCCTCTGTCTCCTCATCGGTAAACAGAGACAACAGTAGTACAGTAGCCAGGCATGGGGCGGGTGCTTGTAATTCGTGTACCTGGGAGGCTGAGATAGGAGGATCACAGTTCAAGGCCAGTCTCGGCAAGGATAGTACCTACTCTTGTGGAATTGTGGGGAGAATTTGACCAGCGAATGCATGTTAAACCAGTGTCTGGCCCACGCAAAGGGCTCAGTCAACGTGGTCCTTATCACTGAAGCTGCTGCTGTTGATTGTATCGACGATGATGATGTTGGCATTGAGGATGAATACGAGAATTATGAAGTTGTCGATGACTGTGGTGTTGATGGCGAAACTGGCATTGCCGATGAAGACGGTGGTCATGAAGTTGTCAGGGATTCTGATGTTGAAGTTGATGGTGATATCGACATCGCTGGTGAAGACAATTATGAAACTGTCGCTGGTTCTGATGTGAACGGTGATTCCGGCATTGCTGACGAAGACGGCAATCGCGAGGTGGTCGGCGATTGCGATGGTGGTGATATGGCGTTGCTGGCGCAGACGCTGCTGACGATGTGAGGACCGATCGTGAGGATGCGCTGGTGTTGATGGCCATGACGTTGATCCTGACGCCGCTGCAGCAACGACGCTGATGCTGACGACGACGATGGTACTACATGTTGACGTCAACGATGGCGAGAGTCCCGTGCTTCCCTGAGCGCTAATCTAGACCGCCGCACCGTAGGATCAAAGAATAAGAAAGATTGTGGTTCTGGACACACGGATCAGAGCATCATACCCAGAATCAGAGCTGAGACTGTAACAGTAACTGATTTGTCTGAAGAAGAGTCAGGAGAGTGAATCGCATGAGGAGCTGGATGTCTCAGCCCAGCGCTCAGAGATGGGAGGGAGGAGGAAGGTGCTTCAGCTGCCTGAGATGTTGAATCCGGGGGCTTCCTGGAGGCGGGAGCCAGAGTCAGTAGTTAAGTGGGTGAAGGAGCTGAGCCGCCAGAACCTGGCATGGCAGATTCTGCCTGTATGCTCCAGGTTGCATTCTGGGGTTCAATTTGTTTCTAAATCTTTATTTAAGAATATTGTTCATACAGCCAGGTGTGCTGGCACGCACCTGTAATCCTAGAGGGCTGAGACAGGAGGATCATAGGTTTGAGGCCAGCCTCAGCAACTTAGGAAGACCCTGTTTCAAAATAAAAAATAAAAAGGGCAGGAATGTAGCTTAGAGGCAGAACGGGCCTGGGTTCAATCCTCTGTACCAAAAAAAAAGGAAGAAGAAAAGAAGAAGGAGGAGGAGGAGGAAGAGAAGAAAAAAGGAGAAGGAAAAAAAGAAAGAAAAGAAGCAGAAATAAATACACAATGGGAGAGTAATTTGCTTAGCCACTGTCTGGAGTCCTCAGAAGGCAAACCCAGCAAACGAGAACTGAGTGGCCCGCAGAGGCTTCGTGATAGCAGGACTCCCGTCATTTATGCATTTGGTTTCTGAACAGATGTCACATACACATGACATAACAATCAGAAGATACATGAAGTTTAAACTGAAGAGGAACGCAGGCCTGGAGCGCACACTGGTCATCCCAGCACTTGGGAGGCCGGGACAGGAGGATCGCAGGTTCGCGGCCAGCCTCGGCAACTTAGTGAGACCCTTTAAAACTTAGGCTGAAGGTATAGCTCAGAGATAGAATATTCCTGGGTTCCATCCCCAGTACCAGCTGGGAGCATAGTGTTTGCTGTTAACTGTTAACTCCTATGCAGAAGTAAGATGAAAATAAAAACAGGGTCTTCTGGCAATTTCCCAAAATTTCTCTCTCTTTCGGAACCCCCAGATAGAATCAGGGCATTAAGTAAATAAATAGAACAAGCATACACTTGGCGGTGACGTGTTCATTAACCACTCTCTTTCTGACTCATTAGCCTTGGTCGGGAAGGAAGGATGGTTTTAATTAGCAGGGCTGGGAAGTCTCCTCGGGCTCCTTCCCCCTGCTGTTCCTGGGATTACGCTGTCAGTTCGTGGATGCGATACCGAATCATTACAGCCCGGACGCACAGAAGAAAGGGGTCCCCGCCCCGTGTTCACCTCTGAACAGTGCTCCTTCTCTGAGCACTCAAGCCTACCTCGCCGTAGTGTTGGGCTTTAGCAAACATTCACCTTCCTGGGACCACAAAGCCCTGCCAAAGCGGGACCGGTCGTGTTCCTTCAGTTTCCCTCCCGTGCTCCAGGCAGGGCTATATCTGACAAAAGTCCCCATTTGAATTTACTTGTTAAAAGCTCAAACCCAGAGCCCAACCAGAAACGATCGCTTCCGCCGGTTCTCGGGCCCTCGGGCACTCGGTAGCACCGCGTCCCTGAGACAAACTGCGTATCAATTAGACAAAACTGTACACGCAGATATTTCAGTTCTGTGTGAGGCGCACAGAGAGATGCCTTTCCTCGTGGAGAAACGCCTGTCTTTCCATTTCAAATGATTGGGTCTTAAGTTCGAATGGAAAATAAATTTAGACATTCCTAGAAACACCGAGACTGCTATTTAGTAGGAAACAGTCTCCCTGGTGCTCATTACACTGTTTACTTATTTGCTTGCTCGATATACGTTTATTGAGCACCTACTTTGTGCCGAGTGCTGCAAGCACAAGGGATAAAAACACGAAGAGGACTTGGCTCCTGCCCGCTGGAACCGCAACATTTTAGTTACGGCGAGAACAGCACCAGAAATACAGACAGGGTACCAGGGAGACAAAGAGGGCACGTCAAATATCTCAGAACGGGGAAAGGGTCAGGAAAAACTCCAGGGAGGGGCTTGAGAGCTGGGTTTTGAAAGATGACTTAGAAGCCAGAAATGCCAGGCGTGGTGGCGCACGCTTGTAATCCCAGCACTTGGGAGGCTGAGACAGGAGGATCACAGGTTCGAGGCAAGCCTCGGCAACTTAGCAAGACCCTGTTTTAAAATAAAAAATAAAAAGGGCTGGGGGCATGGCTTGGAGGTAGAGTGAGTGCCCCTGTGTTTGATCCCCAGTACTAAGAAAAAAAAGATTTTTGTTGTTGTTGTTGACCAAAACAATGGACGGAGCCGGGTGTGGTGGGCACACCTGTAATCCCAGCATCGGGGAGGCTGAGACAGGAGGATCGCGGTTCGTGGACAGCCTCAGCTACTTAGTGAGGCCCTCTGCAACTCAGTGAGACCTTGTTTCAAAATAAAGAATTAAAAAATAGGGCTGGGGGCATAGCTCAGATAGAATGGGTTTGGATTCAATCCCCAGTGCCACAAAAAATAAATAAATAAAAATAAAATAATGGATGGGTGGATGAATGCATGCATGTAGGGTGGCTGGCTGGATGAGTAGATGGCTGGGTGGTTAGATGGGTGTGTAGACAGGTGGATGGATACATGCCAGGATGGATGGATGGTTGGATAGGAGTGTAGTTGGATGGGTGGATAAGTGAATGGATGGATGGATGGGAGGGTTGATGGATGAATGAATAGGTGGGTGAGTGGATGACGGATGGATGGATGGATGGATGGATGGATCAATGGATGATGAATAGCTCTTTGGGAGAAAATAAGTATGCTGTGGAATCTGCCCTCAAGCAGTATCTTGTAGAGGTTAGTGATCCAAGTTCACTTAAGATCAACGACACGGCAAAGACCAGATCTACCCCCGAGCGGCTCTCAGTGCGCTGGGGGAGGACCCTGGAGCTCAAGCTCGCCGTATGCACAGCTCCTCAGGACAGAGGCCTCCAGCCCAGTACGAAGGATGCTGCTGCAGTGACCACCTGCTGTCCTTACACGGCTCGGGGACCAGAGCCAGGACCCAAGACCAAGGCAGGCACAGTGAGCCAGTGGGCGGGGACGGGCTGCGATGACACTGAGTGGTGTGCGTGTGTGTGCGTGTGTGTGTAGTGTACACGGGGCTCCAGATTAGATGGTGACAAAGCAATGCCACTGTAGCCTCGTGGGCAGGAGATCCGAGTGCTCAGACGAGGGCAGTCCCTGGGCCCTGGCCGTGCCCCGGAGGACCCTGGATCCAGAGCCACGGGTCATAAGAGAGGGCCTCGCTCCGGCCTCCCCACTCTATCTCGAAGGCGCCTCCCTGCCAGGGGATCCGGTGCACCTCTTTTCCAATTATAAATAGTCTGATGTTCAGTAAATAAGGCCTAGGAGGCCCATGGAGAGTGCTAGGGGCCGAACCACGCCCCCCCCAAGTCTCCGACTCCCACCACCTTAGAACGTGGCCCTGTTTGGAATTAGGGTCCCCGTCAAGGTTGTTAGTTAATACAAGGTCATGCTTGAGAAGGACAAACCCCTAATCCAACCCGGCTGGTGCCCTTGTCAAACAAGAGCTGGACCCAGACACCGTCACAGGGAGGATGTCACATGGGTATAGAGATGACCTCTGCAGGCCAAGGAGAGAGGCCGTGACAGCCTTTCCTCCCAGCCTCCAAGGAATACACCCTGCCAAAGCCGGGCCCCTGAACCGTGAGCCTCTTGAGTATCTGTCCTTACGCCTTGGGGTGCCTGTTGATGCGTTACTGCTACGGCCCAGGTAACTCACACAGAGGACCAACGGCTAGCTGCCGAGAGCGAGGGGAGAAGTCTTGATGGGACGGGTGGGATTCAGGCCAGGCTGGATGCAGCAGGAAGCCGTGGATGGGAAGGGGAGAGTGAGCAGTGGCCAGAAAGCAGAGTGTTCTTGCCGCTAAAGAAGCAAGAAACAGGGTAGAAGGGAGGCTTGCTTGTTTGGGTTTTTTTTTTTTTTTTTTGGTTCAGTTTTGTGATACTGGGGATTGAATCCAGGGGCACTCTGCCTCCCAGCTATGCCCTCAACCCTTTCTATTTCTTTATTTTCAAACATGGTCTCTCTAGGTTGCTGAGTCTTGCTGCTGACTTGCCAAGGCTGGCCTCAAACCCGCGATCCTCCGGTCTCAGCCTCCCAACTACTGGGATTACAGGTATGCACCCCCACGCCTGGCAGGAGAGTCTTACTACCTTCTTGCAGGAAAGAAAAATGCACCTGAGAGCAGAATTGGGGGGGGGGGGCTCTCCTGCCCGTGCCAAGCTGCCCGAATCTGGGCGAGGCTGGCCCACCTGTGCTTGAAAATGTATTCTCCCCACCTGGAAATAACTCAACAGAAAGCCCTTTATATTGATAAATCCCTCCCGTTAACAGGCAGCGTCTTCCTTCTATTTAGATTAATAACTGCGTAATGATCACCTTTGCTGATTTAGACGGTGTCATTTTAAGGAATTATGGGTTCGATCCATCTTCCCTGTCTCCTTTCCCTCTCTCCTTCCTGAATTATTCCTGAGGAAGAAACCAATTAATAGCGGCCCTCCGCCTTAATGCAGCCTGCTGTACAATGTAGCAATGCCTAATGGAGTTTTAATTTCCCCATGGTGAGTCAATATTTGCTTTAAGAAAGAAAAATGTCACCATAAACCACTGCCCCAAATGAATTTGGTAGCGCAAAGGGCGCGATGGCTTTTTCTTTTTCGGCAAACAGCAAAGGAAAGCGGATATGGGGGCGCACGGGGGTTGGGGGGCCTCGCTCTTTGCAAACAGGGGTGGGGCCAGGTTTTTGCTGTTGTTTGAGACAACAATGGTTATTAAATATTTTGCTTTGCAAATGCACCCACATTTTAAAGAGTCTGAAACAAAGTCATAATAATAGGGAAAGCAGCAATGTATTCCAGCCTTTTAATAACTGCCAGGGAGTCAGGAGGGGGGCTATATAGCATTAAAAAAAAAAAAAACAGTACCACGGTTTCTCGCTTCCCCCAACTGAGTTTCTGTGTGGAAACCAAATCCTACTTTTTACAAAACGTATTAGACTTTTCGGGATCGGAGCGGGAAATAAAGCGCCCGCGCCCGTCTCTCTCGTCGTAAGTCTGTCCAAAAGTGACGCGCTCGTTCCACTGAAAGATAGTTTCATTTCCTAACTCAAAATTGGTATGAAAAATTTGCCTTGCCAAATGAACATTGTATATTGAACTTGTCAGCCGTCCCTCCCGACACAAATAAAAGAGCAGGTTGAGCAGAGGCGTGTAAAGCAGCTTCCGAGGAGACAGCAAAGGGAGACAAAGAAATGTGCAGATTGTGGGCTTTTTTCTGTTTTAGAGGCTGGGAGTGGGGTGGGGAGGGGGCTGCAGAATGACTGGCCCGGCTTGGGAGTGCTTCTGATCACAACTGAACAAATCACTTGCGTGTCAATTTTCAATGGTGTAATGACCCCGTTTCCAATTAGACAAAACATGACAGAAATCTCAAGTTTTCCAGAAGCCAAAGCTGTCCCGGTGACAAGAGCGCGCGCGCCGCCGCTCACAGGTGCGCCGCCAGGCTGGCACGACTAGTTCTAACACAGCGGGAAATGATTGCCTGTGTGTGATTAAAAATAAATCAGGGAAATGATCACCCTGTCATTAGATCTCTGCTCGGGTCATGTAAGCGACTATTTTTTTTTTCTGTTAAAATTGTTGATTGAAGGCCGTCAGCTGTTTATGAGCTCCAAATTACATTTCTGCTCTCTGAGGGGCCCCGCTGCCTTAAAAAAAAAAAAAAAATCACACTCGGCGCCTAGTTAGTAACAAGAAAAGACTCCTAAAACAGCAATTTCGGGGTTTGAGGGGGAACACGAGCAAGAAACCCAGACTGTACCTTCTGGTCCCCAAGGCATCACGCTCCTTTGTTCTGCTAAGAAAAATTAACCTCAATCTCGGCTCAGGGTCCCCAGATTGATTACCATAGTCATTTAAATACTGTAATCTCATTTTCAGCATCGGGGAGAAGGGGAGGGGGAGAGCCCAGAGACAAGGGATTGGGGAGCGAGGCGGAGGGAGCGGAGCAGGGCGGGAGGAGAAGGCAGAATAAATTACCCGACAAAGGGAACTGGGCCTTTCTGCTCGCAGAGCCTATTTCGGATCCTTCCACTTGATTGGAAAAGTTGATGAAGTTTAAATGAAGCAGAATTAGAACCTCAGGCCGCAGGGTATTGACGGCTGCGCGAGAACTCAATAGCCCGGCTCGGCCCCAAAACAAGGGAAAGACCTAAATGGTATAATCATCAGTGGGATCGAACAGCCAGGCCGACAGGGCCGGGTAATGAGTGAGGCCAGATCAGGCCTGTTGGTTAAAGGAATTAATCCCTCCCGCCGCCTGAGCCGGCTTTGATGCCTATTGTGTGGGCCCCGGGCCCAGTCTATCTAAATGCTAAGTATCTGGAGGGGGAGGACTGTGCTTTTCATTGCTGCTGCTAATCTGATAACAATTTGCTCTTGCTGATTAGGGAGGTGGGGAGTAGGAGGGCCTGTGTGGGAAGAGAGGAGGGGGCACCTTCTCTTTGAAAGGGTAAAGCCATTCTGCTGGGGCCTGGATGGAGGGGGTCCCTCCGACCCATCGGCAAGCAGATTCTCACATGGCCAATAGCCCCAAATCCAGGCTTCCGTGGGAAGCCCATGCTCCGCTTAAAAGTGTTATCACCAGAAGTGTGGGCTCTGCGAGGGGTCCCAGGCTGACTCCAGCCTCCCTGTCCAGGGACGTCCCACTGCTGCCTCCACCTCTACAGCCCCTCCGCCGCCGCCTCCTCCTTCCTTTTGGTACTGGGGATAGAACCCAGGGGCATTCTACCTCTGAGCAACACCCCCAGCCCTATTTTTTATACTTTATTTTGAAACAGGGTCTCACTGAGTTGCAGAGGGCCTCATTAAGTAGCTGAGGTTGTCCACGAAGGGCAATCCTCCTGTCTCAGCCTCCTGAATGCTGGGATTACAAGTGTGTGCTACCACACCCAGTTCATACCATGCTCCTGCTCCTCCTCCTCCTCCTCCTCCTCCTCCTCCTCTTCTTTCTTCTTCTTCTTCTTCTTCTTCTTCTTCTTCTTCTTCTTCTTCTTCTTCTAGAATGAACCCAGGGGCATTCTATCTACACCTTTAGCATATATCTATATCTATATCTATATCTATATCTATATCTATATATATATATAGAGAGAGAGAGAGACTGTGTGTGTGTGAGAGAGAGAGTCTCACTAAATTATAATCCTCTTGTCTCAGCTTCCCCAGTGCTGGGATTGCAGGCCTGTGCCACCATACTGGGGATTGCAGGCCTGTGCCACCATACTGGTGAACTGCGGCCTTTTTTTTTTTTTTCTTTTCGGTACCGAGGAGGGAAACCAGGGGCATTGTACTTCTGAGCTACACCCCCAGTCCTATTTTTTTTTAAGTCTTTTTGTTTTATGAAACAGGGTCTCACTGAGTCTCGGAGGGCCTCGCTAAGCAGCTGAGGCTGTCTGCGAACCGCGATCCTCCGGTCTCGGCCTCCCGGATGGTGAGATTACAAGCGTGCGCCCCCACGCCCGGCTGACTGCAGCCTTTTAGACGTCACCCTTTCTCTCCAAATGCACCCAAGTTCGTGACGCCCAGTTTCTTGCCTTGGCTGGCCACGTTCAGAATGACCTTCCGGCTCCTGTCGGCTATTCTACTAGGCTTTTCCGGGCCCCCCCGGGGTCACGGTTCCTCTCCCGCTTCCGAACTCTCCACAGTCACGTCTGCCTGGCCACACCCTTGGCCCTAGAGCTTCCAGGCTTGCCCGGGTGGCACTGAGGCGGGCATGCATGTGCGTGCCACAGGTATCTGTCCAACTCTAGACTATAAGCTCCTCTGAGAAAAAGGACACCCCTGGATGAAGCTGACCCCGCAGACAGATGCAGGCACAGATGATGTGTGTGAACTGGATTCTTCTCTTGCGTCAGGACCAAGGAGTCTCCCGGGGTAACCGGCAGTGTGACGCCTGACAGACCGAGGACTCAATTAGGCCTCTGTGCACACACCAGCCCTACCATTTGCCCTTCTTGTGACCTTGGGAAAGTCACGGAGCCCTTCTGAGCTCAAGGTGCAGGCCTCGCAAAGTTGCCAGTATATGTAAAAGACTTGGCTTTGAGGGGACGGAGTCAGTGCCTCGGTGGTACAGTGCGTGCCTGGCATCTCCAACCCCTGGCTTTGATCCCGTTTTTTTGTTTTTGTTTTTGTTTTGTGGTACTGCAAAAGGAACCCAGGGGCCTTCCGCCTCCGGGCTACACTCCCAGACCTATTTTATACTTTATTTGGAAACAGGGTCTCACTAAATTGCTGAGGCTGACTTCCAACCTGTGAGATCCTGTCTCAGCCTCCCAAGTGCAGGGATTACAAGCATGCGCCACCATGCCTGGCTTGATCCAGTTATTTATTTATTTATTGGTACTGGGGGTGGAACCCAGGGACTTTTCTACCTCCAGGCTACACCCCCAGACCTATTTTGTACTTTATTTAGAAACAGGATCTCACCAAGTTGCTGAGAGCCTCCCTAAGTACCCGAGGCTGGCTTTGAACCTGTGCGATCCTCCTGTCTCGGCCTCCCAAGCGCTGGGATTATCAAGCGTACTCACCATGCCTGGTTTGATCCAGGTATTAAAAAAAAAAAAAAAAAAAAGGATAACCAGGCACAGGGGCACACACTTGTAATCCCAGCAACTAGGGAGGCGGAGGCAAGAGGATCACAAGTTCGAGGGCAGCCTGGGCCACTTAGCTTACTAAGTGAATAAAGTTAATAAAGTTACTAAGTTAATAAAGAATAAAAAGCGGTTAGGCCATAGCTCAGTGCTAGAGTGCCTCTGGGTTCAATCCCCCATATATAAAAAGAACACCTCGGACCTCAGCACCTGGGAGGCACTTGCAAATGGGCGTCCTTTGCTGTCACTAAGTTTTGGGGTCCACAGTGGCCATGGCCTTGTGCTCGGGAGGTGGAGTTGCAGGCCTGGTTCGAAGCCCAGCTCCTCGGCACGTTAACAGCTGTGTGACCCTGAGCAACTGCCGTACCCTCGTGAGCCTCAGCTTCCCCATCTGGAGAATGGGGACGGTGGGAACACGGCCTCTCAGGGTTGTCACAAACATGTGAGGGACGTTGCCGCACCAGAAGGGCCAGCACCGGTGCCTGGCACAGGGCGGTGCAGCCACGGAGGGCAGCTGCTGTCAGCACAAGGAGGCTCAGGCAGCCGCTCCTGGAGACCCGGGCCCAGCTTCCTCCTCCGAGCCTGGGAGGAGCTGCCTGGAGCAGTAAGCAGCTGCCTAAGAAAAGATGCCTGTCATCCTAGTAGTTTGGAGGCTGAGACAGGAGGATCTCAAATTCAAGGCCAGCCTCAGCAACTTAGCAAGAATCTGCTGCTAGATAAAAAATAAAAACAGGGCTGGAGGTGTAGCTCAAAAAAAGAATACCCCTGGGGTCGATCCCCAGTACCACAAAAGGGAAGGAAGGAAGGAAGGATAAATATCTTAGATATGCCAGACAGGCACTTTCCTTTTAAGAGAGGAGCTTTTTACAAAACTTAAACCTCCAAATTTATGCCTACTGAGTGCCTACGGAGAGCAGTCTTCAGCGACAGTTTATAAAGGGCTTGAAAGCAGCCGCGAAGCCCGGCATCAGCCCAAAGGGACCCCTCAGAACCGCTCCTGCAGGCCCCCTCAAACAACCTGGCGACAATACGGAGCACTTCAGACTCGGGCTTGTTTAACTCACAAAAAGTAAACAAATCGTCATGGCTAACTCTAGGCCACGCCGGCAGCGCGCAGCCTGCCGTCCACGGGCGCTCCGAGCACCCAGCCTGCTAGGGATGGGATGTAATTAATATGTCCACCCTGGAAGTCACCCAGCCACCGGCAGGCGCGTGCACGTGTGTGTGTGTGTGTGTGTGTGTGTGTGTGTGTGTGTGTGCGCGCGCGCGCGCACGCACATGCATGTGTAAGAACCAGCCTGGGCGCAGGGAGGGAGATGTGTTCGACCCGCTGCTGGTTTCCGAGCCAGCCTCGCTCTGGCCGCTGTCTCCTTTGTCCCCTTGCTCTGGTTCCTGCACATGTCTGGCCTTTGACTTCTGTCCTTCTGCACAGTCTCAGCTCCGCACTTCCTTTCCCTGGGCTTCTCCACAGCCGTCCTGTCCTCTCTCTCCAAAGCTCCGGGTCCCTCCGTGCCTTGGTCTGTTCAAAAACCCTCTTATTTTGGAGATGTGGCTCAGTGGTTGAGTGCTAGCATGCTGGTCTAGCAAGATCTTAGTAAGTTCAGTCCCCACATTGCAAATAAATAAATAAACAAAGCCAGTGTGGTGGGCCCCTTCTGTAATCCAGCACTTTGGAGGCTGAAACAGGAGGATCACAGATTCGAGGCCAGCTTCAGCAACCTAGCAAGATCCTTCATGGAAACAAAAATATTTTAGCGGGGCGTGGTGGCGCACGCTTGTCATCCCAGCATTCGGGAGGCTGAGACGGGAGGATCGCGATTTGCGGACAGCCTCAGCTACTTAGTGAGGCCCTTTGCAACTCAGTGAGACCCTGTTTCAAAATAAAGAATAAAAGAATAGGGCTGGGGTGTAGCTTGGAGGTAGAATGCCCCTGGGTTCTATCCCAAGTACCACACACATAAATAAATAAGTAAATAAATAAATAAAGGCTAGAGTGTACCTCAGAGATAGAATGGCCCTGAGTTCAATTCCTAGTGCCTCACACACACACACAAAAAAAAACACAAACACACAAATAAACCCCAGCCAGGCGTGATGGCACAAGCTTGTAACCCCAGGACTTGGGAGGCTGAGACAGGAGGGCCATAGGTTTGTGGCCAGGTTCACAACCAGCCTCAGCTACTTAGTGAGAGAGACCCTGTTTCTAAAATAATTTAAAAATAGAGCTGAGGGTGTAGCTTGGGGGTAGAATGCCCCTTGGGTTCAAGCCCTCATACCCCCCCAAAACTCTTATTTTGCCTGGAGCATTCTCTTCCAACCACCCACCCAAATATAGACCCCACCCATACTACTCTCAGCAGGCCTTTTTGGTACTAGAGACTGAACTCAGAGGTATTCTACCTCTGAGCTATACCCCCAGCCCTTTTTATATTTTTTGTTTGGAAACAGGATCTCACTAACTTTCTAAAGGGCCTTGCTGCCGAGACTGGCCTCAAATCTGTGATCCTCCTGTCTCAGCCTCCCCAGTGCTGGGATTTTAGGAGTGTGGCACCACGCCTAGCTTCCCAGCACCTCTTACCTGACCAACTCCTCTCCTCTGAGAAGACTGGGCTAACATGTCCAGTCCCGGCCGGGCTGCCCCCGCCTCCTGGGGGCGTGCCTCTCAGCACCCAGGACCCTAAAGCAGGAACCTTGGGCATGCACCGTCATTCCTCTGGAAGCTTATAAGCTGCCTGCTGCGGGAATGAAAGCTTTCTGGTAGTCCCGGGCCCAGCACACGGCCAGGCAAGGAGAAACAGCCCCTTTGACGGTTTGCAGAGGGTCAGAGGGTCAGGCTGGCTCTCAGGAGTGCAGGCAGCAGGGACCTGCCCAGGGAGCCACGGCCAACAAGAAGGTGCGATAGACTCAGCTCGCCACTGCCGGCGGCACAGCTGGTCCAAAAGACACATGCAGCACTGAGCGAATGAATGAATAAGTGAATGAATGAATGAACCATAGCCAGAGAAGAACCAGGGACTCTCAAGTCCAGCAGTCCAGCACATCTGCACCCCACCTCACCAGACACATAGCCCTTGGACTGGAAAACCTTTTCTCCCCAGTCAAAGCCGACTGGCCCTGAGCTGGGTGTGGTAGCACACGCCTACAATCCCAGGGCTTGAGAAAGGAGGGTCACAGGTTCCAAGCCAGCCTCAGCAAGTTAGCAAGGCCCTTAGCAACTTAGCGAGACCCAGTTTCAAAACAACAAAAAATAAATCAATTAGGGCCGGGGTTAGGGGCTCTAGCCCAGAGGTAGTCTGTCCCTGTGTTCAATGCCCAATATCATGGTGTGGGAGGAGTTTATTTACCCGAAATTGATAAAACTTTAGCTTTAGGCTTGCTCCATAGGGCCCCTTCCAAGCCTTGGACATAATTTCCCAAAGTATGTATACTTTTGAATTCTCATTCATTTTTTTTTTTCTCTCTCTCTCTCTCTCTCTCTCTCTCTCTCTCTCTCTTTCTCTTTATTTATTTATTATTTATTTTTGATACTGGGGAATTGAACCCAAAGGTATTCTACCTCAAGTTTTACTCCCAGGCTAATTTTATTTCTTATTTGGAAAATAAATGGGGGAGGACCTCACTAAATTGCTGCGGCTGGCTTTGTATCTGCCACCCTCTTGTCTCAGCCTCCCAAATACTGGGATCGCAAGCCTGCGCCATCATGCACAGCTTGTATTCTGTTTGTTCAAGAGGGGTCCCAAAATTGCATGAACTTCAGAAGCCATCTCTGCCCCCACCTCTGCAGTGGCACACACACACACGTGTGCATGTACTAATCTGCGGATCAAGACTCAGCTGCCCGGCCAGGGAGCCTTCCCCCTGCCCCAGAACCCCGGGCATGGATCTGGGCATGGATCTTATCCAGACCCACCTCTTCTCCACCTCTGCTGTTGATTGGAATCTGTTTCTGCTTGTACTGGCTCGGAAGCTCTTGGAGGGCATGGCCCACGTCCAGGTCAGCTGACCCAGCTTCCTGACTGCCCGGCCCGTGCCTGGTGTACAAGTCACCCTAGAAAGGTGTCTGTGGACTGAGGCGGTGAGCGGATGGACACACCCCCAAGCACCTTCTTCACAGAGCCCACACAACCACGGAGCTCAGCTGCTATCTGTTCTTGTCCGAAGCACCTTGCCCAGTTCAGCTGCCGGATCCCTGCCCAGGCCAGCCCTCCCTCACCTGCCTGCACCCCGGAGCCCAACCCGCTCAACAGCCCAGCCTGGCCCGCAGCCCTCTGTGCTGCCCAAGGGCCACAGGGCCGCTCTCCCGGCCGCTCTCCCTCAACTTCTAAACACAGCGCTCTCCTCCAGTTCTTCCATAGACAACTTGGGTTTTGTTTATTGCAGTACTAGGGATGGAACCCAGGGGCATTCTACCTCTGAGCTGCACCCCCTGTCCTATTTTTTAGTCTTTATTTTAAGACAGGGTCTCACTGAGTTGCAAAGGGCCTCACTAAGTTGCTGAGGTTGGCCACGAACCACGATTCTCCTGTCTCAGCCTCCCAAACGCTGGGATTACAAACATGCGCCACCACACCCAGCTTTGTGTTACTGATTTTATTTTATTATTTTATTTTTTTATTTTTTGCAGGTCTGGGGATGGAACCCAGGGGCATTTGACCTCTGAGCTACACCCCCAGCCCTATTTCTATTTATTTTGAAACCGGGTCTCACTGAGTCGCAGAGGGCCTCACTAAGTGGCTGAGGCTATCCGCAAACCGGGATCCTCCCGTCTCAGCCTCCCGAAAGCTGGGATGACAAGTGTGCGCCACCACGCCCGGCTGTGTTTCTGATTTTAATATGCAAAGTCTGGTAGTCCCCTGATCAGACTGTCAGCTCCTACTTACACCAACCATATTGTAGGTGCTCAAGAAATAATGTGATAGATTCATTGCAGTCTAAAACGCACATTAAGCCGGGTGTGGTGGCGCACGCTTATAATCCCCGTGCTTGGGAGACGGAGACAGGAGGATCGCGCAGGTTTGAAGCCAGTGCTTAAGAGGCCCTGTTTCCAAATAAAATATAAAAAATAGGTCTGGGAGTGTAGCCCAGAGGTAGAAGGGTTCCATCCCCAGTACCACCAAAAAATAAAAAAAATAAAATGCACATTAAAAAAAAAATCTGAACCAGGCATAGTGGCACATACCTATAATCCTAGTACTTGAAAGACTGAGACGGGAGGATTATAGGTTTGAGGCCAGCCATAGCAATCTACAGAGACCTGTTTCCAAAATAAAAAATAAAAAACACTGGGGGTGTAGTCTAGAGGTAGAATGCCCTAGGTTTAATCCCCAGCAACACACACACACACACACACACACACACACACACACACACACAAAATCATATAAAAATGGGATAGTCTGCCAGGCGTGCACCAGAAACCCCAGTACCACCCAAAAAAAGGGGAGGAGGGATACTCTAAGCCGGCATTGTGGCGCATGTTTGTAATCCCAGTACTTGGGAGGCTGGGACAAGAGGATCACAGATTCGTGGCCAGCCTCAGCTACTTGGTGAGGTCCATCTGCAATTGTTTCAAAATAAAGAATTAAAAAAAAAATGGGCTGGGGATGTAACTCAGAGGTAGAATGCCCCTGGGTTTAATCCCTGGTGTCCCCCCCAAAAAGGGGATACTCTAATGGCTTTCTTCTTTTTGCAGTACTGGGGATGCAACCAGGAGCATTGTACCTCGGAGCTACACGCCTACCCTGATTTTTTACTCTTTATTTTAAAACGGGTTCTCAAGCCGAGTGTGGTGGCACACACTTATAATCCCACCATTCGGGAGGCTGAGACATGAGGATCACGGTTCAAGTACAGCCTCAGCTACTTAGTGAGGCCCTTTGCAACTCAGTGAGACCCTGGTTCAAAATAAAGAATAAAAAATAGGGCTGGGGGTGTTACTCAGAGGTAGAATGCCCCTGGGTTCCATCTCCAGTTCCAAAAAAAAAAAAAAGGGTCTCATTGAGTTGCAAATGCAAAGGGCCTAAGTAGCTGAGTCTGTCCACGAATTACAATCCTCTGGTCTCAGACTCCTGAATGCTGGGATTACAAGCGTGCACCACCACGCCCAGCTCTGACGGCACCTTAACGGGGTAACATGGTCAGATTCTCTACTGTCCGGTAAAATAGGTGAACGAAGCTGCCGGCAAACTTTCTAAATTCCCTTGACAGAAACCCCAGAACAGAAAGAACTTCTGTCCTGTCTTCTAGTCTCCCTGGCTTTGAGAAAGGCTGGGGCAACTGAGCTTCGCGAACCGCTGTCTGGAGCCGGGGCTCAGTTACAAACTGCCAGGTACCCGAGGGGCAGGCAGCCGGCGGGCGGCCTTTCACTAAGGCCGCACCTAGACATCCCAGAGCCTCTGGACACCCACTTTCATTCTTCTGGACAAAACACAAAAGAATCTTCATCTACACAAAGACATGTGTCTAGTATGCGCCTGAGGCACTTGTCTCCCAAATATGCATGGCTGGGTGGGTATAAAAGATCAGAACCCCTCGTGGCAGCTCGCTGCCTGCAATCCTCTTTCGGCTCTCGGTGACCTTTCGGCTCACTGACCCGTGTCTGTTCCCAGACCGCCCCCCTGATGGGCCTTTAAATTAGTGGGTGGAAAATTACAGCTGTTTTCTTTCCAAAGCGCATCTATTTGCTTTCCCGGAATGCTGTATTTAGCGCCACACGATGCATGCAGGGTCTTCTGTGGCGCTCTGACCCACTGTGAGTTTAATTTCTGGTGTATGTAATCAATTCTGTTTTAAATTTTAGAGTAGTTCGCGCTGAGGAATACAAACCCCCTGGAAGTCGGCCGGGCGGGGACAAAGCATACGTCCGGTGAGCGATCACGAAGCAGACCAGCCTCTGCTCGTTAGCTGTCAAATGAACATTGAGCCGCACTGTAGAGCTGGCTGGAAATGTTCTTTATTTATTTACAACCCGGGGAGGGGGGCGGTGAGGCTAGAGACAGGCAAGCTGCAGAAACAGCTAGTAAACTCAGGTAACTAAGGGAGAAAAAAGGGACTTCTAGGGGGGATTGAAAATAACACAGGAAGCCGGGCGTGCTGGCGCTGTAATCCCAGTGCCTGGGAGGCCGAGACAGGAGGATCACGCAGGTTCGAAGCCAGCCTCAGCTAGTGAGGCTCTCAGCAACTTAGTGAGACCCTGTTTCCAAACAAAATATAAAATAGGTTTGGGAGTGTAGCCCGGAAGTAGAAAAGCCCCTGGGTTCCACCCCCAGTACCACAAATAATAATAATGATAATAATAATAATAATAACAACAACAACAACAACAACACGGAATGTCTGGAAGGAGGGGGGATGGGAACAAATAACGAGAGCAATTAGAATCACTCTGATCCTGTAAGTTTTGCATTAGGTTTTCAGGAGACCATAGTGAACTATATATATATATATATATATATATATATATATATATATATACACATATATATATACATATATATATATGTATATATGTATATGTATGTGTATATATATATATATTTTTTTTTTTTGTGTGTGGTACTGGGGATGAGACCCAGGGGCATTGTACCTCCAAGGTGAACCCCAGCCCTAGTTTTCTTTTTTTTTTAGTCTTTTTATTTTTGAACCAGGGTCTCACTAAGTTGCAAAGGGCCTCACTAAGTAGCTGAGGCTGTCCAGGAACCACGATCCTCCGGTCTCAGCCTCCTGAATGCTGGGATGACGAGCGTGCGCCACCACGTGTTAACGTCTTCTGGTCTAGGGTTCCTGGTCTAGGGTTCCTGGCCTCACATCTATTTACATGTGGGGCCAGATGTTTCCTTACCATAGGGTGGAAGGGGCCTTTTTTATTTTTATTTTTTTATTTTTTGATACTGGGGATTAAACCCAGGGATATTCTACCCCTGAGTTACACTTTCAGCCCTACTTTAGTATTTTGAAACACAGTCTCGCTAAGTTGCTGAGGCTGGCCTTGAGTCTATGATCCTCTTGTCTCAGCTACCCAGTACTGAGATTACAGGCATGTACCACTCTAGTAAAAAAAAAAAAAAAGTCTACTTCCAGAATCCCCAAAGCTTTTTCATGGCATAGTATCTCACTTAAATCAGTCTTTATTACAACCTTGAGACGTAGGCAAGGCAGCTCCTAGTACTTATCCTCCACAAGTGAGGAGACTCCAGGTCAGGAAACCAAGTCATGTCCTCAAGATGGGAGTGCTAGACACAGAAAGGGCTTCTCACGTAACCGGGGTGCACCCATCTGCATCAGGGTCTCAGGACATGTGGGATGGGGTAGGGAACCATATATTTGTGTGTGTGTGTGCGTGTGTGTGGTACTGGGGTTCCTGGAAGCCCTTCTACCTTTGGGCTACACTCCCAGACCTATTTTTACATTTTTATTTGGAAACAGGGTCTCCTAAGCCAGTGTGCGCGGCTGGCTTTGAACCTGCGCGATCCTCCTGTCTCTGCCTCCCAAGCGCGGGGATGACAAGCGTGCCCACCGCGCCCGGCCTAAACATAGTTTGGTTGTTGTTGTTGTTCAGGGGATTGAACCCAGGGGCATTCTACCTCTGAGCTACATCCCCAGCCTTATTTATTTATTTTTTGTTTGTTTGTTTTGAGACAAGGTCTAAGTTTCTAAGCTGCTGAGGCTGGCCTCAAACCTATAATCCTTCTGTCTCAGCCTCTCAAGTACAAGGATTACGGGCATGCACCATCATGCCCAGGAGTGACAATGTTTTTCTTTTTCTTCCTTTTCTTTTTCTTTGCAGTACTATTAGGGATTGAACCAGAGGCATTCTGCCTTTAAGCTTTGCCCCCAGCCCTATTTTATTTTTTATTTTGACCAGAACCCCACTAAGTTGTGGAGGGCCTCGCTAAGTTGCTAGGGCTGGTCTCCAACCTACCATCCTCCAAGTCTCAGCTACCTAAATCCTGGGATTACCAGCGTGCACCACCACACCCGGCTTGACAATATTTTTCAATGACAACACAAAGGAGAAAAGGTTAGCACACAGGTGGATTTGTCTCATTATAAATTCACCACATTTTATAAGTTCAGACTTGTAACATTTACTTAAGGTCAATTGATGAGAAAGAGCTTTAAGGTTGCTTTGAGGAACAGGAAGTACAGGGCGTGGGGAAAGTGCTCTGGTGAGCAGGGGATCCTCACATCTCCCAGGTTCCCGTGTAACCACGATCGCCTTGTCTTTAGGGAGGAAACTGAGTCTCGGAGGATAAACACCCTCACAGGTGCAGACAGACGGTGCCCTTGAGTCTGCGGGCTCGAAGCCGCCATTTAACCTCTGTGTGGCCGTTTCTCTCCTGCTAGTTAGCGGTGGCTTGGTGTCTGCCGGGGCAACCAACCAACAGGTTTCTTCGTCTATTGTGGTTGCTAAACACCGTGGTTGCAGCCTGGAATTGTTTTTACAATTGTCTGCACTGATGGAGAAGTTTGAAGGAAGCGTCAAGGGATCATTTCATTGAAGGCTGAATTGTTATCGTGACCGACAAATGACTGGGGTTTTTTTTCCTCTCTCTTTGCAAATATAAAAGTCCAACAAGAGGCAGGGGAAGTTAGGATTCATGCTAACACCAACCAAAGATGGCACGACTGTGTGTTGCCCTCACCAACCAAAGATGGCACGACTGTGCGATGCCCTCCCTTGCTTTTGCCCAGCTGACCAGAGGCTCCTAAGCAGGAGGGAGAGCCCAGCAGCCGGCTGAGGTTTGACTGAGTCTTAGCCACCACCCCTGCCCCCAAGCGCCCTGCGTGCTCCTGCATGGGTGCAAGGGCCAGGCTGGGCCCCTCGATCGCTACGAGCTGGGACACGCTGGCAGGCGTTCCAAGTACAGATGAAAAATTAACACCCCAAACTAGTGAACTCAAGCACAGCGACCGCGTTGGTGGGCGCAGGTATGCTCTACCATGTCCAGCTCCCTTTTGTTTTTTTATTTTGAGACAGACAGGGTCTCACAAAGTTGCCCAGCTGGTTTTAAACCACTGATTCCCCTTCATCAGCTTCCTAAGTCTCTGGGATTTCAGACATGCGTCACTGTGCCCAGTTTAAGGTACGCTTATTTAAGACGCTGTTGGACTCGATCATTTTATAAGCTCTCTGATGCTTCTGGGGATCAGGAAATGGTTTGAAAACCGGTGCAATAAGAAACAGGCTTTTAAAACTTTGTCTTTAGGGCCAGCTGTGAGTCAAGAAAACTTGGTCTTCCAAATAACTAAAGAGCTGGAGCGGGCGCTCTCCATAAAGAGCTCACCTAGGACATAGGCTTGGGGTTATACACCTAGCACCTAAATAAATAAATAAGTAAATAAATAAGTTATAGGAAAAAGGCTAAAGCAATCAACAAATTAGTTATAGGAAAAAGGCACCCTGACTTATACAGTGAACAATACTTAAGACTAGAATGTTCTGGAAGGTGCTGGAAGTAACTGCTGACTTATTCACCATGGCCTCAGAATTCTTGCTGGAGGAACAGCCTTCCCACCATGCTGAGTGTGCTGAGAGCCACAGAATCAGATGGTGGTGGGTTTAACTGGGGGGAAACTCAAATTCTTTTTTCTTTTCTTTTTTTTTCCCCCTGGAAGCCCTTCTACCTCCGGGCTACACTCCCAGACCTATTTTTATATTTTTATTTGGAAACAGGGTCTCTTAAGCCAGCGCAACTGGCTTCGAACCTGCGCGATCCTCCTGTCTCCGCCTCCCAAGCGTGGGGATGACAAGCGTGCGCCACCACGCCCAGCGGGGGAACCCAAATTCTGAGGCCTCGTCTTCATTAATGTTTCAAAGTCAAAGAACTATCACGCTGAACTGCACTATGATGTGAGACTAAAATGTACCACTAGAAGTATACTAAAATTAAATTGAGTATACTTAAAAAATTAAGTTAAGCTGGGCATGATGGTACAAACTTGTAATCCCAGTACTTGGGAGGCTGAGACAGAAGGATCACAGGTTCGAGTCGAGCCTCATTAACTTAGCAAGATCCTGTTTTAAAATAAAAAATAAGCCAGGTGTGGTGGCACACACTTGTAATCCCAGTACTTGGGAGGCTGAGACACTAGGATCCCAGGTTTGCGGCCAGCCTCAGCTACTTAGTGAGGCCTCTGCAACTCAGTGAGACCCTGTTTCAAAAAAAAAGAATAAAATATAGGGCTGGGGGTGTGGCTCAGAGGTAGAATGCCCCTGGGTTCTATCCTCAATACCACTCACCCACCCACACAAAAAATTAAATTAAAAAAAAGCTGAAGCCCCTGACTGAGAGGGACAGAGGGAGATGGCTCCTCGGTCAGCAGCTGCCCGTGGCGCGTTGCTGGAAGGCCAGAGGAGGGGTCCGCTCTGCCCCCTGGAATGGCCATGATCCTGGGCAGAGGGCACAGGGCACTGCTGTAGCCCCGGCTCACTGCCAAGAAGGGGGAAGCTTTGGTTTAAAAAGAAGAAACGAGAGCCAGGTGTGTGTGGCACATGCCTCTGACAGTACCTGGGAGGCTGAGATGGGGATCACAGGTTTGATACCAGCCTCAGCAAATTAGGCAGAACCTTGTCAACTTAGCAAGACCCCATTTCAGAATAAAATTAGAGCTGGAGGTGTAGCGTGATTGTAGAATACCTTGGAGTTGAGTCCCAGGATAGGAAGTGGAGAAGGAGCAGGAGGAGGAGGAGCAAGAGGAGAAAGAGGAGGAGGAGCAGCAGGAGGAAGAGGAGGGGGGAGAGCAGGAGGAGGAGGAGGAGGAGGAGCAGGAGAAAGAGGAGGAAGAGAAGGAGAAAGAGGAGGAGGAGGAGAAAGAGGAGGAGGAGAAAGAGGAGGAGAAGAAGGAGAAAGGAGGAGGAGGAGAAGGAGAAAGAGGAAGAGGAGGAGAAGAAAGAGGAGGAGAAGAAGGAGAAAGAGGAGAAGGAGGAGGAGAAAGAGGAGGAGGAGAAGGAGGAGGAGAAGAAGGAGAAAGAAGAGGAGGAGGAGGAGGAGAAAGAGGAGGAGGAGGAGGAGAAAGAGGAGGAGGAAAAGGAGGAGAAAGAGGAGAAAGAGGAGGAGGAGGAGGAAGAGGAGGAGGAGGAGGAGGAGAAAGAGGAGGAGGAGAAGGAGAAGGAGAAGAAGGAGAAAGAGGAGGAGGAGGAGGAGAAGAAGGAGAAAGAAGAGGAGGAGGAGGAGGAGAAAGAGGAGGAGAAGAAGGAGGAGGAAGAGGAGGAGGAGGAGGAGGAGAAAGAGGAGGAGAAGAAGGAGAAAGAGGAGGAGGAGGAGGAGAAGAAGGAGAAAGAAGAGGAGGAGGAGGAGGAGGAGGAGAAAGAGGAGGAGAAGAAGGAGGAGGAAGAGGAGGAGGAGAAAGAGGAGGAGGAGAAAGAGGAGGAAGAGGAGGAGGAGGAGGAAGAGGAGGAAGAGGAGGAGCAGGAGGACAAAGAGGAGGAGGAGGAAGAAGAGAAAAAGGAGGAGGAGGAGAAAGAAGAGGAGGAGGAGGAGAAAGAGGAGGAGGAGAAGAAAGAGGAGGAAGAGGAGGAGCAGGAGGACAAAGAGGAGGAGGAAGAAGAGAAAAAGGAGGAGGAGGAGCAGGAGGACAAAGAGGAGGAGGAGGAGCAGGAGGCGAAAGAGGAGGAGGAGGAGGAGCAGCAGGAGGAGAAAGAGGAGGAGGAAGAAGAAAAAGAGGAGGAGGAGGAGCAGCAGGAGGAGAAAGAGGAGGAAGAGGAAGAGAAAGAGGAGGAGGAGGAGCAGCAGGAGGAGAAAGGAGGAGGAGGAGGAGCAGGAGGAGAAAGAGGAGGAAGAGGAGGAGCAGGAGCAGCAGCAGGAGGATGGGGGGAGAGCAGGAGGAAGAGGAGGACAGGAGGAGAAAGAGGAGGAGGAGCAGGAGCAGGAGGAGAAAGAGAAGGAGGAGGAGCAGGACAAGGAGGAGCAGCAGGAGGAGGAGGAGGGGGAAGAGCAGGAGGAGGGGGGAGCAGGAGGAGAAAGAGGAGGAGGAGGAGCAGCAGCAGGAGGAGGAGGAGGGGGAGAGCAGGAGGAGGAGCAGGAGGAGAAAGAGGAGGAGGAGGAGAAAGAGGAGGAGGAGGAGGAGCAGGAAGAGAAGGAAGGAGGAGCAGGAGGAGAAGGAGGAAACCAATAGAGAGAGGTTGGAGGATAGATAATCCCACCCCTGGGCAACCAAGTCTGGGCCACCAGGATTTCGGGCCATTTTTATTCCCATCCTAACATTTTATTTTCTCCTATTACATTTTAATTGGACATAAATGCCTTCAGCAGTCAGAAGCACATTCTCTTCAGCAGACAAAGCTGCATGTAATGTCGTACATTGCTCTCAGATGTCACAAAAACGCTGGCCACGCTGGGCCATTTGAGCAGCGCGTGTGCGTCTCACCATCTTTACCCGCGCCTCTCCCCAGCATCTGCGTTCACCAGCCTCGATACTGATTGGAGATGCTAAGCTCTTAGTGGTCATGGCGAGGCTGCCTAATTTTGTAAGGCATCCATCTGGCTTGAGCACTCAAATGCTTCTTCGTGGTGATAATAATAATAATAATAATAATAATAATAATAATAATCATCATCATCATCATCATCTAGCAGCCTCGCTGAGTCTTAGAAACCAGCTGTGGAGCTGAGGCGGAGACCTGCTAACGCCTGGGATATCTAAGGTGGCTGGGATATCTAAGTCCTTCGGCCCCAGAGGCCTCCTCGTTCCTCATATCAACCCACTTTTTCACCCTTCAAAGTCCAGTCCATGGTATGCTCCTTCACAAAGCCTTCCTGAGCCTGCCCGGGGCTCCCTCCTCCTGGGCTCAAAATCTGAACCCTTCTGGGCAGATCACCTGAAAATTCACAGAGGTGAATCTGGACGTAGCCTGCCGTGTGCGTGCGTGCGTGTGTGCATGTGTGCGTGCCAAACAAGAGCTGACATTTCCTGAACTCTTTCTTTAGGTTAGGTGCTGTGCTAAGATTGTGTGTTCATCTCTGTGTGTGTCCCATCTCCCAGCTGAAGAGGAAATAATGCCTGATGAGGTGGCACGCACTTGCAATCCCAGTACCTGGGAGCAAGACCCTGTAACACATATAAAAATAAAATAGGGCTGGGGGTGTAGCTCGGAGGTAGAATGCCCTTGGGTTCAATCCTCAGTGTCGCAAAAAAAATAAGAATAAAATAAAGACTAATGCCGGGCATGGTGGGGCACGCTTGTAATCCCCGCGCTTGGGAGGCGGAGACAGGAGGATGGCACAGGTTTGAAGCCAGCCTTGCTGGCTTAAGAGGCCCTGTTTCCAAATTTTAAAAAAGTATAAAATAGTTCTGGGAGTGCAGCCTGGAGGTAGAAGAGTTTCCAGGAACCCCAGTACCACCAAAATAATATAAATAAAAAAATTAAAAATAAAGACTAATTAACTCCTTGTGACAAGCGCTGGGTTCTAAGCTGCCCTATGCCCCCTGGAGAGCTGACAGCGGTACTGGGCAGGTAATAAACATTTAGCAAATATTTCCTGGCAACAGCAAGTCCCAAGAAATCAGTGGAGCTCCCCTCCGAAGGAATGCTGGATGAAGTGCTGTAGGAACCGGACTCATTTGGGACCATATTTTGACTGTTTACTCCGCAGGATGTGCCAGCCTGGACTTGCCTTGATGAATAATCATGGATTGGGCCAAAAGAGCTGGGACTTAAAGTCAGGAGCTTTCCACATACCACCTTTTGTGTGTGTGTGTGGTACTGGGGATGGAACCCAGGGGCATTCTACCTCTGAGCTATACCCCAGCCCTATTTTTTTTAATTATTTTTTTTAAACCAGGTCTCACTGAGTTGCAAAGGGCCTCACTAAGTAGCTGAGGCTGTCCGCGAACCACGATCCTCTGGTCTCAGCCTCCCAAGTGCTGGGATTACAAGCGTGCGCCACCACACCCGGCTGAGTCACATAGCACTTCTATTAGGGAGTCAGAGTAACAGCTCAGCTGAGTCTCTTCTTACTGGGCCTTAATATGCTCAAAGAAAGGAGTAGGATTAGGTGGGGCACGGTAGTGCAGGCCTCTAATCCCAGCACTTGGGAGGCTGAGACAGGAGGACTTCAAGTTCCAGGCCAGCCTCAGTAACTTTAGTGAGACCCTGTTTTAAAATAAAAAATTAGCCTGGCGTTGTCGCACATGCTTGTAATCTCAGCATTTGGGAGGCTAAAACGGTAGGATCCGGGATCGTGGACAGCCTCAGCTACTTAGTGAGGTCCTTTTCAACCTAGTAAGACTCTGTTTCAAAATAAAGAATGGAGCCGGGCGTGGTGGCGCACGCTTGTAATCCCCGCGCTTGGGAGGCAGAGACAGGAGGATCGTGCAGGTTCGAAGCCAGCCGCGTGCGCTGGCTTAGGAGACCCTGTTTCCAAATAAAAATGTAAAAATAGGTCTAGGAGTGTAGCCCGGAGGTAGAAGGGCTTCCAGGAACCCCAGTACCACCAAAAAAAAATAAAAATAAAAAATAAAGAATGGAAACAAGGGATACGGGTATAGCTTGGAGGTAGAATATCCCTGGGTTCCATCCCCAGTACCGCAAAAATTAAAAATTAAATAAAAAATGTAAAGGGTTGGGGGAATAGGTCAGTGGTAGAGTGCCCCTGGGTTCTATCCCTAGTCACACACACACACACACACACACACACACACACACACGCAGAATGGAGAGGGGCAGGATTCGGTGTCTGCAAGCTTCCTTCCGGCCCCGCATGCCATGTGATGATACGACTCTATTTTGCAAACACATCCACTTCTTATTTGTGACATAAACCCCCAACAGACAAACAAAGTTAACCATAAATTATGGACAAAAACTCGGGTGCCGTGATCGTCTGCACTTTCTGGGGATGTTCAACGCAATCAACTCCACCCCGGCATGTACCCTGCCTCTCCAGGGCGACGGAAGATTCCAGGCTGTCAGCAGAGCAAACCAAGCACTCTCTCCCCATAATTGTATTGACAGGCTATCAGCCGAGTTCCGACGGCAGGAGGGTGCGCCCTGACAGCTTCGTGACGGAGCCTTGAAGGCTAGCGCTGCTCGAGTCTGTGCCGAGTCCCGGGATTCTGGGGAAATGATCGTCAAGCAGAGAAGGCTGGCTCGTCTCTTAATTTAATTCCTCCCAGACAGTCACGTTGGCAGCGACACTGGCAAACGGTTCATCACTTTATACAAGAGAGGAGAGGCCCCTCCCGGTGAAAACTATTTACATCTTTTTGTGGCCACATTAAACATCCTCCTGACTCAATTAAAGCCCCCCACACAACCGGTGGGCTTGGCTTTAAACGTGGCAACTAGTTGTTACGAGTCGGCGGATCAAGTGCCAGCTCCGATGTCTTGAGTTTTTCACTTTTTTCCCCTTGGTTACTGAGGCATCGCGCAGACACGACATGTTCCTGAATAACTCATGTGCCTGCGTCCTGGCGAATTCCATGGGTGGGAAATACCAGGGTTGGGTTTGTTCCATCGGTGTCTCTGCATTTTAAATGAAAAAATGCTGATTCTCTCTGCTGGAAAAGACAGTCTGAGCAAGAACCCTCCATGTGCTGAAATAAATGACTTTTTCTAAGGTGCTAGACTCCTCCCGTGGGGAGGCACGGCTTTAAGACAAATGCCAAACTGATTTACGTTCTAAGCACCTTCCTGACCGCACGCAGGGCAGAGGGCATTTCTGACCCCGGCCACACGGTGAGGAGGTGCGCTGGCGCAGGGCCAGGGCTGGCGAAACTGATAAACCACAATAGAAATTTCAGGTACCCGTACGCACAACTCACAGATGTTAAGGCTCCATAACCTTAACGATTTTCAGTGTTCCCTTTTGCTTTAAAGACAAAATCCCCCAAGGTTTCCCAAGTCACCCTTTAATCATATAGAAGGCTGTCTGCAGGTGAAAGCAGTGGCGGGCCGGAGCTGCAGAGGAAGCTGCTGCCCCAGGCTCAGAGCAGGAAGCCGGGCAGAGACCTCCGAGGTGCGCTTTTTGGCAAGAGATGTGAAAAGCCAGCGGTGAGGTTTCTCAGTTTCTCTGCAGTGTTTACTAACTCAGGTTATGATACGAGGTCTTGCGGGCGGTGGCAAATAAGGGAATGCGGGCAGCGACTTAACCACTACAGAGGACCTTACCGAGCGCATCCCGAGGGGGAGGCTGCCCCCTGGCGGCCCCCAGCAGGAGCACAGGCTCCGGGCTCAATCCGCACACAGGCAGCCCTGCCCGGCCCCGATCAGCCACCGCTCCCGTGCTTTCCGTTCCTAAACTCCCATTCGGGATCGAGTGGATCCTGGAAGCTGGACCGCTAGTGCCACCCAGAGGCCAAATGTTTAATTTCATATACGGGGGAAAGAAAGAGGGACATTTATCTATAATCGTATTTTACACATATATGTACATGTACTAAACATTTATTAGAATGTGTATCTAATATATGGATATACACGTGTATACGTATGTAAGCACACTGCACATACACACGTGTACGTGCATTTATCAAACATATATACATGTGTATTTATAGTGCACGTAAAATGCATGCGTGTGGACATGCACATGCGTTTATACGTGGATAGATACTGTGTATGCACATCTCGTGTGTGTGTGTTCCGTATCCACAGGCGCACACACCGCTTGGGAGGGCGTCTCAAGCGGATTCGCGGTGGAGGGTGTCCCCAGAGCAGGAAGGATTTGGTTCCCGGGCGCCACCTGAGTGGCGTTGACATCAGAGCGGCTGGCACGGGGCGGTGGCCTTGATACTGTGGTCAGGCCCAGAACGGCGACCCCCAACTGTCCCCGCAGAGGCTGGCTCTTTTCACCTAGACGTGAAAGACCTCGCTAAGGTGGGGGCACCTCAGCCGGCCGCGCGCTGGCGCTGCGGCCTGGCCCCCAGGTACCCTCCCGGCTCTGCAGACACGGCCCAGGCAGGAGGAGCGCGTTCGTTTCCCAGGCGCCCGTGAACTCAGCTAACTCCAGCACGATGCCGAGAAAGCTTACGTTCCCTTTACCCAAACAACCACAAGCGCAGCAAAGCAGCCATCAACAGCAAACTCCTCGGGGCGCTCTACCCAGAGCCGGAGGGCCCGCCCCACCTGCGCCCTCCCCTCGCGCACCGGGACACCCTGCCTATTTCTGAAAGCACACTGCCCCCCGGTGGCGCACCGTAAATTTGCGCCACGGCTGGCTCCCCAAACGCCAAACTTCAACCTGACTTCTCCCGCGCCCGGGGAAGGTGCGGCGGCGCCAGGCCTGCGTGGGGCCCGCCTGGCCCGAGACCCGGCTCCGGGGCGTCGCAGCGGACCCTGCAGGGCGAAGTGATGGGGCTCCCCGCTTAGGACAACCGGACTTTAGATCAGAGATCCGCGCTCTCTCGCTTAGGGATTGACTGGACAAGTCAATGCCGGGGCCTGGCAGGTGCAAGGACGACTGGGTGGTGCGACCTGTTGCCCTGTGGGTTGACAGGTCCTGGGGAGCCGCAGCCGCCAGCCTCGCTGCCCAGGGCCCCGCGGGGTCCCGGTCACGCCCGACCCCGGTGCCTCTCTGCCCCCTTGGAGGATGGGGAAACAGGTTCCGAGAAGCAGCAACGCGATGTGCCTGCGCACGCGGGCAGGGGAGGCAGTCCCGTCTGGACCAGAGCTGATGCCATCGCTGCCCTGGGGCCCGGGGCCGGCGGGTGGGTGCCCTGCGAGCGGGCTGGCGCGGCTCACCTTGACGATGAGGGGGTTCTGAAACATGGAGTCCCGCACGACCCCCAGCCTCTCGTTATCCATCCCGGGGCGGATGTCCGCCACCGTCAGGGGCCGCCGAGGGGGCGGACAGATCTGGCTGACGGTTCGGCGCACTGGCGGCTTCTTCTTCTTCCATCTCGAGATGTCTTGGCGGAAGCTCCCGGCCTCCGGCATCCTGCGGGGCTCCAAGGAGTCCACCTGCGGGCTGGAGGCAGCGCTCTGGCCCGCGTTCCAGGCCCGCGGGGCGCTCCGGGCCGCACCAACCGAGCCCTGGGTGGGCCTCGGGGGCCGTGGCGCCTCCGGAGCGGGGCGCGCGTACCTGGTGACGCCCCCTCGGTGCAAGTTGACTCAAGAGAGAGTCTGGGCCCCTCTGCCTCCTCCGTGTGTATTTTGGGCGCTGTGATGCGGATTGGAGGAGGGAAGAAAAGCAAGACCTCCCCTTCGAAAGGGAATGGCACAGTCCGTCTCCTGGGCAACGGGACGCCAACAGTGCCCCACTGGTCCGAGTCCTTTTCTTTCTAGAAACCATTGGAGACCACCAAGATGGATCTTTTAGAATTTTCTAAAATCAACACAGGAAAACCCCCAAATCGCTACTGGATCGTGTTAAACGAGACGGGACTCTAGAGGGCCATTTATACGTGGCTTTCAAATCAAAGATCCTCCTCTCTACCCACCCGGACCGCGTACCCCGTTCTGTCTTGCCTCTGCTCTCAGCGCTGCACACGGGCCCCCGACAGGCAGCGCTACAGTTTTCACGATGAAATGGCATGGTGGCACACGCGTGGAATCCCAGCACCTGGGGGGCTGAGACAGGACGATCGAGGTTCGTGGACAGCCTCAGCTACTTAGTGAGGTCCTCTGCAACTTAGTGAGACCTTGTTTCAAAATAAAGAATATAAAAAAATAGGGCTGGAAGTGTAGCTTGGAGGTAGAATGCCCCTGGTTTCCATCCCCAGTACCAAAAAGAAAGAAAGAAAGAAGAAAGAAAGAAAGAAAGAAAGAAAGAAAGAAAGAAAGAAAGAAAGAAAGAAAGGAAGGAAGGAAAGGAAAAGAAAAGAAAAGAAAAACCCATACTCCAGGCCTGCTGCTGCTGCTGCTGCTGGGGTGGTCTCTACCCTCCTAAAGCCTCAGTATTTCTTCCTTGCAATGGGCGGGGGGGGGGGCATCCAAAGTTGAATCCAACCGATGGGGTCCAACTTTGTGTGACAAAACGGAGGGAAATTGAAAAACTCAGATCCACAAGATTCACTCCAGACTCACTGCATCGGAACATCTGGAAACGGCACCTAGGACTCTGCCATTTTTACCCCCCAAAACTTTCTTTTGAAAAGATTCAAACTTACGGAGAATTTGAAAGAAGAGTGCAACAAAAACCTACACAGAGTCCACCCAAGTTCACTAGCCCCTGCACCTCCAGGCCTGATTTCACACTTGTGTGTAAGCATGCGCGCGCACACACACACACACACACACACACACACACACACTCAATTACTGAGTTAGATTATACCTCAAAGGACATCATATTTGACCCTACATACTTAGGCACATTTTCCGGCATAATTACAAGGTCCTTTTCATGCCCAAGGATTCAAGGGTGATGCAAAAATAGTGCCTAATAAATAGTCCAAACACAAAGTTGGTGATCTACATTTTATTTTATTTTATTTGCGGTACTGGGGATGGAACCCAGGGGCAATTCTACCTTCGAACTACACCCCCAGCCCTGTCTTTTATTCATTTTGAAACAGGGTCTCACTGAGTTGCAAAGGGCCTCACTAAGTAGCTGAGGCTGGCCGCGAACCTCCTGTCTCAGCCTCCCAAATGCTGGGACTACAAGCGTGCGCCACCACGCCCAGCTTGCATTTTGTTTTTATTTATTTTGTGGTCCTGGGGATGGAACCTAGAGACATTCTGCGTCTGAGCTGTATACCTCCGGCCCTATTTTGTTTTTATTTTGAAACAGGGTCTCTCTAGGTTGGCGAGGGTCTCACATCTTGTTGAGGCTCTCCTCCAACCTGCAATCCTCCTGTCTCAGCCTCCCGAAGTACTGGGATTACCTTGTGCGCCCAAACGCCTGACTGGCAATCTGCATTTTTAAAAAGCTCCCCGGGTGATTGGTGCCGTGTTTTTGGACGCAGTAGCTGGGTGACCTCTAGTGTCCCTTCCAGTCGCATCCTTTTCTGGGGTCCACCCATCACCAGCATCAGCACTGAACGTGCCAGTGACACCAGACTTGTTTTTGTTTTGCAGTACTGGGGACAGAACCCAGGGGCATTCTACTTTTGAGCTGCACCTCCAGCCCTATTTTTTTATTCTTTATTTTGAAACAGGGTCTCACTGAGTAGCAAAGGGCCTCACTAAGTAGCTGAGGCTGTCCGCGAACCAGGATCCTCCAGTCTCAGCCTCCCGAATGCTGGGATTACAAGCGTGTGCCACCATGCCCAGCTAAAAGTTTGTATGTATGTATGTATGTATTTTGCAGTACTGGGGATGGAACCCAGGGGCATTCTACCTCCAAGTGACATCTCCAGCCCTATTTTTTGTTCTTTATTTTGAAACAGGGTCTCACTGAGTTGCAAAGGGCCTCACTAAATAGCTGAGGTTGGGGCCGGGCATGGTGGCGCGCGCTTGTAATCCCCGCACTTGGGAGGCAGAGACAGGAGGATCACTCAGGTTGGAAGCCAGCCTCTCTGGCTTAAGAGACCCTGTTTCCAAATAAAAATATAAAATATAGGTGTCTGGGAGTGTAACCCAGAGGTAGAAGGGTTCCATCCCCAGTACCACCAAAAAAAAAAAAAAAAAAAAAAAAAAAAGCTGAGGCTGGCCTCGAACCTGTATCCTCCTGTGTCAGCCACCCAAATGCTGGGATTACAACCGTGTGCCGCTACGCCCATGAAAGTTTTATTTTAAGACAAGGAAAAATCGAGACAGGAGGGCTTCCACAGGGGCAGAGGCCCAAGTGGGTGGCGGAAGCTGAGTACTGGTCTAGCGGTCTGTGTCCTATTCCCCTCTCCGTCTCCCTCCTCCTCTTCTGGCGACCTGCATCTGGACCTGCCTCTTCTCTCTCATAGGTCACGCTGCGCTGGAGTTGCTCATCCACAGGTGTGGACAGACAGTGCCCTGTCTGTGGTGAGCCTCAGGAGCGGGGCGTAACCACACAGTTCAAGGCCAGCCTGGGGGCAGTCTTGGGAACCAAAATTCTAATCCGCACCACGTAGCAGTCTGGGAAACTGCGCTAGCACACGGCTCAAGGCCAGCGTGGCCCTCCTCTCCTGTCCTTTTTATAGCCCTGTGTCTCCTGGGGTCCTCAAGACCTGACTGCCTAGCCGTTTCTAAGTCTTCGCTCTTGCTAAGTTGCTAAGGGTCTTGTTAATATCCACTTATACACGGCTCTGAGTGCACCAGAGGGCAAGCTGTGCTGACAACCAGTCTGGACTTGAAGGCCTTATACACCAGCAGGACAACGTCAACGTCACGTTAACGCAGCCGACCAGGCTTCCAGCTGCTCACCAAGGCCCGGAGTGGCCCTTGTGTGACAGTGTGTGTGCACACATGCGTGCCTTTGGTTTCTTCAGCCTGCCTCACACCCAGACTTTCACAGACACACAGGCCATGCGTTCTTCCATCAAAGCTGCCCAGCAGCTTATGCAGAGGAAGTCGGGGTGGCGCCATGAAGGGCAGAACAGTGCGGTAATAGAGAGAGCCCGGGTTGGAATCCTGGGCTGGCTAAGTCACAATGGACAAGTTACCATAGCCCCAATTTTCCCATGCACAGGAGGGAATAATGAAGTGCTACCTAATAAAGAGGTCTACGACAGAAGGGTGGTATGAGATTAAGTACAACCCCTACTGCCTCACGGTTACATCATGATCACTATACTAAAAGTTTGGGTGGTCTAATAGTGGCTTTGATGTGATAGCCTGATTAGAGCTTTCCTTTTTGTGTGTGTGTGGTCCTGGGGATAGAACCCAGGGGCCTTCTACCTCTGGGCTACACTCCCACACCCATTTTATATTTTATTTGGAAACAGGGTCTCTTAAGCCAGCTGAGGCTGGCTTTGAACCTGCGCGATCCTCCTGTCTCAGCTTCCCAAGTGCGGGAATTACAAGCGTGCGCCACCACGCCCGGCTATCCTCTTAAGATATCCCAAGGAAGCCATGGTGGTGCACGCTTGTAATCCCAGCATTTGGGAGGCTGAGGCAGGAGGATCCGGGTTCTAGGCCAGCCTCAGCTACTCAGTGAGGCCTTTGCAGCTCAGTGAGACCCTGTTTCAAAATAAAGAGTAAAAAATAGGGCTGGGGGTGTAGCTCAGACATAGAATGCCCCTGAGTTCCATCCTCAGTACTGGAGACTGGAGAGAGAGAGAGAGAGAGAGAGAGAGAGAGAGAGAGAGAGAGAGAGAGAGAGAGAGAGAGAGAAAGAGAAAGAGAAACCCTTTAGGGCCAGGAATGTTGCTCAGTGGTAGAGTCCTGGGACTTTTTTATTTTTTAATACTGGGAATGGATTCCAGGGGCATTCTACCTCCAAGCCATACCCCCGGCCCTATTTTTTATTCTTTATTTTGAAACAAGGGTCTCACTGAGTTGCGGAGGGCCTCACTAAGTAGCTGAAGCTGGCCTCGAACCTGTGCTCCTCCTGTCTCGGCCTCCCGAGTACTGGGATTACAAGTGTGTGCCACCGCGATCGGCTTTCAAGGGTTACTCTTAACCATAAGCTACGCGTCCTCAGGATTCTGTTGGTCAATCCTTTTGTTTCTGCCCTGCAGCAGTACTGCAGATTGAACCCAGAGCACAGCATGAGTCCTCTCCGAGCTACACCCCCAGCCCAGGAGCTGGTTGAATGGGAAGGTTGGAACAGATCTCCAAGGCTCCTTGTAGCTCTGGCTTCTCAAGGCTCCGTCCAGCTTAACTTGTATCAGACCCTGAAGAGCTGGCCCGCCTACCTCTGGCTTCTTTTTCCCACCACTCTGCCCTTTTTTCAGGGGGCTCTGGCCGCCTGGCCCTCTATCTGAGTTTTGTTGTTTTATACTGGGATTGAACCCCGGGCACTCTACCTCTGAAGAACACCTCAAGCCCTTTGGAAATTTTGAAACAGGGTCTTGGTAAATTGCTAAGCTCCTTGCTAAATTGCTGAAACTGCCCCAGAAACTATGACCTCAGCTTTCCAAATACTGGGATTACTGGTGTGTGCTCTGGCTTTTTTCGATTCTTCTGGAAGCCAAGTTCGGGGCCTTTGCACTTGTGTCCAACCTGGGACACTCGTCTGCCTAGAGTTTTTCTTGCCCTTTTCACCTGGAACTCAGCTCACACGTCACTCCCAAAGAGCCTTCTCTTCCACCTGAAGTAGCACCCACTGTCCCCATCACTCTACCCCATTACCGTTTCATTTTCTTTCTTTCTTTTCTTTTTTTTTTTTTTTCTTTTTTTGGTGGTACTGGGGGTGGAACCCAGAGGCTTTCTACCTCCGGGCTATACTCCCAGACATTTTTTATATTTTATTTGGAAACAGGGTCTCACTGAGTTGCTGAGAGCCTCACTCAGTAGCTGAGGCTGGCTTCGAACCCGTGCGATCCTCCTGTCTCAGCCTCCCAAGCGCGGGGATCACAAGTGTGCGCCACCATGCCCGGCTACCGTTTTGTTTTCTTTTCAGGATAATCTGAAATTATCGTGATTTATGTTCTGTAGGTTCTTCACTACCAATAAATACTGGCTAAATAGAATGTATGCACGAATTAAGAGATTAGTTGGTTTTTGTTTTGAAACGAGGATTGAACATTTTATCTCCCAGCTACACCCTCAGCCCTTTATTATTTTTCTTTCTTTCTTTCTTTCTTTTTTTTTTTTTTTTGGCACTGGGGTTTGAACCCAGGGGCATTCTAACTCTGAGCTACACCCCAGCCCGATTTTAGTTTTATTTTGAAACAGGACCTCGATAGGTCGCTGAGTCTCACTACTTGCCGAGACTGTCCTCAAACCTCGCTTCCCCTACCTCATCCTCCCAAGGTCTGTTTACTTTTTATTTTGAAACAGGGTCCACGCTAAATCGCTAAGGATCTCGCTAAGTTGCCGAGGCCGTCCTCCCACCCGGAGGCTCCGGCCTCTGCCTCCCGGGCGCGGGGCTAAGGAGCTTAAACCCTCGGTGTCAGCGCGCACTGCCCGGCTCCGCCCCTCCCCGTCGAGGGCCGCCGGCAGGCAACTGCGCACGCGCCGAGGCCCGCCGGCAGGCAACTGCGCACGCGCCGAGGCCCGCCGGCAGGCAACTGCGCACGCGCCGAGGCCCGCCGGCAGGCAACTGCGCACGCGCCGAGGCCCGCGGCGGCCCGTTGCCATGGCAGCGAAGGGACCGGAAGCGGCGCGCGACTACTTCCGCCTGCGCCAAGCGGGACTTCCGGTTTGGAAGAAAGGTGGCGACGCTCCTGGCGGGTAGGTTGGGGCCGCTCTTCCGCGCCGTTTTGGGTTCAGCACGCGCGCGTGTAACTCGGGGGGCACGGCGCCGCCGTCATCTTCCGCGAGGCCGCCGTCCTCGCCGCCGCCCCGGGCCTCCTCGCTAGGGACCCGGACGGGGCGGGGGTCTTGGGAGTAACAGATCCGAAGCCCCCATCTCTGCCGGAGTGGGGGCGCACGCCTGTAATCCTAGTACTCGGGAGGCCGAGACAGGAGGATCGCGGGGTCCAGGGCGGCCTCCGCGCCTCGCAAAGACCCTGTTTCGAAATAAAAAGTAAAAGAAAGGCTGCGGGTGTCGCTCAGAGTGAGAGTGCTGTATGGGTTCAATCCCCAGTACCGAGAGAAAGAAGGAAGGAAGGAAGGAAGGAAGGAAGGAAGGAAGGAAGGAAGGAAGGGAGGGAGGGAGGACGGACTTTAGTTCCCACGCAGTGGTTCCCTCCCGGGGCGGAGCAGGCCTCTTTCTCGCCCAAAGGCGGTGAGAATCCCGGCCGGCTCGCGCGCCGGGATACGTGGGGGGCTGGGTGGTGCCGGCTGGTTGGAGCCCTGGGGGCGGGGGGCACCATCTTGGCAGGACGGAGCAGAGTCCTGCGCGAAGAGGCTGATCACGTCCGCTGCTGCGGGCGGTGACTAGGAAAGCGTGGACACTATTTACAAGTGCGGAGGTGGGACCGAGTTCAGGAATTGGCCAGGTCAGGTGAAGAGCGGAAAGGCCACCGGAAGGGAGAGCGTGCTGGCGGAGCCTCCGGGGGTAGGAGCGCAGCGCTTCTAAGGACTGAAGGAGGTGCAGTGCCCAGTGTCCGACACTGAGAAATGAGGGCGCGGAGGTGAGCGTGAGCAAGCCGGGGGCGAAGAACTGAGGAGCCGCGCAGGCCTGTCCCGAGGTGGCCTGTATCTTAAGATGGCGAGGCCATAAAGCTTGTCAGCAGGGAGTGATTCTAGATTTAAAAGTTTATTTTGACCTTGAGAGAACAGAAGGAGAATCTTAAGGGGTGTTTGCAAGAAAGAAACTGATGGGGAGTTAAGTGTTTCTACTCATTGTAATTAAGAGGTCTTTAGAGATGGGCCTGGCCAGGCGCAGTGGCACACACCTGTAATCCCAGCACTTGGGAGGCTGAGACCGGAGGATCATAGTTGGAGGCTAGTCTCAGCAGTTTAATGAGATCTTGTTTCAAAATGAAGAAACAAGCCGGGCATGGTGGCACACACGCTTGTAATCCCCGTGCTTGGGAGGCGGAGACAGGAGGATCGGGCAAGTTTGAAGCCAGCTGCGCTGGCCTAAGAGATCCTGTTTCCAAATAAAAAATATAAAATAGGTCTATGAGTGTAGCCCGGAGGTAGACAGGTTTCCAGGAACCCCAGTACCACCAAAAAAAAAAAAAAAAAAAGGAAGAAGAAGAAATAAAATCAATGGTATAGCGTAGGGGTGGAACACTCCTAGGTTCAATCCCCAGTACCACCAAAAAGAAAAAGGGGCCTGAATTGTCTTCCATGTAGAGGCTGGAGAGTTGCAGGCTCTCTCAGGGGAGGAGAGGGTGTGCTCCATGGTTGGAAGAGTAACTGCTCTCAGAGAGTGTTACTGTGAAGCAGAGGGAAGGGGTAACAGGATGAGACTAGGGTAAGTGGTGTGTGTGTGTGTGTGTGTGTGTGTGTGTGTGTGTGTGTGTGTGTGTGTGTGGTTTTGTGCTGGGATTGAACCCATGGGCGTTCTCCCTCTGAGCTATACCCCCAGCCTTTCTTTCTTTTCTTTTTTTTTTTTTTAATTTTGAAACAAGGTCTTACTAAGTTGCGGGGGGCCTTCCTAAGATGCTGAGGCTGGTCTTGAACCTACCATCCCTGTCAGCCTCCCAAGTACTGGATTACAAATGGCTGTGCGCCATCACACCCTGCTGGTTTTTGCCCCCCCCCCCCACTTAAAAGTAGAAGAAACTGCCAGGCATGGTGGCTCACGCTTGTAATCCCCGCACTTGGGAGGCGGAGACAGGAGGATCGCACAGGTTCGAAGCCAGCTGTGCTGGCTTAAGAGACCCTGTTTCCAAATAAAAAATATAAAATAGGTCTGGGAGCATGGCCCAGAGGTAGAAGGGCTTCCAGGAACCCCAGTACCACCAAAAAAAAAAGTAGAAGAAACTGAAGAATGTTGTACGAGAGGGAGCCGTGAGGAAGGCAGCCGGATGATTGGAAGAGAGATGGGTGAGCAGATCTCTGGGAGGCAGGAGAGGTTGGGGGTCCCACACAGACACTGGAGGGAGTGGCGATTGGCAGGGGTAGGGACACTCTGCAGCAAGAGGAGAGAGGGGAGGAGCCGTGTGTGGGCACTGGCCGGTAAAATACTTACTTCTCTTGTAACCGGTATGAGAGGGACCTTATAGGCTGGCTTCTCTGCTGCCGGCCAGAGAGAGGAATGGCATCTAGAAGTTTGTCAGAGTGAAGGAAGTTTGGTGGAAGGGATCTGTGTGGAGCCATGCGGTCCAGAGAGGCAACAGGCAAACCCATGTGTAATTGAAAATTCGCTAGTAGCCATATTAAACAGCTTTCAGAGGAACGGGTGGGATTAGGAATGTACATCGTTTAGCCCCCAGTAGCCAAACCTACCTACCTACTTTCCTTCCTTCCTTCCTTCCTTCCTTCCTTTCTTTATTTCTTTATTTTGCAATACTGGGGATAGAAGCCAGGGACATTCTGCCTCTGAATTACACCCTCAGCCCTATTTTTTATTCTTTATTTGGAAACAAGGTCTCACTGAGTTGCAGAGGACCTCACTAAGTAGCTGAGGCTGTCTGCAAACCACGATCCTCCTGTCTCAGCCTCCTAAATGCTGGGATTACAAGTGTGCACCAACACGCCTAGCTCATTATTTCAACATTAAGTCAGCATATAAAAATTATTAATGAGCCAGGCGATGGGGCATATACCTGTAATCCCAGTACTCAGGAGGCGGAAACAGGAGAATCTGGGTTCATGGACAGCCTCAGTTACTTAGTGAGACCTTGTTTCAAAATAAAAAATTTAAAAATCGGGCTGGGGGTTTAACTCGGAGGTAGAATGCCTCCGAGTTGGTTCAATCCCCAACACCACACACACACACACACAAAATTAATAAATTTAAAAAATTAAAACGGCTGAGGATGTAGCTTGGAGGTAAAATGCACCTAGCTTCAATCCCTAGCACCAAAAAACTATAAAATTACATTTGGGCTAAATGATAAAAAGAGAAGCAGTCTTTGCAGGGAAAGTATGTCCTTTGGGAAATGGGCCCAGCCCAAGGGGGTGGGGAAACATTCTTGAAGAAGTGACCTTCAAGCGCTGAAGGACAGCTGGAGGGCAGAGGTGACAAGAGTCTCCCCAGGGAGAGCCAAACAACATATCTGGCCATGTTTAAAGAGCCTTCACGTGGGGCAGGTGGGCAGCTGGAAGGAGCAGCCGGCGGTGGGGCAGGAGGCAGGGACTGTTCTCTGGGATCTTTGTGGGGTTTATTTTTCCTGTATCATAAAGACAATGATACTAAACAGAGTAGGTTAGAACAGGCCTCCTGTGCAGGATTATATTTGGCGCTGGAGATTAAACCCAGGGGCATTCTACCTCCAAGCTACACCCCCAGCCTTTTTTTTTTTTTTTTTTTTTTTTTGGTAGTACTGGGAGTGAAACCCAGGGACTTTTCTACCTCCGGGCTACACTCCCAGACCTATTTTATACTTTATTTGGAAACAGGGTCTCACTAAGTTGCTGAGAGCCTCACTCAGTAGCTGAGGTTGGCTTCGAGTCTGTGCGATTCTCCTGTCTCAGCCTCCCAAGCTCTGGGATTACAAGCGTGTCCCACCACGGCCGGCTTTTATTCTTTATTTTGAAGCAGGGTCTCCCTGAGTTGCAAAGGGCCTCACTAAGTAGTAGCTAAGGCTGTCCTTGAACCTCAATCCTCTCGTCTCAGCCTCCCTAATGCTGGCATTACAAGCGTGCACCACCGTGCCCAGCTCTCCTGTGCATTTTGAACACTATAGTATAAAATTTATAATCATGCCGGGCTTGGTAGCGCACACTTGTAATCCCCATGCTTGGGAGGCGGAGACAGGAGGATCGCGCAGGTTCGAAGCCAGCCTCTCTGGGTTAAGAGACCCTGTTTCCAAATAAATAAATATTTATATATAGGTGTCTGGGAGTGTAGCCTGGAGGTAGAAGGTTTTCCGGGAACCCCAGTACCAAAAAAAAAAATTATAATCCTGACTTCAAACATGTCATTTGTCACAGTCTCCTTTTGCTGTGACCCCCCCCACCCCAGGCTAATGTTGAAAATGCAGAAATAAGCAACTCAAATTCCCCTATAGGAATAAAATGGAAGAGGACCCAGGCGGATTTGAAGTCCACACTCCAGTTTTTGACAAGAGAAAGAAGTATTCTGTGTGTTCAGAGAGGCCCCAGAAACGTGCCCGTGAACGCCTGAGAGACTCCTCTCTGGCAAGCGAGCAGCCTCAAATAACCAAGAAGAAGAAGAGAAGGAAAGATTTCCAGCCTCTCGCTGCTTCCCCTGTGGAGAAATCAGAAATCTGCCATAAGACCGAACACGCCGCTTCTCCACACAGGAAGAAGAAAAAGAGGCCAGTTGGTGCCTTGGGGGTAGACAAGGAAACCGGTGTCGCGTGTGTCCTCGTGGATAAAGAAAATATCGAGAACATGGCAAAGAATTTCCGCAAGGACGTGGACGTTGTGTACGTGGACGTGAGCAAGGTGCAGAAGTCCGCCAGAGGGCGCGCGGCCGAGGCGGAAGAGCCGTGTGATAAAGGGAGGAAGAAGAGCCAGCACCACCCGAAGGTGGCGCCCGGGGGTGCTGCGCCGGGAAGCCCCCGTGCGGGCGCCGCCTCGCCCCAGCTGGAGTCGCAGGAGCAGCAGTCCTCACCGTCTGTGGATCTGGAAACGACTGGCGTGCCCGTGTCTGCTGATAAAAAGAAGCCTAAGAAAAGAAAGAGAGGCTCGTCCGGTGCACCGGAGCCGGAGGCTTGCGCCTCGCCTGAGGGCCTTGATCGCGCTTGTCCTGAAGGCTCACAGACGCTCCGTGGAGTGGAGCCTGGAGAAGGCAGGGACACACTTACAAGGGTCCAGGGATCGAGCAGGACGAAGAAGAAGGCTACCAAGAGGAAGCGCGCGTCCGCGGGCAGAGACGGAGCAGCTGGCGGGGATTTTTCAGCACATGGTAAGAGCTCTGAGGACACGCCCTGCGCATCTCAGGAAGACTATGGGACCACAGTGGAAGAGAGCGTGAGGCCGTGCGAGGAGAAGACCCAGGCCACGAGGGAGGAGACGCGTGTGGAAGAGGCGCAGAGGTAAGGTGGGCCGGTGGGCCCGCCGCCACGTGGGTTCTGCCCGGCCTCTTTACTCAGCACTACGTATCCCGTGGCAGAGATCAGGCACATATCTAACTGAGCAGCCTGGCAGGTAGCATAACTTCTTTATACACGGAATAAGGCAGTTAGAAGCCAGGTGTGGGGTGTATTCATTTCGAGTCACCCTCCCATGCCATTTTGGCATGGGCCTGTATTTCTGTTTTCTGTATTTCTATCTTTTAATAAACTTCTTTAAATCTCAAAAAAAAAAATAAAAGAAGCCAGGTGTGGGAGTGTACACTGGTAATCCTGATACTTGGGAGGCTGAGACAGGAGGATCACAGTTTAGAGACCAATACACGGTAACTTAACAAGACCCTGTTTCGAAATAAAAAGGGCTGGGGTTGTAATTCAGAGGCAGAACACCCCTGGGCTCAGTCTTCAGCACAAGTAAGTAATTAGGCAGTTAGATTACATTTTCACTAAGAACTGTTTCAGCCGTGAAATTCTGTAAGTGTGAATGCCACTGAAGACCTCAGAGTTCCCTTCCTTTAAGCCGGGCATGGTGATGCAGGCGTGTAATCCCAGCACAGTGAGACGTGTGGCAGGGAGTGTGGGCAGGAATCAGGGTAGATACTTAGGAAATGAAGTGGACAAAACAAGGAGGCCATAGCTGTCTACAGCAGAAACTACAAAAACCCCGGGTCCTGAGCGAGCTAATTACTAACAATTCTCCTCTAAAACTCAAGTCATCCAGGCCACAACTACCTGGAGCCATTATAAACCCTGAATACATCCTATTATAAAATGTAACTCATTGAGGCCACAGCTCTCTGTAACTAGAAACCCTGAATATGATTGAACTAACTAGTACCCATGCTTCTGTAGAGCTTAGGTCATTGGAAGTGAGGAGAGCTCTTTTGTCCCCACTCTGCGTGGCTGACTGGGGAGTCCTTAACACAAACCTGAGAGCCCGGTGCTTGAGAAGCCGCCACAGGAGGCTCACAGGCTCAAGGCCGGCCTCGGCAACACAGTGAGCAAATCAGCAACTTAGAAACATCACCACCCACGCCACCTGTCATTTATCAGGTTATACGCCAGCGCTTGAGAGTCACAGCTGCGTCAGCTCCCAGTCCCATCTCATTGCTTACAGACAAAGTGGGAGTTGTTTAGGAGACAATTTAAACCCCACCGGGCCAAGGGATAGTCAGTGTTAACTCAGCCTTGTCCCTTAGGCTCAGACCCTCCAGTGAAGAAGAAAGCGGGTTGGAATCGACGCAAGACTGCAGCGCAAGGGGTTTGTCTGCGTCTTGGAGGGAGTCTGATGACTCCGACGTGGATTTGGACTCCGCCGCCAGGCAGCTCCAAGAGTTCATCCCTGACATAAAGGACCGGGCCGCCACGACCATTAAACGAATGTATCGGGATGACCTGGGGCGGTTCAAAGAATTCAAAGCTCAAGGTGAGTGCGCGGCACTGAGTGGCTGCTGGTCCTCACTGCGCAGAGCCAGCGCCAGCGCCAGGGCGGTTCACCTCTGAGCTGCTCTGTGCTCCTTCCAGATTGCGATCTGAGCTGTGAGATGAGCAGATGAAGGGCTCGCTTTCCCGCCTCTCGCCCCACTCCCGGTAGAGAGCGAGGAACCACGGGCCCAAGGGCCAGATCTGCTTGGAGTAGAGTCAGTCCTGGCCGAAAGGAGGCGATTTGGTTGAGACGCTTGGAAGGACACAGAAGCCAAATTAAATGCACGTACTGTAGCCTAGCAACCTCAGTGGGGCGGGGGGCGGAGATGTGCTCTCCTCCCCCAAGGTGGGAGGTGGAGGGCTGGCTGGGCTCGGGCAGGTCTGGTGCGGGACCAGCTCGCTCTGACAGTGCAGTTACTAGTCAGGAGCCCAGGTCAGCGTTGGTGACTTAGCAAGAGCCCATTTCAGAGTACAGAATACAAAGGGCTGGGCTCACCTCAGAGGTAGAGCACCCCTGGGTTTAACCCCTAGTAGCACACGCACCAAAGAACAAGCCGCAGACTTGGGTCTGTGTACTGCATACGGGCAGTGTTTACTGACACCGGCGTGTGAGGCCCAGGACCCGAGAGCCCTCACCCCATGGAGCGCATCAGGTGGAAAGGGAAGTTCAAGGAAGGAAGGAAGAGAAGCAAAGAATCAAACCACACAGTTTATAGGGCAGTACCCAAGGTTTCCTTCTGTCTGTGTATGTGTGCGATGCTGGAGATTGAACCCAGGGACATTCTACTTCAGAGCAACGCCACCAGCCCTATTATTTTTTTCTTTTCTCTTCTTTTTTTTTTTTTTTTTTTTAGTACTAGGGCTGGAACCCAGGGGCCTTCTACCTCCGAGCTACATCCCCAGCCCTATTTTTTATTCTTTATTTTGAAACAGCGTCTCACTAAGTTGCGGAGGGCCTCACTAAGCAGTTGAGGCTGGCCGTAAACCCGGATCCTCCTGTCTCAGCCTCCCAAATGCTGGGATTACAAGCATGCGCCGCCACGCCCGGCTTCCCCCAGCCCTATTTTATTTTTTATTTTGAAACAGGGTCTCTCCAAGTTGTAGAAAGTCTCACTAAGTAGCTAAGGCTGACCACGAACCTGTAATCCTCCTGTCTCAGCCTCCCAAGTACTGGGATTACAGGTGTGCACCACCATGCCCGGCTCCAGAAATAACTATTTTATTTTATTTTATTTATTTTTTTTGCAAGTCGGGGGATGGAACCCAGGGGCATTCTACCTCCGAGCTACACTCCCAGCCCTACTATTTTTTATTCTTTATTTTGAAACAGGGTCTCACTGAGTTGCAGAGGGCCTCACTAAGTAGCTGAGGCTGTCCGCGAACCGCGATCCTCCAGGTCTCAGCCTCCCGAATGCTGGGATTACAAGCATGCGCCACCACGCCCGGCAGAAATAACTATTTTAGAGATTGATGAAGCAGAAAAAAATTAACAGGAGGACCTTGGGTGATGTTTGAAAGAATTCTGAAAGTGGGGACTGGGGAGTGAGCGTCATTGTCACGTGTCCCGGGCCAGCTACTCCCTGTCCTTGGTCCTCTGGCAGTGCGGCAGTGTTGCTTTTATTGCTAACACACTCCTCCCCCTCCCCAATCCTAATCCTAGGTGTTGTTATAAGATTCGGCAAGTTTTCTGCCAAGGAAAATAAGCAGATAGAGAAAAACGTGGAAGAATTTCTATCCCTGACCGGAATCGAAAATGCAGACAAGCTGCTGTACACAGACAGATACCCGGAGGAGAAGTCAGCGATCACCGATTTAAAAAGAAAGTACGGGTTTCGCTTGCACATTGGTAAGTTGGAAGCGCTGACTCTGAGCAGCGTGGCCTTCCACCTTGGAGGAGACGCCGTGCTGAGGAAGCTCCAGCACAGGGCGCCCGGTCCTTGCCTGCAGGGTGTGCCAGCTGCCAGCTGCTGCCATGGCTCACAGTGCTCTGGGGTTTCTTATTCTTTTGGTTTTGGCGCTGGGGCTTGAACCTAGGGGTATTTTACATCTGAGCTACACCCCCAGTCCTGTTGTATTTTGAAACAGGGCCTCACTAAGGTGCTGAGGGGCTCCTTAAGTTTTTGAGGCTGGCTTTGAACCTGCTATCCTCCTGTCTCAGCCTCCCAAGTACTGGGATCACAGGCAGGCAGGCACCACCACACCCGACTCCTAGTATTTTTATTTTCTTATTGTCAATGTAAACTTTTGGGGATTTGGGATGTATCCATTCTCCTAAGCGTAGTGCTTCTACAGATTTTATAAATTTTTTTTTTTTTTTTTTGTGGTTGAACTCCAGGAGCATTCTTTTTTTTTTTTTTTAAGTTTTTTATTGGTGCACTGTATTCATACATCATAATGGGATAAAAAACTTGTGTAGACATATGTGCACACATTGCCCAGTTAGCCCCTACCCCACACCATTCCCTCCCCCTCCCTCCTTCCCATGCTTGGCTTAGTGGTTGACATCTAATATTATAGCAATTTATCCAAAATTAACAATGATAATCTCACATAAAAGATTCATTTGTCTGATATCAAACTTTTGATCACTTAGAGATAACATTTCAATTTTTTTGCTTTCTTACCAGAGGATATTTTTTTTTCTTTTTTTTTTTTAAGGTGAAACTATCCTACATTTTTTTCCCAGAAAAAAATCTATCCTAACATGAAATATGAACTCTAAATACCCAAGACAATCTCGAAAAAGAACAAAGCTAGAGGATGTACATTTTCTGATTTCAAATCTTATAAAGCTACATTAATTGAAACAGTGTAGTACTGCTATAAAGGGAGATATATAAACCAGTGGAGTAAAATAAAAAGCCTAGAAATAAATTCTTCCATATATGGTCAAGTTATTTTTGACAAGGTTTCCAAGAACATTTGGTGAAGGAAATAATGATCTTTTCACTAAATATTGTTGAAAAATAATAATTACATGAAAAAGAATGAAGCTGGACCCTTACCTAACACCATATACAAATATTAACTCAAAGTAGATAAAGGACCTAAATGTAAATCTTAAGACTATAAACTTTTAGAAGAAAACCTGGGTCATAAAACTTCACAACATTGAAATTGGCAGTGATTTCTTGGATATGATTTCAAAGGCACAGGCAACAACAGAATAAACAAACTAACTAAAAAATAAAAATTGTACATCCAAAGACAATGTAAATGAGTTAAAAGTTACTGATAGAATGGGTAAAATATTTCCAAATGCTATGTCTGAAGGTATATTAATATTCCAAATAGAGATCCTAAAAATTAGCAACAATAAAAGCAAACAATACAACTTAGAAATAGGTAAAAGACTAAAATAAATAATGAATCTCCAAAGATTTTAACCAATAAACACATGAATATATTCTACTTTGCTTAGTTGTTTGCTGGATGGAAAATCTTGTTTCTCTAGTTCTGATGTGTGTTACCTATTTCTTCTTTGTAGTTAATCTCTTTGAGTATTTTCTCTAGTGCTGGTTTTGAAGACATAAATTCTTCAGTTTCTGTTTGTCATGGAAGCTTCTTATTTCCCCATCTAATTTGATAAATAGTTGTGCTGGGTGGGAAATTTTTGGCTGGAAGTTGTTTTCTTTCAGAGTTTGGAATATGTTGCTCCAAGCCCTTCTGGCTCTCATGACTTGGTTTGGGAAGTCTGGAGTGATTCTAATTGGCTTGCCTCTGAATGTCACTTGGCCCTTTGTTTTTGTTGCCTTTAAGATTCTCTGCTTGGCTTCCACATTGGTCATTTTGACAATTATGTGGCGTGGGGATCCTCTTCTCTGATCCTGTCTAAAGGGAGTTCTATAAGTTTCCTGGACCTGTGTATCGACCTCTTGCTCTATGTTTGGAAAATTTTCTGCTATTATTTCTTTGAAGATATTATTGATCAGCCGGGCATGGTGGCGCACACTTGTAATCCCCACGCTTGGGAGGCTGAGACAGGAGGATCACACAGGTTCAAAGCCAGCCTCGGCTACTTAGTGAGACCCTGTTTCCAAATAAAATATAAAATAGGTCTGGGAGTATAGCCCAGAGGTAGAAAGCCTCTGGGTTCCACCCCTAGTACCACCAAAAAAAAAAAAAAGATATTATTGATCCCTTTGGTTTCACCTTCTTTTCCCTCCTCTATTCCAATTATTCTTAGATTAGCTCTCTTAAAATGGGCCCATATTTTTTCAATGTCAGGTTCCTGCTGTCTGATTTTTTTTTTCTAAGTTATAAGTTATGCGTTCGTTTTTGGAGTGATCCTCTTCTAGGAGCAAAATTCTATTCTCCATGTGGCCTAATCGATTGTTTATACTTTGAATTGAGGCCTTTACCTCAATGGTTGCATCCTTTATGTCTTTTAGACTCTAAATTCTTTTCGAAGGTCCTGTATTATTTCTACAGTTATATTCCTGATTTGATCTTCTGGAGATCTCTGAATTTCTTTGTTATCAGGTTCTGATAATATGGGGTTGTGGGCATTCATTGCTCTATTGTTCCTCTTTCCCATGATTTCGGAAGTTTGTGCCTTCCCTGGGTCACTACGACTTCACTTAGGGTGCTCTGTATGTCGAGACTGTGGTAATCTCACCTGCCACTACTCTTTTACCGGGTTGTATCGCAAAGTCTCAGACCCAGGAAGTTAATCGAGGCCGTGGGGGGTGCTAGGCTGGGCATTTTCCCACAGGGAGCTGAGACTAAGGTGTGGTATCTCTGCCACTGCTACTCCTTCACTGGGTTGGACTGCAAAATCTCAGACCCAGGGAGATTATCAAAGTCCCTGGGCATGCAGTACAGGGATTCCTCCTTTAGGGGCTGCAATTTCACTCACGGTTATTGTGCCTGTTGATCAGGAGCTGTCGAGGGCGCGGTGAACTCGCTGTCGCTGCTGGCAATATGGCACCGCTGCCATGCCCTCGGCCGTGAGTCTGGAGCTGCTGGCAATATGGCGCTGCTGCCACGCCCTCGGCTGTGAGGCTGGCGTATTTCTTTTCTGGTTTTGAGCTCTGTTCTGAGTCCCTGGAAGGTGTGATGAGCTTGACCACTGGGAGTTTTAGACGTTCTTTGCGCTGAAAGAACTGCTGAATTACACCTGAATGATCCGCAGCTGCTCACTTCAGCTCCTTGTTTACCTTTCCTCTCTGGAGCCTGGTGCTGTGAGGGAAGATGGTGCCGGCGTGGATCTGCTGCTGCATTGCGGGCTTGATTTCTGGTCTCTGGTTGTTCTTCTAGTCTTTTTTTCTCTGTCCCTTGTGGTTACATTTTTTATTTCTCTGCTGATGGCGTTTTCTGGCTATGAAAAGTGCTGATTTTGTGGCAGTAGAGATCAAGTTTTAGCAGGGCTCATAAACACTGCTTTTCTCAGTCATCATTTTCCTGGAAGTCCCGAACTCCAGGAGCATTCTACCTTCACGCTATATCCACAGCCCATTTTTATTTTATATTTTTGAAAGAGGCTCTCAGTTGCTGAGACTGTCCTCAAACCCACAGTCTTCTTGCCTCAGCTTCTCAAGTACTGGGATTAAAGGCGTGCGCCACATGCCCAACGCATTTTTGTTTTGTGTGTGGTACTGGGGATTGAATTCAGGGGCATTGTACCTCTAGCCCCACCCCCAGCCCTGTTTTATTATTTTTATTCTGAAACAGGTACTCACTGGGTGGATGAGAGTCTTAATACTTACTGAGGCTGTCCTCAAACCCACGATCCTCATGCCTCAACCTCTCAAGTACTGGAATTATAGGCATGTGCCACCACGCCCAAGTCATTTATTTATATTATTTAGGTTTTTTTTTTTTTTGGTGGTACTAGAGATGTAACCCAGGGGCATTCTACCTCCAAGCTACACCTCCAGCCCTATTTTTTTTTCCTGAATTTTGAAACAGGGTCTCACTAAATTGCGGAGGGCCCCACTAAATAGTAGCTGAGGCTGGCCATGAGCCGGGATCCTCCGGTCTCAGCCTCCCCAATGCTGGGGTTGCAGGCGTGCGCCCGTGCCCGACCGCCCAGCTAATTTGAATGATCACCCTCTAGCCTTCCTGCTTGATGATGTTTTGGTCTTTCATCTGTCCTTTGTTACGTACCTCATCGGGATTCTGGGGTGTGCGCTTTGAGCTGGACCCTCCTTCTGGGAAGTTAGGTCATGAAGCGACAGACCTCCTGGCACCTGGGGCCGTGCCATGTCGCGGGTGTTCTCTGCAGCGCACAGAGGAACCCAGGCTGGTGAGCCCCGGTGGGGGTGGTGTCTTCTGTGGAGTGAGACAGTGAGAGCCTAGTGTGGGAGGATTCTTGTTCCTCTTACACAGAACACAGGTTGGCCTGTCCACACCTTAGCGTTTCCGTCCTCAGAATCCAAACCGTGTTAAGAAGCAGAAGCTGGAGTCCTCGGGTCCTGAGCATCCAGCTTGAAGGGCTCTCCAAGGCCACTGTGACTGTATGCCTCTTTTACTCTTTTAGGTTTTTTCTTTGCAAAAGAGAAATTTTTTATTAATCATTTCTCCTTCCAGAGAAGAAACCATATGATCTCTTGTTTAAAAAAAACTAGCCGGGCGTGGTGATGCACGCTTGTAATCCCAGCATTTGAGAGGCTGAGACAGGAGGATCCCGGTTCATGGCCAGCCTCAGCTACTTAGTGAGGCCCTTTGCATGTCAGTGAGACCCTGTTTTGAAATAAAGACTAAATAATAGGGCAGGGGTGTACCTCGGAGGTAGAATGCCCCCAGGTTTCATCCCCAGCACCAAAAAAAAAGCAAGTGTTTGTGGTTCCGCACCTGAACTGAAATGTGCAGTCCAGGAGCAGGCAGCAGCCTGAGGTGCCCTGCCCAGCTTCTGCTCTGTCACTCGGCAGATGCCGTGCCCAGCCCGAGAAGGGACCAGGCGCCACATACCAATCAGGTCCCCACAACATAGACCTGTGCACTAGGAAGCAGCGTCTCTGTGGCCCTAAAACGCTTCAGAGCCTATTGATACATAAGAGACCTCCAAGTCCTCAGCAAGGAATTTATAAATATGGTTGCATTGCCAGTTTTTTTTTTTTTTGAGTGTATGTGTGTGTGTCTGTGTATGTGTCTGTGTGCGTGTGTGCGTGTGTGTGTGTGTGTGTGTGTGTGTGTGTGTGTGTGTTTTGGTGCATTATAGGCTCACATAATATAAATCGTAGTGATAATGACGTACATGCACACAGCAGGTACACAATGTGTAATTCCTTCATTGATCCTCCCTCTCCCCCTCCTCTTCCCCTCGTCGCCTCCCTGGCCCCACTGAAGCTTCTCCATTCCCTCAAGTCTCTGGTGTCCCGCTTACTCCCTAGCTTCTGCACATTAGAGAAAACACGGGCCCTTCACGTGCTGTGCCTGGCTAGTCTCACTTCGTACGTGTTCTCCAGGCCCACCCGTTTGCCAGCAGAGGACGTTATTTTGTGCTTGACTGCTGAGTAGAATTCCGTTGTGCATATATCCCATAATTTCATCATCCACCCATCTGTTGCTGGCCACCCCGGTTGGTTCTGTATGGCTGTTGTGAATTGTGCTGCCCTGGGCACGGATATGCACGCAGCACTGTGCTTTTTCACTTCCGTCCCTTTGGAGAGCTCCTAGAAGCGGTCGCGCTGGGTGGCCTGTGCGCTCCTGCTCCCAGGATAGCGCTCTGCAGGCCACACGCACGGGGCACGGGCCGTCCTGTCATGGCGCTGGCCGTCCCGTGCCAGCCCCTCGCTGCCCCTGACACTCTTTCTTCTGGCTGTAGGCAGGGGCATCGCCCGGCCCTGTCACAGCGCTGGCCGTCCCGTGCCAGCCCCTCGCTGCCCCCTGACGCTCTTTCTTCTGGCTGTAGGCAAGGGCATCGCCCGGCCCTGGAAACTCGTGTACTATCGAGCAAAGAAGATATTCGACATCAACAATTACAAAGGCAGGTAAGCACAGCGCCTCGGGCTCGAGCCCGAGCTTTGCTGGCCTCATCCCTCAGCCTTCCCAGCTCTAACGAGAAGACAGGTCGTGAAGCTCTTTGCGCAGGAAAGCAGATTGAGTATATTAATTTAATTGTACATCTTCAAGGCTCGTTTTAGCTTCTCCTTTAATAAACCTCTGTCATCTTAAGCCCTTGGCCTCTTTGCCGTGCGTACTGGCGAGCAGCGCCCCTCGGCACCGGCTGGGCCCCGCCTCTGCCTGCCTTCCCTGGGCGCTGTGATCCTCTGCTGTTGCTCCTGCTCGCCCCTCGCCGCGCTGTCAGCTCCTTACGGACCTGCGCCCCCCTCACCATGATGGCCCTTCGGCCTTAGCACAGCTTTTGGGTCTTCAGTGAGTGTCGGAGGTGGAAGCAGACACCAGCGGCGGCTCACTGCCGAGCGCCCGTGCTGCTGTGCGCTGCTTTTCCCCAAGCAAAACCCCAGCCCAACATCATGAAGTTTTTCATAAAGACATAGGCAACTCTGCCCTGGGACAGAGGAGTAAGTGAGAGGAGAGGGGCCAGCTGGAGTTCTGCTTAGCTACACAAACAGAAACCAGGGTGGGCGTGTCACCTGAACGCCCATGTGGATATGACCGTGGTTTTGTTTTGTTTTTTAATTTTTTTCAGCTGAGTATGGTGGCATATGCCTGTAATTCCAAGGCTTGGGCAGCTGAGACAGGACAGGGAGATCACAGGTTCGAGGCAAATCTCAGCAATTTAATAAGATTCTTGGCAACCGAACAAGACCTTGGTTGCTTTTTTTTTTTTTTTTTTTTTTTTTGGTTGGTTGGTTGGTTTTGGTTTGGTTTTCTGGTGTTACCGCTATAAAGATTGCTTTTTCTTTACCTGAATATTTAAGGTGACCAATATCAAAATTCACTTTTAATTCCATAGTGCTTTCCTGAAACTTTTCTGGGTTTGTTTTCATGTGGGATTAATGACTGTAAGTTCCTTCAGCAGTTGGTATACTGTGTGTGCCAGGTGTTGGCAGGCATTGTGGGCACTGTGGGGACGACGCCGTGGCAGGCCCCTGCCACGTGGAGCTCACCTAGAGCTGTGCCCCCAGCGTGTGACTGCCAGCCTCCCGTGGCTGCTGGGCACTGGAAAAGTAGCCCGAACTGTGACATGCGGTCAGAGTAGAGGCTGGACACAGAGGCTCCACGTGGAGTCAAGAATGGGAAATATCACAGTACTTTTACATTCTGAAATCGCTGAAAGGAGAGAATTCCTTTTGTCTTTTATTTTGGTACTGGGAATTGAACCCAGGGGTGTCCTACCTCCGAGCTGTGCCCCAGCCCTTTTGATTTTTTATTTTGAAACGGGGTCTTGCTTGGTTGCTGAGGATGTCCCTAAGTTCCTGAGACCAGCCTTGACCCTGCGATCCTCCTGTCTCAGCCTGCCAAGTACTGAGATCACAGGCCTGTGCCACCACGCCCGGCACGAAATGACAGCATTGCTAACTGGTTAAAAGAAAACGTCGTCTTAACACATTAACATAAATGAAGAATTTCCTGTATTAGAAAACTGAAATCCATATGCCATTCACTTCATTTTTTTGTTGGAGAGTCGTGGTCTAGAGAAAGTTTAATAAACAGGGCAGCCTGCGGGGGTCTAATTGCCAGTGTGGCCAGCCCAGGAGAAAGTGGCAGGCGAGGCGGAGGTGGGGCGCGCAGACCTCCCTGAGGTGTGCCAGGCATTGCGTTGGCAGGGGCGCAGGAGAGCCAAGGATTGCAAGTTTGAGGCCAGCCTGGGCAACTTAGTGAGACCCTGTATCAAAATAAAACAAAGGGCTGCAGGCGTGGTGGCGCACGCTTGTCATCCCAGCATTCGGGAGGCTGAAAACAGAGGATCTCGGTTCGCAGACAGCCTCAGCTACTTAGTGAGGCCCTTCGCAACTCAGTGAGACCCTGTTTCAAAATAAAGAATTAAAAAAAGGGCAGGGGATGTAGCTCAGAGGTCAAATGCCTCTGGGTTCCATCCCCAGACCCGCAAAAAAAAGGGCTGGGCTGTAGCTCAGAGAGGGAGTGCTCGGGGTCCAGTCCCTAGTACCATACAAAAGAAGAGAAGCGTTGTTTGGCTGCCGTGTGACCGAGCGATGGGGTGAGCACCCTGGAGTCGCAGACCAGGCAGCGACTGGGCCGGGTGCTCGGCAGGGCCGGGGTGGCCCCGCCGCTGCGTCGTGCAGGCGCGCTCCGTCCCGTAGTTCACTCCGACGTGCTCGCTCTCCCTCTCAGGTACAGCACGGGAGACATGGAGAAGTTGAAGGCTTACCATTCCCTCCACGGCAACGACTGGAAGAAGATCGGGGCGATGGTGTCGCGAAGCAGCCTGTCCGTCGCCCTCAAGTTCTCCCAGATCAGCAGCAGTAAGCGGCCCTGCGCGTGGTAGACAGGCCCGGCAGACCAGTTATGCCGCCGCCGCCACTGCTGGCGGTCCTGACCACCTGCAGTAGAGGCCGCCCTCCCTGGCTCGCTCCACTGCGTCCCCGTGTGCGGGTAGTGAGGCACAGCCTTGCCTGCCAGGCCGATTTGACCTCACCTCAGTTGGCTAACTTCTGGATTTTTGTGTGTGTGCGGTCCTGGGGATGGAACCCAGAGGCATTCTACCTCCGAGCTACACCTCCAGCCCTATTTTATTTTGAAACGGGGTCTCATTAAGTTGCTGGGAGTCTCACTACATTGCTGAGGCTGTCCTCGAACCTGCAGTCCTCCTATGTCAGCCTCCCAAGTACTGGGATGATAGGCATGTACCAGCATACCCAGCTCAGTGTTTATATAACTGCCCGGAGACTGGCAGGGAGCCTGAGCGAGGCCAGCGTCCTCACACGGCCGGGGCCCTTGGACCAGGTGTGCGGTCAGTGGGCTTCTTAGGCAGGGGCTGTTCTCCAAAACACTGTGGGCCTCCTGTCTTTGCTTTCATAAAAAGTTTCTTTGCTTATATTCTTCCCATTAAAACATCCAAAGTTGCTTTGAGGAGACCATCATGAGTCGGGTTACAGTTAGCACAGGGCCAGCGTGCTGCAGCCATCCAGGTAGGGCCACACAGCCAGCCCTTCAGGTCTCCAACAGGTTCTGCAAACATCTCTGATTTTAGAAATATTTGATATTCAGGCATTGTGGTGCACGCTCATAATTCCAGTACTTGGGAGGCTGAGACAGGAGGATTGCAGTTTTGAAACCAGCCTCGGCAACATAGCAAGGCACTCAGCAACTTAGTGAGACCTCGTTTCAAACTAAAATATAAAAAAGGGCTGGGGGCATAGCTCAAAGGTAGAATGCCCAGGGGTTCAATCTCCAGTACTACCAAAAGAAATTATTTTTTTGACCCTAGGTATCTTTTTATTCTTGGCAATCTTTTGGTTTTTTTTAAGTGCTCATCCAAGTTCTTATTGGGGAGAAAAATAACTTCTGGCCAAACCAAAGCCACATGCAGGCTGCTGGCTTGAGGACTCTTCCTACTGGGACCACCAGCACGTCCCCGTGGAGAAGGGTCAGCTACAGGGGTATCTCGCGCCTGCGCAGACGACCCGGCCTCAGGGACTCCATTGCCCCGCGCTGGGTGGGCGCCGCCCTGGCTGCTGTGGGGGGTCTGGGGAGGGAGACGCGTTCACGGAAGGAGAGTCATTGGGTTGCTTCCCATTACGCGTTTGTGACCCTGCCAAGCCACACAGGAGCCAGTGCTCTTGGAAACAGGAGGATAACTTTTTTTGAAATTTAAAAGACATAAAACCATTCTTTTTTTTTTTTTTTTTTTTGTGGTACTGGGGTTCCTGGAAGCCCTTCTACCTCTGGGCTACACTCCCAGACCTATTTTTATATTTTTTATTTAGAAACAGGGTCTCCTAAGCCAGCGCGCACGGCTGGCTTCGAACCTGCGCGATCCTCCTGTCTCCGCCTCCCAAGCGCGGGGATTACAAGCGTGCGCCACCACGCCCGGCCAAAACCATTCTTTTAAAAAGGACTTTTCTTTTTTATAGTAGTACTAGGGATTGAACCCAGGGGCATTTTATCTCTGACCTATATCCCCAGCCTTATGTTCTGTCTTTTTTAATATCTAAATCATCATGCCAGATATTATGACCTTCTATGTCATTTCTCTCTAAAAGTTCTTAGAAACTTACATTTTAGGGTGATAAGCTAAACATTAGTTTTATATCTTACAGAACAGATACAGAGAAACTGTAATGTCATATTAGGTACCTTTCACTTGATTTCATATCAGTCTGCCAACATGTTGTTCGCAGAATGTGAACTTCCTTAGTGTAATGGTTGTTGTTGAGGCCCCGCTATTTTATTTCTTCTTTTGAACTGGTCTCACTAAGTTGTGGAAGGCCTCATTAAGTTGCTGAGACTGGCTGGAAATCTGCAATTCTCCTGGCTCAGCCTCCCAAGTACTGGGATTACAGGCAGCTAAGAAAGGACTTTTCTTTAGCCAGGTAAGGTGGTACACATCTATAATTCCAGTACTCAGGAAGCTGACACAGGAGGATTATAGGTTCCAGACCAGCCTCAGCAACTTAGTGAAACTCTTTCAAGATAAAAGTGGCCTAGGATATACCTCAGAGGTAGAGCATCCCAGCCAGGCGTGATGACACACACTTGTAATCCCAGTATTTGAGAGGCTGACACAGGAGGCTCTTAGGTTCATGGCCAGCCTCAGCTTTGCAACTTAGTGAGACCCTGTTTCAAAATAAGAACAAATAGGGTTGGGGTATAACTCGGAGATAGAATGCCCCCTGGGACCAATCCCCAGTACTGGAAGGAGAGAGAGAGAGAGGGAGAGGGAGAGAGAGATCATCCCTAGATTCAGTCCCCTGTATCACAAAAAAAAAATAAAAGCACCCCCTCTTTTTTTTTTTTTTTTTTTTAACAGAGCTCAGAGTAGAACCCAAGGCTGTGTTCATGCTTCTTGGCCAGTGCTCTGCTACACGGGTTCCAACCTTAGGACTTACTATTTATTTATTTATTTATTTAATTTTTATTTTTGGTGGTACTGGGGGTGGAACCCAGAGGCTTTCTACCTTCGGGCTATACTTCGAGACCTATTTTATACTTTATTTGGAGACAGGGTCTCACTACATTGCTGAGAGCCTCACTAAGTAGCTGAGGCTGGCTTTGATCCTCCTGTCTCAGCCTCCCAAGCGCGGGGATTACAAGCGTGCGCCACCACACCTGGCTAGGACTTACTATTTAATGTTTAGGTTTGCATATGTTTGATAATTTTATGTTTGTTTAATTAGGATGTCGCCCATTTTCTCCTAAAAAGTGCCTGACTTACTTTTCTGTTTTAATGTGTGTTTGAAAGTGCATGCCACGAGACCATCCTTTTGTGTCTACAGAAAGAAATCACGGTGCCTGGAATAAGACGGAAACCCGGAGGCTCATCAAAGCTGTGGAAGAAGTGATTCTGAAGAAAATGTCTCCCCAGGAGTTGAAAGAGATGGATTCGAAACTCCAGGAAAACCCCGAAGGCCGCCTTTCAATTGTTCGGGAAAAACTCTACAAAGGCATATCATGGGTAGAAGTGGAAGCTAAGGTGGGAACCAGAAACTGGATGCAGTGCAAAAGTAAGTGGTAAGTTTTAAGACTTCTCATGCCAGTCTCACCAAGTGCTTCTCAGCCCGTTCCTTTAGAGTGGGTGGAGACATGAGGTGCCAAGGTCCCGTGGGGCCCTCTCGCAGCAGGGCGATCCTCCCAGCCCTGCCCCTAGCTGCTTCAGCATCAGTGTCTGACCTCTGTGAGCACCAGACGTGCCCTGATTCAGACCCGTGCAGGCTTCGAGTATGGGAGTCTCATACCTGAGCACGTGGCCTTCTCGTTATGAACTTGAAGGCAGGCGTGGTGGCGCATGCCTGTAATTCCAGTGTTTGTAAATCCAGACAGAAGGATCTCAAATTCAAAGCCAGCCCCAGCAACTTAGCGACGGCCTGTGTCAAAATATAAAACCCAGAAGCCAGCTATGGTGGCACACGCTTGTAATCCCAGTACTTGGGAGGCCGAGTCAAGATTATACAGGTTCGAAGCCAGCCTCAGCTACTTAGTGAGGCTCTCGGCAACTTAGTGAGACCCAGTTTCCAAATAAAATATAAAATAGTTCTGGTAGTGTATTCTGGAGGTAGAAAGCCCCTGGGTTCCATTCTCGGTACCTCCCACACACAAACAGTGTGTGTGTGTGTGTGTGTGTGTGTGTGTGTGTGTGTGTGTGTGTGAGAGAGAGAGAGAGAGAGAGAGAGAGAGAGAGAGAGAGGGAGGGAGGGAGGGAGGGAGGGAGGGAGGGAGGGAGGGAGGGAGGGAAACCCAGTACAAAAAAAGATAAAGAACTTGAATCTTTTCTCTGCTGAAAGAATGTCGAATTTCTTGACTTCTTTCTAAGCCTTTGTTTTTGTTTTTACTGGAGATTGAGCCCAGGGGCGGTCTACCTCTTAGCTACACCCCCAGCCCTCTCCGTTTTGACATGGGGTCTCACCGAGTTGCTGAGGCTGGCCTTGAAGCTGCAACCCTCCTGTTTCGGCCTCCCGTGTACTGGGATTACAAGCATGTGTCACCATAGCACAAGTTAGTTGCCTGTTTGCAGAACGTAAGGAAATGACGTGCACCTTCAGCAGAGTTCCCATGCGTGGTGGTCCTCGCAGGCCTGCCTGCTCTGCCTCCTGCGTTGGTGGCTCCCGTCTCCCCGCAGGAAGGCAGCCATGTTCTCACTCGGTCAGGTCTGGCGAGGCTGCACGTCGTTTGCCTGGTGCAGCTTTCCCGAGCCCCTCAGGCCACTGCCCAGGTGTCCAGTGCAGCCGGACCCCTTGGAGGACGAGGCGCAGAACGCTGGCTGGGCGTTCCTTGGCCCTTTTTCTAATTGCTGAGATGGAACTGCAGGTTCAAGGACAGCCTCAGTGAGACTCCCACCATCCCTGTTTTCACAAAGAAATAAAATCAGGCTGGGGCATAGCTCAAAGGTAGAATGCCTCTGGGTTCAATCCCTAGTACCTCCAAAAACAACAGAAAAGAAATATAAATGACCCATAAATATATGGAAAATGTTCAAAATCAGTAGCAATCAGAGAGATGCAAATCCAAACTACACTAAGCCAGGCATGGTGGTACACGCTTTTAGTCCCAATACTTGGGAGGCCGAGACAGGAGGATCGCAGGTTCAAGGATAGCCCCAGCAAGTAGTGAGACTCTCATCAACCTAGCAAGACCCTGTGTCAAAATAAAATAAAATAGGGCTGGGAGAGCAGCTCGGAGGTAGAATGTCCCTGTTTTCAGTCCCCAGTAACACACACACACACACACACACACACACACACACACACACACACAGTAGTGAGATTCTCATGAACTTGGCAAAACCCTGTTTCAAAAATAAAAATAAAGAAATAAGCCAGGCGTGGTGGTGCACGCTTGTAATCCCCGCACCTGGGAGGCTGAGACAGGAGGATCGCGCAGGTTCGAAGCCAGCCTCAGCTACTTAGGCTCTCAGCAACTTAGTGAGACCCTGTTTCCAAATAAAGTAGAAAATAGGTCTGGGAGTATGGCCCGGAGGTAGAAAAGCGGGTTACACGCCCATTACCTCCAAAAAAAACCAAAACAACAAAAGAACACAAACAACCATGCACACTGGTAGGATGTGGGGAAATAGGAAGTCTTCTTCAGTCCTGGTGGGATGGCAGAACCTCCGCAAGGCCCAGCTATGCCACTCCTGGCATCTTTCCAGAGGAACCCAAATCAAAGTGGTAGGGTGATACATGCGTAGCCATGCTTAGAGCAGCACAACTCTCAATGGCCCGATGGGTGATTACAAAAATTGCGACATATACACGCAGTGCGAGTTGCTCAGCAACAAAGAAGACCAAAATTATGTCATTACAGGAAGATGGCTAGGCCTGAAGAACACGTTCGGTGACAGGAGTCGGTCACAGAAGTGAATGTCTCTTACGTTTTTCCTCAGACGTGGGCTCTAGGGAGTTAGCAGGAAACCAGGGACTGTGGGTAAAGGAAGAGAACCCAGCGGAGCCAGGGAGGGCGTTTGGGGGCAGGCCGGTGAAGGGAGCACGTGCATTGCTGTTAGGTACACATGTGAAATTACGAGTGCCAGTCTCAGGACCACGTATGGGAGGGGAGGCGGTGTGGAGGGGCTCGGCAAGTACTGTGCATATGTATGTGCGTATCCCTCGGAACCACTTTTTTTTTTTTTTTTTTTTTTTTTTTTTTTTTTTTTTTTTTTTTGCAGTGTTGGGGGTGGAATCCAGGGGCATTGTACCTCCGAGCTCCACCCCAGCCCTATTTTTTAGTCTTTTTATTTTTGAAACCGGGTCTCACTGAGTTGCTGAGAGCCTCGTTAGGCAGCTGCGGCCGGCTTCGAACCTGAGCGATCCTCCTGTCTCTGCCTCCCAAGCGCGGGGATTACAAGCGTGCGCCACCACGCCCGGCCTAAAAGTGTATTTTAAAAAGATGAATAAATAAAAAAGAATGAGGGGAAGAGCCAGCGATCTCATCAGAATGTGCCGGACTTTGCTCTTCAGGATGAGAACTTTTTAAACACTGCTGCAGGGTGAACTCTCATCGGGAGCTTGGCTGCCTCCCTCGGCCACTGGCTGTAGGCACTGAAGAAACCCTCACATCATCTCCCTCGCTAAACCCTCTATGCCCGGTGCCACTTGGAATCCCAGTACTGGGGGTCTGGGACAGGAGGATCGTGGTTCTTGGCCAGCCTCATCTACTTAGTGAGGCTCTCTGCAACTCAGTGAGACCCTGTTTCCAATAAAACGTAAAATAGGGCTGAGAGGATAGCCTGGAAGTAGAAGTCTGAGACAGGAGGATCACATCTTTGCAGCTGGCCTCACCTATTTAGTGAGACTCTGTACAACTTAGTACTCTGTTTCAAAATAAAGAATTAAAGTGGGGCTGGGGATGTAGCTCGGAGGTAGAATGCCCCTTGGTTCAATCCCCAGTATTGAAAAAAAAATTATAGAAAAGCCTAACAAAAACTTTACTCCAAGCCGGATGTGGTGGTGCACGCTTATAATCCCTATGCTTGGGAGGCTGAGAAAGGAGGATCGCACGGATTCGAAGCCAGCCTCGGCTGGCTTAAGAGACCCTGTTTCCAAATAAAATATAAAATAGGTCTGAGAGTGTAGCCCGGAGGTAGAGGGCCCCTGGGTTCCATCCCCAGTACCACCAAAAAAAAAAAAACAACTTCTGAAAGTAAACTGTATTTTTCTTTCTTTCACTAGGACAGAAATTCTAACCAAAAGGATGACTCAGGGTGGCTTCGTGTACCGTGGAGCTAGCGCTTTGCAGGCCAAGATCAACCTTATTGAAAGGTACAGACAGGGATTGACATTATTTTCAGTGTTTCTCTCACTAGCCAAAGAGGGGTCGTTCACACAGTAGAGACTCCAGACATTGCCAAGGCTTGAATCCCTGTCCCAGTACATTTCTACATGTGTTGCTATGGGCGTGCGACCGGCCTCTTTTTTGGGGGGGTAGGGGAGTCTGGTGATGGAACCCAATTCTTTTTTTTTTTTTTTTTTTTTTTTTTTTTTGGTGGTACTGGGGTTCCTGGAAGCCCTTTTACCTCCGGACTACACTCCCACGGGCTACACTCCCAGACCTATTTTTTAACTTTTTTATTTGGAAACAGGGTCTCTTAAGCCTGCGTGGCTGACTCCGAACCAGCGCGATCCTCCTGTCTCCGCCTCCCAAGTGCAGGGATTACAAGCGTGCGCCACCACGCCCGGCCCAATTCTTTATTTTGAAACAGGGTCTCACTGAGTTGCAGAGGGCCTCACTAAGTAGCTGAGGCTGTCGGCCAACTGCGATCCTCCTGTCTCAGCCTCCCAGATGCTGGGATTGCAAGCGTGTGCCACCACGCCCATCTCCATTTCCTTGTCTTCTATGAGGATGAGGACTTGCCCGCCTCCTGGTGTTTGGGGAGGATGAAGATGAAGGAATGTGTATAAGACGCAGTGTGTGTTCAGTTGGGGTAGTTGTTTTAGCCTTTGAGCATTTCCTGTGAACATGGTTTATTTCTGTCCATTGGAAAATCGCAGTAACTAATTCAGACAGTGCCCCTGCTCTGCCTGGCGGGTTTGTGGGTGACCGCTTACTTGGGTTTGTGTCCTGTCCTCGAGTTCCTCGTTCCTGGAGTGTTCCCTGAAGTGTTTGCAGGGAAGAGGAGATGTGGGCCTTTGGCGGAAGCGGCCAGTCTAGTGGCGAGGTTCACTTGGAGGGGGCAACCACGGGAGGCAGGGCTCAAGACTCACACTGCGCCCCATCCTCCTGCCCTCTGTCCCCCAAGCTGGTCCAGCTGGCTCTGCCTCCACCTTTTCATCCCTGCCGGAGAAACAGCGCAGACCAGCAGGTCAGAGGAGGGCATCTCAAATCAGGCAGCCTGGGGCCAGTGTTGGCACCGCCCGTTGGAGTGACATCTTGAGCCACTGACCCCGCCTCTCGGCCCATTTCCTGTCTGAGTGAGGCCCGGCCCGCTCTCATCAGTGGTGTCCAGCGTGACTCTCACTGAGTGGGGAGACGCTTTGCAGCCCGCATCTGGCTCACCAGCCTCGGGCTGGCATGGGCACTCTGGTGCGGGAGCCACACAGGGAGCGCTGCGCCCTGGCTCCCAGTGCCCTGTGATGCCACGAAGCCGTCCTTTGGGCGGGCTCTTGCTTGACACTTTGTTTGTTCTAACAGGTTGTATGAAATAAACGTGGAAGATGCTAATGAAATAGATTGGGAAGATCTTGCGCGTGTCGTGGGGTAAGACCACTTGTTTAATATTAAGCTGAATAAAAGGTAGAAATGACTTCTAATAAACGAGTGCCCATCACAGTTTAAAAAGCTGGGCTGAAATTCATGCTGCACATGAAATTGTAAGTGGTGGAACACACTCATGTTTGCGAGAAAACAGTTTATTTTCATGTGTGTGTACGTGTGAAGTAGGTTATTATACCCAAAGTGTTTTGTGATGACAAACTAGGTTTAGCATGTCGCCATGGCCCTAACCCACCTGTTTTAATTTTCAAATAATGCCACACACCTGCAGTGCCAGTGCTTGGAAGGCTGAGACAGGAAGATCTCAGGTTTGAGGGCAGCCTCGCAACTTAGCGAGTCTTTGTTTTGGCTCTGGAGGCAGATCACCTGCTGAGTCCCAGCTCCCCTCTGTTAGCTGTGACTCCGTTTCCTAATCCCCAAAACAAGGGGGAAGAGTAGCAGCTCCTAGAGAGGGTTTTTTTTTTTTTTTTTAATTACTGTGAAACCCTCAGGGCAAGCCTCAGCACATGCTAACTGTTATACTTTGCTCTGTGTGTGTGTGTGTGTGTGTGTGTGTGTGTGTGTGTGTGTGTGTCTGAGACAGAGACAGACAGGGGATTGAACTCGAAACATTCTACCTCCAAGCTACACCTCCAACCCTTTTATTTTTTTGTCTTGAAACAGGGTCTCACTGAGTTGCTGAGAGTCTTAGTAAACTGCTGAAGCTGTCCTCGAACCTGCAATCCTCATATCTCAGCTGCTCAAGTACTGGGATTCTAAGTATACGCCAGTATGCCGTGTGTGTGTGTGTGTGTGTGTGTGTGTGTGTGTGTGTGTGTGTGTGTGTTTAAAAATGAACAATAAGCTGGATGTGGTGACGCATGCTTGTAATCCCAGCATTTGGGAGGCTGAAACAGGAGGAGCGCGGTTCGCGGACAGCCTCAGCTACTACTTAGCCCTTTGCAACCATGTGAGACTGTTTCAAAAAAAAAAAAGGATAAAAAATTGGGCTGGGGGTGTAGCTCAGAGGTAGAATGCCCCTGGGTTCCATCCCCAGTACCACAAAAAAGTAAGAAATAAATAAAAATTGAAGAGTAGTGTTTCATATTTGTCTAATAAGTTCTATCACATATTTATGGACATGATGAGTTCACGGTCCAGATAAGAGAACTGTGTCTTAAGGTGGCGCCATTCCTGCTATACGACAGGGTTGCAGCTGGAAGAGAATTCCGCAGGGCTGGAAGACTCTGGCAGAGCTGAAGCCATCACCCCTCTGGATTGGAGTTATAATAATGATGATAATGATTCTTTGGGGAAATTTGAAAATTGCTTTGAATGGAGATTGCTGTTTTGATATAACTCAGAAAGCTGATGTGAATGACTGGGAAACGCCCTAAGATTTGTGCTGGAGGCACTAAGAGGAATATGATCATGGGGACACTTAGGAGGAGCTACATAGAAAGAGCGCTTTGCCCTCTGCTTACGACACCTCAGTCGCTCAAGCTTTTAGCCATGAAAGGAAGAGTTGACTGAAGTCAAATTATATCTGCTGTGCATATGTTGCTTATAAGTTAGGGATCAACTGTGATCTCCTCCTCGGGGAGCCAGGGCTAACCAGAGTACTTTTCCACCTCCAGCCAATCCTCCAGTTTCCTATACAGGAGTGTATGATGAATGGAAAGCACAGAGTTAATATTAGTTGAAAATGGCTTGACGTCAAGACCTCGCCATGCTTGCAGAGGTTGGGCAGGCAGGGACCTCTTTGGTGCCTGCTCACAAAAGCACAAAAGAATTCTCTTAGTAAAAAGCTTAATGGGTATTATAGAAAATTAGATGTAGACATTGTATGTTAGAGAAATAGAATAAGTTCACTGTGGGTTTGGTGGTTGGGTCAGAATAAGCTAATAGAATACATAACGGTCGCCAGGCGTGGTGGCACGCACTTGTAATCCCCGCGCTTGGGAGGCAGAGACAGGAGGATCGCGCAGGTTCAAAGCCAGCCTTGCTGGCTTAAGAGACCCTGTTTCCAAATAAAAATATAAAAATGGGCCAGGGAGTGTAGCCCAGAGGTAGAAGGGTTTCCAGGAACCCCAGTACCACCCAAAAAAAAAAAAAAAAAAAAGATATAGAGGATAGGATAAGTTCAGTTAATGTTTATCATGTGTGATGTAGAGTAATATTAAGTTTTGTAAGTCACCTTATAACAAACTAATGAAAAAACAAAACCCAGGAAAAACAGCTTCGAGGTGTGCCTGCCACAAGGAATTTAGGTTAATGAAAAAGTACATATAATGTGGTTTTGAGAAACCAAATGAAAAGCAAAATTTGATGTTGCCTGTCGTAATCTGTCAGGCTCTGATTAGTAAGGTATGTCCTAGGGCACAGGCTGCGCCGCCTCCCCCGCCGCTAAGCACGGCGTCTCCTTCCCCAGTTGTGCGACTCCTTCAGGGCCCCTGTGCCGGCCGAGGCCGGACCCCACCTTAGGACCTTAGGAGAGCACTTCATACACAGGGTCGAAATGATAGAATCTTTTTTTTTTTTTTTTTTTTTTTTTTTTCAGTACCAAGGATGAAACTTGGGGGCATTGTACCTCCCAGCTACACCCTCAGCCCTTTTTTTTTAGTCTTTTTAGTTTTGAAACAGTCTCCCCGTTGCGAAGGGCCTTGCCAAGTAGCCGAGGTCTCCGCCTCCTGGGTGCCGGGATGGCGGGCGGGCGCCGCCGCTCCGGCTCGTGAGATGATGAGTTTTAACTGACACTGTTTTCTGTCTCTTCCTCCCTAAAGTGATGTCCCTCCATCTTATGTTCAAACCAAGTTTTACAAGCTGAAGGCGGCCTGTGTGCCCTTCTGGCAGAAGAGGACGTTTCCAGGTCAGTGCGCGTGCGCACAGCGGGAGCGCCGCGCTGGCGCCCTTGCTGGTCACGGGTGTCCCTGCGCCCCGGCTCCCTCCTCAGCAGAGGCAAAGCAGGGCATCTGCCTCAGGGATTTCAGGACTCAGTGAGGTGACCCACCTGTGGTATGTGGTCACTAGTGCTGGGCGCTTGGTGACCACTCGGTAAATAACTGATATCACACTTGCTTGTGCAGACGTAGGCATGAGCCCACACACGTCGCCTGGCACACGTGCTGCTCCACAAAGAATGTAAGATGTTCCTTGAGCCATTGTGGAGGTTCAGATTGTAAGTCCTGGACTCTGGTCACCAGGGCCCTGTGGGGAGCTTGTTAGAACAGAGCTTCCTGGGCGTCAGACTCACCCCAGATCTACCAGATCTGAATCTCGGGCCAGGCCCAGAGCTGGGTCTTTTCCAGCAAGTGGACAGCACTTTTCCTGGGTGGACATAGCAGCCATGTCACGCTGGAGCCACAGGCTAAGGACCGCCGTGCCCGCCTTGTGCTTGATAAGTGTCCCTGGGTGCGCCTCCCTGTCCACCGCAGGACCGTGGCCATTCCCCTCGTGCCTGTGTGCCCTGGTGTCCTCACCTGGAAACAGCGGAGAGCACAAGTACCACCCAGAGCTGGGGCCGGCTAGGCGCCCCGGGTGTTGTTGACATTGATACAAATCTTCCTACAGAAAAGTTTTTTCAAAATTAAATTTCTGTTCTGTAGAGATCATCGACTACCTTTATGAAACTAGTCTGCCTTTGCTTAAGGAGAAGTTAGAAAAGAAGATGGAGAAGAAAACCACCAAGGTCCAGGCTCCCGCGGCACCCAAGCAGGAGTTCCTGTTTAGAGACATCTTTTACTGCGAAGATGACAGTGAGGAGGAAGACTTAGAAGAGCAGAGTCACTCCAAGGTTACTCTTCCTCGTCTCTGTTCTTAGTTTGGTTGTGTTTATATACATACATGAATGTGCTAGTAGCCTTCCGTCGCTCTTACAAAGCACCTGAGATAATCAGCTTATAAAGAGAAAAGGTTTGCCCAGGTGTGGTGCTGCACGCTGTAATCGCAGTACTTGGGAGGCCGAGACAGGAGGATTGCCACTCTGCAGCCAGCCTCAGCTACTTAGTGAGGCCCTCCTCAACTTAGTGAGACCTTCTTTCAAAATAAAAATAAAACAGGATTGGGAGTGTAGCTCAGAGGTAGAATGGCATGGGTTCAACCACCAGTATCACACACACACAAAAAAAAGGACAAGGTCTTGTCACAGCTCTTCAGTGGCGGTCGTGATGGGCGGGCCATGTCGCCTTGGGTGTGGTGGGGCAGCGCATCATGACGGGAACGGGCAGCAGAGCAAAGCCGCTGACCTCGCGGCCAGGAAGCGAGAGAATGCGGAACGGGAGGAGGCCGCAGAGTCCCCTTCAAGAGCACACTCGACTGACCTCAAAGCCTCCGTCTCCCAGTACCACCACCCTGGGACCAGCCCCTGGAGCAGGAGCCTGGGGAAGCCCGACAGCCAGAGCAGCGCAGTGGCGGCTCTTGAGCACGATGCTCGCGAGGGAGCGCCAGGCCACACAAGCAGTGTCCGTGAACAGCGCCAATGGCGGAGCAGTAGAAGCGCGTTGATGTCAGTGTCCATGTGAATATGAAAAGGAGCATATGACTTGACTTGCATTTCTGTACCGTTATATCGAAAACGACTTATACTAATGGTTATTATTATTCTTCTTTTTAGGAGATTGAGGATTGAACCCAGAGGCATTCTACCTTCTTCGAGCTTCACCCAGTCCGATTTTCTTATTTGGAAACAAGAGCCTCGCTAAGATAGTCTCACTGCGTGCTGAGGCTGCCCGCGCACTTGCTGTCTGTCTCCCAAGTACTGAGATGGCAGGCCGCACCACTGCGCGGCCGTGCGCTGATCTTCTGTAAGACAGGAGCACCCGCAGCCTCGCTGCCTGCAGCAGAGGCTAGCCCGCGTCCTGTGAGCATCCCTCACGCTGCCCCACGGCGTACACGGCAAGCAGCAGAAGCTGCTGAGTTTTGTACTCGGGGCCCTTCTGCTCCTCCCGCAGCCTGGGACCTCCAGGGACGTGCGGACCTGCTCCTCCCTCCGGCCGCTCTCTGAGCCCTGCGCCATCACCGTGTACACACCCGCCTCCCGCACAGGATCATGCCGCACGGCTGCGGTCCTCTCCCGGCCAGCCACTGTCGCGGGTGTTCAGCCAGAACAGAGCCAGCGCGGCAGCCTCTTCTGTCGCTTGCAGAGAAGCGGGCAGCCTCGGGCTCCTTGAGCACCTCGGACACAGCTGTTTCCAGGCTGATTTCAATGGTGGGCTCCTCAGACAGGGAAGCAAGGCCACTGTTGACACTTCAGACAAAGAAGAATTTCCCTTTAGGTGACAAGTCACAAAATGGAACGGAGGAGCCACCGAGAGGTTGACTGACCCAGAGACCAGGAACTGCGAGAAGCGGCTGCAGCCCAGCGTGCAGCCCCGGTGCCATGGGCTCCCGGCTGCCCACGTGGCACGGGCTCCGGCTGCGCTGCCCTCGAAGCCTGTGCCGGGTCCCTTCACCACTGTGCCTCCGCGGGAACCCACCGCCTGTCCCTCTGAGTGCCTTGGCAGGCCACCCCGGCGGAACCCTGCTGCGGTGGTCTGAGGTCAAATTCTCTGGCTTCCTGGCCGCCCATCGTGACCTCGCCATCGGTGCCATGCTGTGGCTCCACTCTATCCTGGGCGCCTCCGATATCTTTTCTGTAGCACTTTCAGGACGCTGGTTAATTAGTCTGGTGAACAAGGCAGGGCCCAGGTCTGCCACCGTGGACGGAGGATGACCTGGGTGTGTCTCGCCACCCCGTGTCCCAGCACCATGCAAGGAATAGACACCAAACTAGTGAGGATTGTGGTCTGAGGGCCGTCTCTCCTCCAGCCGGCTCCTGTCCCTCACACACCGGCCCCAGGCTGGTGGGGCTGTCAGTCGATTCCCTTTGGAGGGTGATTCAGTAGGATGCATCAGAGCCTGGAGAATTCTCTGACCAGCAATCTCGAGGAATTTTATTGTAAAGAAATCATAGAGTTAATGTATATAATAGCATATTTATAGTAGAGAGAAAATGTAAATGCTCCTTAATAAGAAATTTGTTAAATAAGGGTATACCCCTAGAAGGGAATTTTATGTAGTGACTAAAAATGATAAGATTTGGCTGATATGAAAAGATAATATTTAAGCTTGGTGTAGTGGCGCACGCTTGTCATCCCAGCATTAGCGAGGCTGAGACAGAAGGATCGCAGTTCGCAGACAGCCTCAGCTACTTGGTGAGGCCCTTTGCAACTCAGTGAAACCTTGTTTCAAAAGAAAGAATAAAAAATAGGGCTGGGGGTGTAGCTCAGAAGTAGAATGACCCTGGGTTTCCTCCCTACTACTGCAAGAAAAGAAAATATTTCACCTAAAATATTTCAGAAGTTTATTTTTTTTTCTTAGTTTTGTAAATTCAAAGTAACATCGTTTGTGTACACAGACGCATTAAAGTGTGTGGCTTGAACCAGGCTGTCAGTGGCTCTGTGGGCAGCGGGTTGTATATCCTGAGCTAGGACTCTTGATTGCAGGTGCCAAGGGACAGATGCAGGCAGTCCTGGGGGGCTGAACCCTCAGAGCAACCCCAACATGGTCTCCTAGCCGATTCGCTGCTGTCCTTCTGCAGAGGCCACTTTCTGTCGGTCTGCATGGGGCAGCCCCGTGGCCTCATGGCAGCCTCGTAGACCCCACTGCAGCAGCCCTGCTGCCCTCTCCAGGGGGAACGGGGCTCCTGCCGCCCCTGGGAAGCCCTGGGGAAGGGGCGCTGGTCCTCATACCCAGTTGCGCTCCCGTCCAGCGCAGCCAGGAGGAAGGATCGGCTCCAACCAAGGGGCTTAGCTCTGGAGCTGGGATTCAGCTGAGTGGGTAAATGTTCCCGTGGAGTAACAGGGTCCCTTTAGCAGAAAAAGGGGTGAATGAGCTGAGGAGGCAACCCCCAATTGTGATCCTGCACCCACAAGTGTTCATAATTGCCTGAAATGTACGCAGTTTGTCCAGGAAACTTACGTCCTTTGTATGTTTTATTTATTTACTCATGTTGGTACTGGGGATTGAACCCAGGGGCGTTCTACTTCCAAGCTATACCAGCAGCCCTTTTTGTTTTTACTTAATTGTATTTATTTATTTTGGGTGTGTGGTACTAGGTATTGAACCAGGGGAGTCCTACCACTGAGCCACATCCCCAGCCCTGTGTTATTTTTTAGTTTGAAACAGGGTCTCACTAGGCTGCCGAGCGTCTCGCTGCATTGTCCAGCTGGCCTCCAACCTGACATCCTCCTGTCTCAGCCTCCCAAGTACTGGGATTACAGGCGTGCGCCACCGGCTCTGTGTTTGTTCATTCATTCATTCATTCGTTTATTTTCTGGTACTGAGGATAACCCAGGAGAATTCTACCTCCAGGCTATATCTCCAGCTGCCCCCTTTTAATTTCTTATTTTGAAACAATCTCACTAAGTTGCAGTGAACCTCACTAAACTGGTGAGACTAGCCACAAGCCTGCGATCCTCCTGTCTCTGCCTCCCAAGTACTAGGATTACAGGTGTGCTCCACCACACCTGTAATTTTATTTTATTTTATTTTTATTTTATTTTTAATTTTATTTTATTTTAATTTTTTTTGGTGGTACTGGGGTTCCTGAAAACCCTTCTACCTCTGGGATACACTCCCAGACCTATTTTTTTATATTTTTATTTGGAAACGGTCTCTTAAGCCAGCAAGGCTGGCTCCGAACCTGCACGATCCTCCTGTCTCCACCTCCCAAGTGCGGGGATTACAACCATGTGCCACCATGCCCGGCTATTTTTTCATTTTGAAACAAGGTTTCGCTAAGTTGCTGAGGCTAGCCTGGAACCTGCCATCCTTCTATCTTAACCTCCCAACTACTAGGATTACAGATATTGTAATGGAGTAACAGATGGCCTGTGTCCAAGCTGACTTTTTTGCGGGTCTGGGGATGGAACCCAGGAGCATTCAACCTCCAAGCTACACCTCCTGCCCTATTTTTTATTCTTTATTTTGAAACAGGGTCTCACTGAGTTGCAGAGGGCCTCTCTAAGTAGCTGAGGCTGTTTGCGAACCGCGATCCTCCCGTCTCAGCCTCCCGAATGCTGGGATTATGTGTGCGCCACCACACCGGGCTCAAGATGAAATTTCTTCCTCTTTCCTCCTGTTCCTCCCCTTCTCCCCTTGTTACCAAGTAACAGGCTCAGACGCCTTATTAAGCAAAGGAGTGAAGATTGGACACCTGGCCTCTGTGACTTTGCTAAAGACCAGACTCAGGGATGACTTAGACATGAATTACGCTCTTCTGACCAGCCTGCGTGGCCCTGAAGAGCCCACTCCTAGGAGAGACTTGGTAGTCGGGCGTGGTGGTGCACACGTGAAATCTCAGCACACGAAAGGCTGAGACAGGAGAGTCACAGGTCGGAGGACAGCGTCAGCAACTAGTGAGACTCATCAACCGAGTGAGACACTTTCAAAATAAAGACTTAAGATATGGGATGGCGCACCTTGTAATCCAGCATTCAGGAGGCTGAGGCAGGAGGATTGCGGTTCACGACAGCCTCAGCTACTCAGTGAGGCTCTTTGCAACTCAGTGAGGCCCTGTTTCAATATAAAGACGAAAATATAGGGCTGGGGTGTAGCTCAGAGGTAGAAGGCCTTGGGTTCCATCCCCAGTACTGCAAAATAAATAAAATAAATAGGGCTGCAGAGGTAGCTCAGAGGTAGAATGCCTCTGAATTCAATCCCCAGTACCAAAAAGATTTCTTTGTTCAGGGGGAATCCAGGGTTTGATTCTGAACTCTTAAAATCTTGGCTTCTTTAATTGCTAGCAAATCAATAAATTTATTTTTCTTCTTTTCAAAGGCTTCTCCCAATTATTTGATTTAGTAAATTGGGACAGGTACCGGGATTTGGTTTCAACATGTGTCACTGTGCCTGGTTTATAAAAGTTTAATTTTTTATTTTTTTGTGGTACTGGGGGTGGAACCCTTCTACCTCTGGGCTACACCCCCAGACCTATTTATTTGGAAACAGGGTCTCTTAAGCCAGCGCGGTTGGCTTCAAACCTGCACGATCCTCCTGTCCCCGTCTCCCAAGCACGGGGTTTACAAGCGTGCACCACCACGCCGGGCTAAAAGTTTCACTTTTGATGGGTTCGGTGGCACATGCTGTAATCCCAGTACTTGGGAGACTGTGACAACAGGATTGCAGGTTCATAGCCAGCCTCAGTAACGAGGTTCTCAGCAATTTAGGGAGGCCCTATTTCAAAATACAAAAGGGCTGGGGGTTTGGCTCAGAGGTAGAAAGCCCCTGGGTTCAATCCCCAGTACCACAAAAAAGTTCTATTTTTATAACTTTTTTTTTTTTTTTTTTTGCGGTACTGGGGATGGAATCCAGAGGCATTTCACCTCCAAGCTACACCCCCTGCCCTATTTTTTGTTCTTTATTTTGAAACAGGGTCTCACTGAGTTGCAAAGAGCCTCACTAAGTAGCTGAGGCAGGCCGTGGACCGCTATCCTCCTGTCTCAGCCTCCTGAATGCTGGGATTACAGGCGTGTGCCACCACGCCTGGCTTACTTTTTCTTTTTTATATCTTCCATGCCTCTAGTCAAAAAAAAAAAGCAAGCCATACAGATCTTAGGATCTTTGCCAACAACTCTTTACACATAAGAATCTAGGAATCTGGAAGAAAAGACCTTCTGGTATGTGTTGTGGACGGCCCAGGAATGGGTTCAGGAGGTGTTTGGAGGGGAGGGTTTGTGAGCGACTCCCGGCTCCATGAGGACGGCTAAGGAGAAGCAGAGCTCCCTGGACAGCCGCCTCAGTGGTCACTCTGAAAAAGAGCACGGGCGCCCTGAGATGGGCCGAGGTGAGAGGGGAGCCTCGGGTCACAGCCTAGCAGCAGGCAGCAGGCAGTAAATGCAGAAAGGCAAAGACAGAAACCGCCCACCTCGCCGGAGTGCTTGGCTCGGAACAGGCTGGCTGCTTCACTCAGGCCTGCGCGCTCGGCCTGGGCCCTCAGCTGCTGGCCTCCCATGGCGCCTCCACCCACCAGCGCCAGCGGAGGCACGGCAGCTCCAGCGCGGGGCAGGAGCTCATGTCTGTTTACTTTGGTTCTGGGGATGGAAGCCAGGGGCATTCTACCTCCAAGTGATACACTCACCTTAATTTTTTTTTTTTTTTTTTTTTGGTGGTACTGGGGTTCCTGGAAGCCCTTCTACCTCCGGGCTACACTCCCAGACCTATTTTAACATTTTTATTTGGAAATTTGGAAACAGGGTCTCCTAAGCCAGCACGCGCGGCTGGCTTCGAACCTGCGCGATCCTCCTGTCTCCGCCTCCCAAGCGCGGGGATTACAAGCGTGCGCCACCACGCCCGGCTCAGCCCTAATTTTTATTCTTTATTTTGAAACAGGGATTCCCTGAGTTGCAAAGGGCCTCACTAAGTAGCTGAGGCTGTCTGTGGACTGAGAGCCTCTTGTCTCAGCCTCTCAAATGCTGGGATTACAAGTGTGCACCATCACGCCTGGCTACCATTTTATTTATTTATTTTTCTAATTTTTTTTTTTTTTTTTGTGTGTGTGTGTGGTACTGGGGATGGAACCCAGGGGCCTTCTATCTACAGGCTATACCCCCATACCTATTTTATATTTGGAAACAGGGTCTCACTAAGCTTCTGAGGCTGGCTTTGAACCTGTGTGATCCTCCTGTGTCAGCTTCCCAAGTACTAGAATTACAAGTACTAGTTACAAGTGTGAACCACCACACCCGGCTATTTATTTTACACGATACTGGGGATGGAACCCAGGGGCATTCTACCTCTGAGCTACACCCCCAGTCCTTTTTATTTACTTATTTTTGAAACAGGGTCTTGGTGAGTTGCTGAGGGCCTCTCTAAGTTGCTGAAGCTACCCTGGATCCTATGATCCTCCTGTCTCAGCCTTCCAATACTAGGATCTAGGCATATACCACCATTCCTGGCACAGAAAATCAATTCTGTATATGGAATCAACTAGCTGTTTCCCTTTCTTTTTTTTTTCTTTCCTTTTTTTTTTTTTGTACCAGAGATTGATCTCAGAGGCATTCTACTTCCAAGCTACAGCCCCAACTTTATTTAATTTATTTTATTTATTTATTTTATTTATTTATTTATTTATTTTTTGCAGGTTTGGTGATGGAACCCAAGGGAATTTGACCTCTGAGCTACACCCTCTGCCCTATTTTTTACTCTTTATTTTGAAACAGGGCCTCACTAAGTTGCGGAGGGCCTCACTAAGTAGCTGAGGCTGTCCATGAACCCCTATCCCCTGGTGTCAGCCTCCTGAATGCTGGGATTACAAGCATGCGCCACCACGCCCAGCTTTTGAGCTACACCCCTTGCCCTATTTTTTTTTTTTTTTTTTTTTTTTTTTTTGCAGGTGTGGGGATGGAACCCAGGGGTATTCGACCTTCTCCAAGCTATACCCCCTGCCCTATTTTTTACTCTTTTTTTTTTTTTTTGGTGGTACTGGGTGGAACCCAGAAGCTTTCTACCTCCGGGCTATTACTCCCAGACCCATTTTATATTTTATTTGGAAACAGGGTCTCACTAAGTTGCTGAGAGCCTCACTAAGTAGCTGAGGCTGGCTTCGAATCTGCGCGATCCTCCGGGTCTCTGCCTCCCAAGCGCGGGGATTACAAGCATGCGCCACCACGCCCGGCTTTTTTTTTACTCTATTTTGAAACCGGGTCTCACTGAGTTGCAGAGGGCCTCACTAAGTAGCTGAGGCTGTCCACGAACTGCGATCCTCCGGGTCTCAGCCTCCCGAATGCTGGGATTACAAGCGTGCGCCACCACGCCCAGCTATTTTTTATTATTTTGAATCAGGGTCTCACTAAGTTGCGGAGGGCCTCACTGAGTAGCTGAGGCTGCCCGTGAACCTCAATCTTCCAGTCTCAGCCTCCCGAATGCTGGGATTACAAGTGTGCGCCACCACGCCCGGCTTTGTTCTTTATTTTGAAACAGGGCTCACTAAGTAACTGAGGCTGGCTGTGAACCTGCAATCCTTCTGTCTCAGCCTCCCAAGTACTGGAGGTACAAATGTCGGCCAACATGCCCAGTTTCCAACTAGCCATTACTGTGATTTCTCCCTGCACTAACTCAGAAGTGTCCGAGTTCTTGGGCTCTTTGCTCCACACTGTCCCCAGGCCTGGAGATATTATGTGCTCTGGGCTCCCGAGCAAGTGGGTATCAGCCAGGTTCTCTCCTGAACTCCAGGCTAAAAAGCGCATCCGCCGGAGTCTTGAATCAAGTTGAGCATTCTGCAACTTCCTGCTCGCCCACACACACCGCAGAAGCTGTCGCCTGCCCGGCCTTCCAAGTCTTTGCCAGTGGGGTGTTGACTCGGTCGTTCAGGTCAGAAACCTGTTAGGCTGGCTGTTTCGGGGTGAAGTTTCTCCTCAGCATTACTAGTACTTGACAGCACCCCAGTCCTTGTTTCTCTGTGGGGAAGCACTCACTCAAAAGCCTGGTGGCGCACACTTGTAATCCTAGCATTTGGGAGGCTGAGACCGGAGGATCGCAGTTTGCAGACAGCCTCAGCTACTTAGTGAGGCCCTCACTTAGTGAGATCCTGTTTCAAAATAAAGAATAAAAAACAGGGCAGGGGGCGTAGCTCGGAGGTCAAATGCCCCTGGGTTCCATCCCCAGTAACACACACACAATAAAAGCATAAACAAAACCCAACATTCTTACTGTACATGGTGTTTGACACCATGGATGTCTGATATTTTTTTTTTTTTTTGGAGCTGGGCTCAGCAGCATTCTACCTCCCTGTCCATTTTTATTTTTGTTTTGAAACAGGAATCGTTAAGTTGTTGAGAGTCTCATTAAATTGCTGTGATAGGCTTTTCAAATGTAGTTTTTTTTGTGGGGGGCACTGGGGACACTTTTTTTTTTAATTTGGAAACAGGGTCTCACTAGGTTGCTGAAAACCTAAGTTTCTGAGGCTGGCTTTGAACCTGTGACCCTCCTCCTGTCTCAACCTCCCAAGTTCTGAGTTTATAAGCATGTACTACTACCACTCTGGGCTCAAAATGTAGTTTTTTAATCCCAGTACTTGGGAGGCTGAGACAGGAGAATTGCAGGTTCACAGCCAGCCTCAGCAGTTTAGCAAGGAAGGCCCTCTACAACTTAGTAAGAACCTGTTTCAAAATAAAAAATAAAATAGGGATAGTGTTGTAGCTCAGAGATAGCATGCCTCCTCTGGGATCAATCCCTACTAATACTAACACACACACACACACACACACACACACACACACGCACACACACTGTACTTCTTAAATGACCAGGCATAATGGATATTCACTTGTAAAAAGTGAATTTAGGGTCGGGCGTGGTGGCGCACGCTTGTGATCCCTGCGCTTGGGAGGCTGAGACAGGAGGATCGCATGGGTTCGAAGCCAGCCTCAGCTACTTACTGAGGCTCTCAGCAACTTAGTGAGACCCTGTTTTCAGATAAAATATAAAATAGGTCTGAGAGTATAGCCTGGAGGTAGAAAAGCCCCTGGGTTCCACCCCCAGTACCACCAAAAAAAAAAAAAAATACAAGTGAATCTACACTTGAACTTATCCCAAACATATAATTAAAACTTTAAGCCGGGCATGGTGGCGCACGCTTGTAATCCCTGTGCTTGGGAAGTGAAGACAGAAGGACTGTGCAGGTTCAAAGCCACCCTTGCTGGCTTAAGAGACCCTGTTTCCAAATAAAAATATAGAGTAGTCTGGGAGTAGCCCAGAGGTAGAAGGGTTCCATCCCCAGTACCACAAAAATAAAAAACCTTTAAATTTCTAAGAGACAATATAAGATAAAAATTATTTTTTATTATTTTTTTTTGCAGTACAGGAGATGGAACCCAGTGTTGCTGTGTACCCACGCTAGACAAATTGTCCAACACCAATTGAGTTCGTAATGGTCACACTTTATTACAGGTTCGAACCTGGACCCAAGTGCGTCTGTCTCAACAGAGTCGGCAAGGGCCCCGATTCCAGCAAAAGGGTGCCTTATATACTGTTTTACAACTATTTTGCAAGTCATTCTTATTATATCAGCCTTAACATTCTTAACATTTACAACTTTTATATTTTATTTTATTATTAATTTTTTTTTTTTTTTTTTTTTTTTGGTAGTACTGTGGTTCCTGGAAACCCTTCTACCTCCAGGCTACACTCCCAGACCTATTTTTATACTTTTTTTATTTGGAAACAGGGTCTCCTAAGCCAGCACGGCTGGCTTCAAACCTGTACGCCATCCTCCTGTCTCCGCCTCCCAAGTGCAGGGATCACAAGCGTGCCCACCATGCCCGGCCAACTTTTACATTTTAAAGCAGCTACGCGCCGGGCGTGGTGGCGCACGCTTGTAATCCCCGCGCTTGGGAGGCGGAGACAGGAGGATCGCGCAGGTTCGAAGCCAGCCGCACGCGCTGGCTTAGGAGACCCTGTTTCCAAAAATGAAAATGTAAAAATAGGTCTGGGAGTGTAGCCCGGAGGTAGAAGGGCTTCCAGGAACCCCAGTACCACCAAAAAAACAAAAACAAAAAAAAAAAAGCAGCTATGCAAAGCACACAGATGTTCCAGAAGATAGCAGGGCACGTGAGAGAGCTCTCTTATCTAGGGTGGAGGGTGGAGCTGGGTTACAGGCTGCCGCTTCCTTTCTATCTCGGGAACCTTCTTACAAACTATTCCCACCCTGTGCCTGACTTTTTAAAAACTTTTATTTAAGATGGAGACAGGCTTTAAAATGGAGTCAGTATTATTCAGGGCTGGGCTAAAACTCTATTAAAGCCCACTCTCTAAAAACACTCCAAATTATTAGTCACCCGATATTAATTAAAAACATCTTAACACATCTATACTATTAATTCAAACTAAAACGTAAGGATTTAATTAAAAAATGTAAAGCATAACACCAGGGGCATTGTACCTCTGAGTGACAACCACAGCCCAATTTTTTTTATTCTTTCTTTCTTTCTTTTTTTTTTTCTTTCTTTCTTTATTTATTTTTGGTGGTACTGGGGTTCCTGGAAGCCCTTCTACCTCCGGGCTACACTCCCAGACCTATTTTATATTTTTATTTGGAAACAGGGTCTCTTATGCCAGAGCGGCTGGCTTCGAACCTGCACGATCCTCCTGTCTCCGCCTCCCAAGCGCGGGGATTACAAGCATGCCCACCACGCCTGGCACTTTTATTCTTTATTTTGAAACAAGGTCTCGCTGAGTTGCAAAGGGCCTCACTAAGTAGCTGAGGCTGGCCACGAATTGCGATCCTCCTGTCTCAGCCTCCCAAATGCTGGGATTACAAGCGTGCGCCACCACGCCCAGCTTCTTATTTTTAGATAGGATATAAAGTGCTAACCATTGAGAAGATCATGAATCGGACTTCATCAAAATTTAAAGCTCCTGAACTGGAGATATAGCTCAATGGGAGAGCACTTGCCTGGTGTGCCTGAAGTCCTGGGTTCAATTCCCAGCACCTCCACCAGAAAATAATCTCTCTTCTAAAGATACTGCTAAGGTCCTGAGAGTCAGGCCTGGTGGCGCACGCTTGTAATCCCAGTACTTGGGAGGCTGAGACAGGAGGATCGCAGGTTTGCAGCCAGCCTCAGCTACTTAGTGAGGCCCCTCACAACTTAGACCCTGTTTCAAAATAAAGATAAAAGCCGGGCGTAGTGACACACACTTGTAATCCGCGCACTTGGGAAGCTGAGACAGGAGGATCATAGGTTTGCAGCCAGCCTCAGCTGCCGGGGACCAGACCTAGCAGGAGTCTGGTCCGCAAGCCTTGGGGTGCGGAGTCGGCAAGTATGCGGAGAAACAGCACGCAGACTCAATGGAGGGTGGAGCTGCTGTCTTTACTTTCCATTTTTTCTCTCCTTGCTTTTGGTTGTGGCAAGCATTTTATACTTTCTTTTTTGGCTACATTCTACTCTTACAATTTTTTTCAGAATTAATACATCAGTAAATATACAGAGAACTAATATATCAAGGCAAGGTGGCAGACGGCCAGTTTCTTTTTTAAGGGAATATTTCCTCTTACAAGCAACCAAGGAAAAGATCAGAAGTTTATTATTAACTACTAATGTAACATTATCCTATAGTAAGCATTAGATTGATTGACGTACATCATTGTTTTTAGTTCATAGGCACTGCTAAGGAGCGGAACGTTTCCTACTTCCCCATGTCCCAAGGCTGTGCCTGGCACCCATCTATTCTGCTGCTGTCCTCGTACCCAGTGTACGACCAAGGGGGTAGGGTTCCTGGGGGTCAGTAGGCGCTCTACCATGGCCTACCTCTGATTACATATGCTGGCCGCCCAGAACCATGACGGTGGGAACAACTTGCCTTGGCTCTGTTTGAGGTTTATTGTTAATATCTGCTTGGGAAATGCCGGGGGAGGCTCGGTTGCCTTTAAGGCTTGTTTTGATTGTGATTGTCTGAGTCTTTATAGAATTTTTATTAGCTTGGTTATTAATAACATAAGTCTCAAGTACCTTTTTGGTAACAAGACCAATTTCAAAAATATTCCAAAACACCCCTTCCTAATACTGTTCCCCAGAAGGAGATGCCGCGCGCCCCTTCCTGGGAATGTCTGCCGTGCAGCATTCCTGCTAAAACGAGCCTTGCTTGATTTTAGACTGGGAAGAAGGCAGGGCACTCAGCTACTTAGTGAGGCCCCTCACAATAGTAAGATCCTGTTTTTTAATTTTTTTATTTTTTTATTTTTTGGTGGTACTGGGGTTCCAGGAAGCCCTTCTACTTCCAGGCTACACTCCCAGACCTATTTTTACATTTTTATTTGGAAACAGTGCACACGGCTGGCTTCGAACCTGCGCGATCCTCCTGAGACCCTGTTTTAAAATAAAATCCTCAGTACTGCAAAAATAAGCCATGAAAATGCAAGCCACAAATTAGATGAAAATATTTGCAACAAATACATATAGCAAAGGCCTTCCATTCAGAATATGTACAGAACTCTTATATCTTAAGACAAATGATTCAGTTTTAAGATGACCAGCCGGGTGTGGTGGCACTGCTTGTAATCCCAGCATTCAGGAGGCTGAGACCAGAGGATTGCAGGTCGCAGACAGCCTCAGCTACTTAGTGAGGCCCTCCGCAACTCAGTGAGACTCTGTTTCAAAATAAAGAATAAAAAATTGGGTAGGGGGCATAGCTCGGAGGTTAAATGCCTCTGGGTTCCATCCCCAGACCCGCAAAAAAAAAAAAAAAAAAAAAAAAAAAAAAAAAAAAAGATGACCAACTTGTGCAGACAATCACAAATGAAGATATACCAATTACCAAGAAGTACATCATTAGTTATCAGGGAAACGTGGATGGCTGCACTTCCTACCCCACAGCAAACGAAGGTAACAGCAATAGGAAGTGAAGTGTTGGCCGCTAAGGAGAGCATTTGGGGGAATGTAGAAGAATAAAAACTTTTTTTTTGTGTGTGTGTGTGGTACTGGGGATGAAACCCAGGGGCATTTGACCTCTAAGCTACACCCCCAGCCCTACTTTTTATTCTTTTTTTTTTTTTTTTTTTTTGGTGGTACTGGGGTTCCTGGAAGCCCTTCTACCTCTGGGCTACACTCCCACACCTATTTTTTTATTTTTATTTGGAAACAGGGTCTCTTAAGCCAGCGCGGCTGGCTCCGAACCAGTGCAATCCTCCTGTCTCTGCCTCCCAAGCACGGGGATTACAAGCGTGCACCATCACGCCTAGTTTATTATTCTTTATTTTGAAACAGGGTCTCATTAAGTTGCAGAGGGCCTCACTGAATAGCCGAGGCTGGCTGAGAACCTGGATTCTCCTATCTCAGCCTCCCAAATGCTGGGATTACAAGCGTGCACCACCATTCCCAGCTGCAGAATAAAACCATTTTTGATGTTAGCTGATAATTTCTCAAAGTTAAATACACACCTACCCAGCCGGGCGTGGTGGCGCACGCTTGTAATCCCAGCAGCATTTGGGAGGCTGAGACCTGAAGGATCGCGGTTGGCGGACAGCCTCAGCTACTTAGTGAGGCTCTTCGCAACTCAGTGAGACCCGGTTTCAAAATGAAGAATAAAAAATCGGGCAGGGGGTGTAGCTTGGAGGTCAAATGCCCCTGGGTTCCATCCCCAGACCCGCAAAAAAAAAAAAAAATAAATAAATAAATAAAATACACACCTACCCTATAATTCATTCCATCATAGAACTTCCATGAAAATGTACATTAATTAAAACACTGGTGCAATAATATTCACAACAGTTTTATTCATAATAGCCCCAAACTTGAAATATGTCAAATGTCAAATGTAACTAGTGGAAAAAACCAAATTGCTGTATGTTCACCTAATGAAACCCTAAAACAGAATGGCTGATATGTGCAGTAACACCCATGGCTCTCAGACGTTATGTTAAACAAAAGCAAATCGACAGTAGAGAATGCGAAATGCGGATTTGGTGGACATGGGGTTCTAGAACAGGCTCGGAGACTGGCTCTATGGCGACAGACAGGACAGCCGTTCCCCGGGCGTCCGGGGAGAAGGGGATTATTGCAACATGGCAGAAGGGCGCTTTCTGGGATGAAGATGTTCTATAGCTCACAAAAGAGCCAGGCGTGGTGGCACTCGCTTGTAATCCCCGCGCTTGGGAGGCGGAGACAGGAGGATCGCACAGGTTCGAAGCCAGCCTCAGCTACTTAGTGAGGCTCTCAGCAACTTAGTGAGACCCTGTTTCCAAATAAAGTATTAAATAGGTCTCGGAGTATAAGCCCAGAGGTAGAAAAGCCGCTGGGTTCCACCCTCAGTACCACACACACACACACACACACACAAAAAAAAAAAAAAAAAACCCACAAAATTATGTAGTTGTTAAAACTTATAAAAGCTATGTATTTATTGTGTATAATTGTATGTAGGTTATTTAAATATATATATAAAGCTGACAGTAATCAATAGAACTTGAGGCAAAGCGAAGAGGAATTCTGATAAAATCAATAGATATTATTGTAATAAAGTATTCAGTGATTCATTAATATTCTTTTATTTTTTGGCACTGGGGATTGAATCCACAGGTACACTACCTCTGAGCTACATCCCCAGCCTTATTTTGTTTTTGTGTTTTTTGTTTTGGTACTGGAGATTGAGCCCAGGGGAGTTCTGCCTCTGAGCCCATCCTCAGCTCTATTTACATTTTTTTAGTTTGAAACAGGGTCTTACTAGGTTGCTGAGGCTCACTACATTGCTGAGGTTGTCTTTGAACCTGCGATCCTCCTGTCTCAGCCTCCCAAGTACTGGGATTACAAGCATGCACTACCATACCTGACTCCTATTTTTGTTTTTTTGTTTTTTGGGGTGGGTGGGTACTGAGGATGGAACTCGGGGGCATTGCACCTGCGAGCTACACCCCCAGCCCTATATTTTTTAGTCCTTTTATTGTGAAACAGGGTCTCACTGAGTTGCTAAAGGCCTAAGTGCTGAGGCTGTCTGTAAACCGGGATCCTCAGGTCTCCACCTCGCAAAGGCTGGAATTACAAGCATGCGCCACCACGCCCAGCCTGTTTTTCATTTTGAAATATGGTTGTACTAAGTTGCTGAGGCTGAACTTGAACCCGCGATCCTCCTATCTCAGCCTCCTAAGTTTTGAAGAAAAATCTATTGCAAATAGAACTAATTAGTTCTAGTTCTTGATTGTCGATAACCTAAATAATGTAGGCGAATGAGTCACATGATTAAATAGGTAAAATTACCAAAAAATTTTTTGACAAAATACTGGCGTATAAAACTCACAATATGTATCTAAAATTGAGAACAAATAAATTATTTGATAATTATTCTAAACCAAAGTATTGCGGTTCTATCGCTACTACATAAAACTTTAAGTGCTCTGAAATCTTACAGCTCATATCTGAAAAATAACACAAAAAGCTTGACAAGAACTTTCTGAAATTTGGTAGTCCTAAAAATTGGCATGGCATCCTCAAACTGGATCATTAACTTGAAAGAGACTTTTAGAAACTCAATAAAATGTAATCAGTTCTGCGAGAGAAAACTGTCATTTTCTGTGTAAATAATCTTACACTCCTTTGTTTGATTGCAGTAACTAAAGTGTATGCAACCAAAATATGAAACATTTGTGGCGTTCGTTGGTAGTTTAAATGTCATGTTCTTTATGTTTGTGGGGTTTGTCAGTTTTAAAACCTTATAATTTATATTACTCATTCCAAGTAAGTATTAGATTTATTTATTTATTTACGTATTTATTTTGGTGGTACTGGGGTTCCTGGAAACCCTTCTACCTCCGGGCTACACTCCAGACCGATTTTATACTTTTTATTTGGAAACAGGGTCTCTTAAGCCAGCCCGGCTGGCTTCGAACCAGCGCAATCCTCCTGTCTCTGCCTCCCAAGCACGGAGATTACAAGCGTGCGAGGCCACGCCCGGCTTTATTTATTTATTAATTGTGGTACTGGGCATTGAATTTAGGGGCATTCTACCTTTGGGCTATACCTCCAGCCCTATTTTATTTTTTTAGTTTGTAACAGGGTCTCACTAAGTTGCAGAGGACCTCACTAAATTGCTGAGGCTGTCCTACGATCTTCTTGTTTCAGCCTCCCGAGTACTGGGATTACAAGTATATGCCACCACACCTGGATTTAGTTTTAATTTTTAACTTTGTATTCACGAATTTTATAGTAATGCTTTCATTTCAAAGGTTCCCAGAGTAAGTGATATTGCCTTGCTGGCCCCAACGCTGGACTGAGGGGGGAGGGGGGATGGTAGTCATCTCAGGTGCAATTGGGGGACATTGAATAAAAACAAAGGGGGGTGGTAGTGAGGGAGAGAGTGCTGGGTGACTTTTCTTTTTCTGAAAAGTGGTAGTAAACCAGTAAAAATGGGAATCTGTGGTACATCTTGCACTCTTGTGTAAACGTTGGGCCCTACAACCTCAGAATGCACCGTGGCTCAGGACATAATCTGGCAATTTGCAGAAAAATACATTCATTAAAATTCAATATGCGAGCCGGGCATGGTGTAATCCCAGTACTTTGGTTCAAGGCCAGCCTCGGCAACATAGGGAGGCTCTCAGAGACCTAAATAAAGGTTTCCAAATAAAGAAATAACATTGGGCTAGGGGCATAGTTTGGAGGTAGAATACCTCTAGGTTCAATCCCCAGTAGCAAAAAAATAAAAATTGAAAATCCATATACAAAGCTAAGAAAAACAGTGAGACATATTGTTTGCAGATAAAAACCGTGGGGGCGATTATAAGGAAAGGCCCACAGATTGCTTCAGAGGCAGAATGAAATTATGACTTTTGTGGGCCCTTGACAATTTTTGTCTTTATGGCGTTACCCGTCATAAAAAAAGGAAACATTCTATTTTATGACTGTGTTCTATAAAGACAAACGTATTCATGTTATCCAGTAAACTGTACCTAAAAATCTTCCTTTTCTGATTTCATAAAAAGAAAAAAAAAATACTTCCATGTGCCCCCTGAAACTATTTTGAGCCCCGAATCCAAGCTCCGTCCCCCTGTGTTCAGAGTTCAGGGTGATTTTTTTTTTACGCCGCAGTCCTTAGCGGAGCATTCATATTCTTTCGTAGCTACCTTCTTATAAAACCGACTTAAGAAATCGAGTATGCAGCTAAATTTCTGGTTATGATTTGTCAAGGCCAGACATCAAACCAGTGAGTATGGCTGTATCAGAGACCCCGAAACTCGGGCGCTTTTTGCCGTCTTGTTCCCTTCTGCCCCGCCAACTCCCCTTAACAAAATTCCAACAGCCACCCCGATCCTTGTTGTTGGAAAGTCTCGCACGCAGGGCCATGGCGGCCGCGGCGAGGCCGGATGGGCTGCGAACGCCCTGCCCCGGTCCTCTGAACATGGCCGCGGCGATTGCCGACGCGCAACTCCGGGGGCCCGCGGGGAAATAACGGTCCTCGCCTTCGAGCTCCGACTTCAATTCCCGCCAGTCCCGGGAAGGGTGCCGCCCCTAACGGCCATTGGCCGCCGCGCGGGCCACGCCCCCTTCTGGAACCTTCCCTGCCCGGGGTTCCCGTTCTCGGCGGCGGGCTCCTGCTCATTCGCCGGCGTGCGTTCTCGGGGTAAGACCGTCCCGCCCGCCGCGCCGCGGGCCGCGGCCTTTCTTTTTCTCCGCGGGCCCTGGTTCTACTTTTTTATCCTCGACTGGAGGATGAGCTAGGGCCGAGACTTCCGGTCAGGGCCAGGGGTAGGCGTTAAAAAAAAAAAAAATGTCCGGCTTTCCCGGGGGTTTTACTCTGCGGGATTCCGGCGGGCTTGCATTTGTTGCCTAATTTTTTTTTTTCCCCCCCGGGGGACGGAGCAGAGAGTTCCTCCCCTAAGTGACGTGTCTACAGATTGTTGCGTCTTAGGTCTTCGAGGGAAAGCTCGAGGATGAGCGCTTCCTTCGCCATGCTCCGCAGCCTCCCGAAGCCCTCGGGGCGTGGGCGGGGGACGGAGGCAGGCGCCGCGGGGACGGCGGGAGGTGGGCGTGGAGCCCGCCCCCGGCCCGCGCGTGCGGGCGGCTCCGCCCCGGGGCGGGGCCCAGGGCCGCGGGGGCGGGGCCCGCATCTCCTATTGGCCGGGCGCCTGCGGGCCGGAAGTGACGCAGCGGCCGACTCGGGGCTCGTCTTCCCACGCCCCGCCCCGCGGCGCATCAAAACAAGAGAGCCGCGGCGGGGGCGGGGCCTGCGCTGGCGGCGGCTGCGGGTTGGGCGCCGGGCCGCGGCCCCGCACTTCCGCCCGCGGCCGACTGTTGGGCTGAGGCATGGCGGTGGCTGGCGGCTCGGGCCCGGGCCGAGCGCGGTGAGGAGGGCGGCGGGCCGGGCGGGCGTGAGCGCGCGCTCGGCGGGACGCGAGGCCGCTGGAGTAACGGCCGCGGCGCGCGGTGGGGCCCGGCCCTCGGCGGGGGCGCGGCGCGCGGCGGGAGCGACCCCGAGGCCGGCCGGCCGCCCTTTGTGCCTCCGCCGCCCGCCGCGGACCCGTGAGAGCGACCCGAGGCGCGGCGCTGCGCAGTTTCCTCGCGGTGACGGGTCTCGCCGCGGACGGAGCGGTCCCGGACGCCGCCCTCGCCCGGCGTGTCACGCCCCGGAGAGGCCGGCTCCCCGCCTGCTGGACGGGCCGACGGCGCCGCGCGGGCTCCGACCCCAGCCCCGGCCGGCGGCGGGGTGCCCGAGGCCGCGACGACGGCTGGGGAGACGGCCCCAGGCCGGGGGACGAGCTTGCGCTTTGATTGACGAGGCGCCGAGTGATCGGAGCACACCTACGCACGCCGAGCTGAGCCTGCGGGCCCCACGCGTGCCGTGTTTTGACCAGTGCCAGCCGACCCGAGTAGGGACAGCCCCCGAGGGACCGGGCGTTGGGGCTGCCCGTCTCCCGGCCCCCACTCACGGCTGTGTCTGCTGCCCACCCCTCGACGCCGCGGCCCAGCCGCCTTCCCAGATGGCACTCCCGCTAGGGTTGCTGAGAGGCCCAGAGATGTAAAAGCTACTTTTGTTTCTTTTCTAATTTCAGAAATGTGCTTTTGGGGGCCAAAGTCTGAACATACATGAATGCAAATCCTCATTCATTCACAAATAAGCCCAGCAATCTCAGCTGAGAGGATCACTTCTTTGTAGGCTGTTTGCCAAGGTAATTATTATTCTAAACTAAATTTCAAGACATTTTTTCCAGTCATATAACATGAACCTAGCATTATTAAAAAGATGTACAGAACAGTCCTTGCCCTATTTTCAGGATTGCTCAGGGTGGGTTAGATAAGTAAATAGCAGTTCAGAGCACCTCGGTTGAGTGCAGTGATAGAAACTTGTACAGCGTCCTGAGGACACAGAAGGAGGTTATCAAAAAAGACTGAGAACCCAGCTGCGTTCTTGTAATACCCAGTACTTAGAAGGCTGAGGCAGGATTGCAGGTTCCCGGCCAGCTTCATCAACCTAACAAGATCCTGTTTCAAAATTAAAATAGGGCCGGGCGTGGTGGTGCACGCCTGTAAATCCCCACGCTTGGGAGGCTGAGACAGGAGGATCGCACAGCAACTTAGTGAGACCCTGTTTCCAAATAAGGGGTCTGGAGTATAGCCCGGAGGTAGAAAGCCTCTGGGTTCCACCGCTAGTACCACCAAGAAATAAAATAGGGCTGGGGGTATAGGATGTAGCTCAGAAGTAGAACGCCCCTGGGTTCAATCTAGTGCCACCAAGGAAAGGGTGAAGGATAGGTCAGAAGCCTCCTGGCCGTGACGACGCTAGGGATGTGTCACGCGTCTCAAAGCTTTCTATCAGAATCACCAGCAGAGTGCTGCTCTGAAGGCGAATTTGAACTAGGCCTTTGGTACCCTCCTGTAATCCCAGTATAGGAGAGAGACAAGAGAATCAGCTTTGAGGCCAACCTTAGCAACTTAGACTTGCGGCAACCTAGTGAGACCCTGTTTACAAACAAAACACAAAAAAAGTTAAAAAGGGCTAGAGGTGTAGCTCAGAAGAAGTCTATCCCTGAGGTTCAACGCTAAATACCAAAAAACCTCATTTGTGATTCATGAAGGTTTCATCCTTTAGTGTGTTGACTGGGGATCAAACCCAGGGACAGTCTACCTCTGAGCTAAAGCCTATTTCTTTTTTTTTTTAAATTTTTTTTTTTTTTTTTTTTTTTTTGCTGGTACTGGGGTTCCTGGAAGCCCTTCTACCTCTGGGCTACACTCCCAGACCTATTTTTACATTTTTCTATTTGGAAACAGGGTCTCCTAAGCCAGCGCATGCGCCTGGCTTCGAACCTGCACGATCCTCCTGTCTCCGCCTCCCAAGCGCGGGGATTACAAGCGTGCGCCACCACGCCCGGCTTTTTTTTTAAATTTTTTAAAAATTTATTTGTAAGCCGGGTGTGGTGGCGCACGCTTGTAATCCCCGTGCTTCGGAGGCGGAGAGACAGGAGGATCGCACAGGTTCAAAGCCAGCCTCAGCTACTTAGGCTCTCAGCAACTTAGTGAGACCCTGTTTCCAAATAAAATAGAAAATAGGTCTGGGAGTATAGCCCGGAGGTAGAAAGCCTCTGGGTTCCACCCCCCAGTACTACAAAAATAAATAAATAATAAAGATAAAATTGGTCCGGGAGTATAGCCCGGAGGTACAAAGCCTTTGGGTTCCACCCCCCAGTACAACCAAAAAAAAAAAAAAGTTATTACAGGCGTGGTGGCGCACGCTTGTAATCCCCGTGCTTGGGAGGCGGAGACAGGAGGATCGTGCAGGCAGCCGCGCTGGTTTAGGAGACCCTGTTTCCAGATAAAACCTATAAAATAGGTCTGGAGTGTAGCCCGGAGGTAGATGGGCTTCCAGGAACCCCAGTACCACCAAAAAAAAAAAAAATTTATTTGTAGCTGTGCGTGGTGACACAAGCTTGTAATCCCAGTGCTTGGGAGGCTGAGACAGGAGGATTGCACAGGTTTGAAGCCAACCTCAGCTACTTAGGCTCTCAGCAACTTAGTGAGACCCTGTTTTCAAATAAAGTATAAAATAGGTCTTGGGAATATAGCCTAGAGGTAGAAAAGCCCCTGGGTTCCACCACCAGTACCACAAAAAAGGGGGAAAAATTATTTATTTGTTTTGCGGTACTGGGAATGGAACCCAGGTGCATTCTATCTCCAATCTATGCCCCTAGCCTTATTTTTCATTATTTATTTTGAAACAGGGTCTCACTGAGTTGCAAAGGGCCTCACTAAGTAGCTGAGGCTGTTCGAGAACCGCGATCCTCCTTTGTCAGACTCCCAAATGATGGGATTACAAGCGTGTGACACAATGCCTGGTTTTATTTTTTATTTTGAAATTGGTCTTGCTACGTTGCTGAGAGTCTTTGCTACATTGCTGAGTCTCCTCGAACCTGTAATCCTTCTGTTTTGTCCTCCCGAGTACTGGAATTAAAAGTTTGTGTGCCCCCACACCTGGCTCATCATTTACTTTTTTTTTTTTTTTTTTTTTGGGTGGTACTGGAGTTCCTGGGAACCCTTCTACCTCCAGGCTATACTCCCAGACCTATTTTTTTTTTTTTTTTTTTTTTTTTAATTTGGAAACAGGGTCTCCTAAGCCAGCAAGGCTGGCTTCGAACCTGCGCAATCCTCCTGTCTCCACCTCCCAAGCACTGGGATTACAAGCGTGCGCCACCATGCCCGGCCATCATTTACATTTTTAAAAAGTTCCTGAGGTAAGAATGGGACAGAGGTATGAAGGGTGAGTGTTCAAGGCAGGTAGAAGAGAGTTTATAAAGTCAGTGAATGCCAAGCACCATGAATTTTTTTGGGAAGAGAAAGTGAAGGGGGAGTTTAGTGTAAGGTAATGGCGGCAGAACAACTTGAATTTTATTTCCAAACTGTGAGTGGAGTTATCTATATGCTTTTGAAACCTCGTTTATTCTTTGTCAATATTTTGGAGGAAGAATTGGTTGTGGATCAAAAGAGAGGCTGAGAGATCGTTGAGGCTTACTAGGTTGCTGAGGGCTTCACTAAATTGCGGAGGCTGGCTTTGAACCTGTGATTCCCCCTGTCCCCAGCCTCCCAAGTACTGGGATTACAGGTGAGCGCCACCATGCCAGGCTTAAGAGAAATTCTTTATTTGTATTGGTTTATATGTGTGGATTTTCATAGATTTCTGTACAGAGCTTCTGGTTCAATCTCTAGCACTATCAGAATCAAACTAACAAAAACTCTCACAACTTTTCAAACATACTTTACTGGGAACTGTAGAAAAGAGATTCATTATTTGGCCGGGCGTGGTGGCGCACGCTTGTAATCCCCGTGCTTGGGAGGCAGAGACAGGAGGATCGGCAGGTTCGAAGCCAGCCTCGTTGGCTTAAGAGACCTGGTTTCCAAATGAAAATATAAAAAAATAGGTGTCTGGAGTGTAGAAGGGTTTCCAGAAACCCCAGTACCCCCCACCACCCCCCAAAAAAGAGATTCATTATTTGAAGTTTCTGGCTGGTTAATTTTAAAAAATGGTATCGTAAGTCTGTTGAAAGTTACAGCTGTATGTTTAGTAAAACATCCTCCAGTTTTGACACATCGGCTCTCTTTGGTTGGTTCTTAGTGGCTGTTTCTTTTCTGTGTCTTGAGTATTATGTGTGCACACCCAGTGTTTAGTTCTTCAGAGCAGTTGTAATTCAGTGAAGATAAACAGACCTCAAGAAGAACTGAGATGTACAAGGTAGACTCACATTTATGAGCAGTGAAATTCATTTATTTTTTTAAATTATTTTTTGGTGGTACTGGGGTTCCTGGAAGCCCTTCTACCTCCGGGCTACATTCCCAGACCTATTTTATACTTTATTTTTGGAAATAGGGTCTCTAAGCCAGTGTGGCTGGCTTCGAACCTGCGCGATCCTCCCGTCTCCGCCTCCCAAGCGCGGGGATTACAAGTGTGCGCCGCTGGTACTGGGGGTGGAACCCAGGGGCATTCTATCTCTGAGCTACACGCCCAGCCCTGTTTTTTATTCTTTATCTTTGAAACAGGGTCACACTGAGTTGCAAAGGGCTTCACTAAGTAGCTGAGGCTGTCTGCCAACCGTGATCCTTCTGTCTCAGTGTCTCAAATGCTGAGATTACAAGTGTGCACCTCCACGCTGGCTAGCAGTAAATTTTTACCTAAAAGAAAAAGTATATTGAGATTTCTTGGGATTGGCCATGATGATTTTAGATTTGGGGAGATAACCACATATATTGTAGCCTTTGGGAGACACAAGGATTCGTGTGCTTCTGTTGTGCTCTACAGCAGTGTTTTTTTTTTGTTTTTTTGGTGGTACTGGGGTTCCTGGAAGCCCTTGAACCTCCGGGCTACACTCCCAGACCTATTTTATATTTTTTTTATTTTTATTTGGAAACAGGGTCTCCTAAACCAGCGCGGCTGGCTTCGAACCTACGCGATCCTCCTGTCTCTGCCTCCCAAGCACGGGGATTACAAGCATGCACCACCACGCCCGGTGTTTTCTGCATATTCTAGATTCCCTGGCACTTATTTGTTCTGTGGCAGTAACTCCTATCTACTGTGAAAATATTTCATCTTTCTGTTTGAGAAGAGGAAGTAGGCCAACTAAGTGAAATGAAAAGCAAGCTAATTTTCTCAGGTTTTTTTGGTGTTGCTTTGTTAATTATTTTAAAGGGCACAGCATTTTATTTGCAGTACATTCCGTTTTTTTAAGTTTAAATTGACTACAGTCTTTTTAATCTGATAAAGTCATGTTTGAAACAATTGATGTTTGAGGAATCGCTATGAAGTTTCACTTTCTATTCTTATAGTTCACTTTTCACATTGAGTTAGATCATGGAAAAACCAGCGTCAGCAAACTGTTAACTTCTTAGTAGTATGATGATGTTTTTTCAGGTATAAAAAATTCTTCTTTCCAGGCGTGGTGGTGCACACTTGTAATCCCAGTACTTGGGAGGCTAAGATGGGAAGATGGTAGTTTCTTGGCCAGCCTCAGCAACTTAGCAAGGCCCTCTGCGTGAGATACTGTTTGCAAATAAAAAATAGAATAGGGCTGGGGGTGTAGCTTAGGTAAAATGCCCCTGGGTTCAATACCAAGTACCAAAAAAAGCCTTCCTTGAATGAGATAATTTTTTATTCTGCAGAAATACGATGAAGACTGAATTTGGATTTATTAGGTATTTAGTACTATGTATTGAGCCCAGGGACATACTAGCTCTGAGCTACACCAGCCCTGCCCCCCCCCCCCCTTTAAGTACTGGGGATGGAACCCACGGGCATTCTACCTCCGAGCTACACCCTCAGACTTATTTTTTATTCTGTATTTTGAAAGAATCCTACTGAGTTGCAAAGAGCCTCACCGAATAGCTGAGGCTGTCCGCGAACCACAATCCTCCTGTCTCAGCTTCCTGAATGCTGGGATTACAAGCTTGGGTTACAATGCCTGCTCCCTTTTTATTTTTTATTTTATTTTTTCCCTCCCAGGACTCGGGATAGAACCCAGGGACATTCTACCTCTGAGCTATACCCCCTGCCCTATTTTTTGTTCTTTATTTTGAAACAGGGTCTCACTGAGTTGCAGAGGGCCTCACTAAGTAGCTGAGGCTATCTGCGGTCCTCCTGTCTCAGCCTCCCAAATGCTGGAATTACAAGAGTGCGCCACCACACCTGGATCCATATTTTTTATTTGGAAATGGGGTCGTATTAAATTGTGAAGGGCCTCACTAAATTGCTAGCTTTGAACCTGTGATTCCCCCTGTCTCAGCCTCCCAAGTACTGGAATTACCGGTGAGCACCACTGTGCCAGACTTAAGACAAAATCTTTTTTTTTTTTTGTTATTTATATTGGTTTTTATGTGTGAATTTTCATTTTCAGAGATTTCTGGACAGAGCTTCTGGAAATATGAAAGGTTTCTTGAGTTTTTTACTTTGCCTCCAATAAATTACTAGAATAATCTAAAATTTGTACTTTGAAATCAGACTGGGTACAGTGACTCGTGCCTCTAATTTCAGTCCCTGGGAGTCTGAGACACAGGGATCACAGGTTCAAAGCCAGCCTGAGCAATTTAATGAGGCTCTTCACAACTTAGACCTTGTTTTAAAGTAAAAAAAAAAAAAACAAAAAAAACCAAAAAAACTTTAAAGGGCAGCCGAGTGTGATGGTGTACACTTTTTTTTTTTTTTTTTTTTTTTTGGTGGTACTGGGGCTCCTGGAAGCCCTTCTCCCTCCGGGCTACACTCCCAGACCTATTTTATATATGTATTTTTTATTTGGAAACAGGGTCTCTTAAGCCAGCGAGGCTGGCTCCAAACCAGCATGATCCTCCTGTCTCTGCCTCCCAAGCGTGGGGATTACAAGCGTGCGCCACCAAGCCCGGCCTAGTGTACACTTTAAATTCAAGTATTTCAGAGGCCAAGACAGGAGGATCACAAGGTTGAGGCCAGTCTTAGAAACTTTAGGGAGGCCCTTAGCACTTAGACCCTGTTTCCAAGTAAAATATAAAATTGGGCTGGAGGTGTATCTCAGCGGTAGAATGCTTAAATTCTCGGTGTTACAAAAAGGGGAGGCGCTGGGTGAGCTGGGCATGGTGGTTCATGCATGTATTCCTAGTGCTTGGGAGGTTGAGATAGGGTTGCAGTGCAGGTTCAGGGACAGCCTCAGAAACATGCGAAGGCCTGCAACTTAGTGAGACCCTATTGAAAAATAAAAGTAAAATAGGGCTGGGGGTGTAGCTTAGGTGGAACATTCCTGGGATTAGCCCCCAGTACCAAAAGAAAACATAACTGTGCGTGCATACTTTTGAGACTTCTCTGTAGCACTATTGTACATAGTCTCGTGTTTATTACTAAAAATGCTTTCAGGTGTGTGTGTGGTGTGTGTATGTCTGGCAATTGAACCCATAGAGAGCTACGTGTCCTGCCCTGCCTTCAGGTTTAAGTGTGGTGAGTTCAGTGGTAAGATGACCAGCAGGACATTCTGGCTGTGGAGATAGATTTTGAGTTGGAAACCCGCCTCACAGGTAGGAAGTGTACGTATTCTTCATACGGAAAGTTAAAGAAGTTCCTCGGTGTCTTTCTTTTTGATGTAGGTACAGAATGAGCACATGTTGTTGGTGTACACCAGGTGGTGTTTCCACCATTGACTTCCTCAAGTGTTATGCATCCAGGACTGAGTGTGGTGACTTTAAAACAGCTGACGAAGACCTCTGCTACTGCTTAGAGTGTGTGGCTGAATACCACAAAGCAAGAGAGGAGTCGCCGTTCCTGCACGAGGTAACGCACGTGAGCCGGCCCGATAATTAGGAGCGAGTGCGTCTGAACTCTCGGAGGATCACAGGGGAGGGATGGCGTGATGGGAACTTTGGAGGCTAGCGGGTTTCTAGTACCCGGCGTGCCCGGGTAAGAACATAGTGAGCACTGAGCGAACGCCACTGACGGGGTCAAACTGAATTCTAATGCAGAAGTGTATGATCCCTTCCTTGTAGACATTTTGTATAAATGATTTTTTGAAGCGAAGTCATATAGAGTATTGTTTACTTTTTATTTATATTTATTGGTAACACCCTCTTTTGCCCTCTTTTGTGGCTAGGTATTACAAACTTGTAGGCAAGCATATTTGGTGTACAACATTTATGTGATGAAAAATAATGGAGAATGTGTACGGGATTTAGCGAGCAGCGATGGGTAATTAGGAATTTGTCTGGAAACTTGCATTTCCTAGTTTCCTGAGTGAAGCCATCCAGGGTCTTCACTCTAAAGTGAATGTTCTAAGGTAGGTAGCTGTGGCTGCAGCATGAGTAGAGAGCTACAGAAGGTGACGCGCATGTCTTCGACAAAGCAGCTTCAGCTCCTCATTTCCCTTTGAGTAGGGTAGAGTTGCTGAGGACGCTGAGGTATTTACAGCAGAGCTGGAGAAGTGTTGACATATTTTATACTCTGGTACTCGTGTTTAGTGAAGGTGGGTATATTTTGAGACTTCTTTTTAAATGTACTATAGGCATACCTCCCTTTGCTCTTTCACTTACTGTGCTTCACAGCTTCACAGATACTGCTTTTTTATTTTTATTTTTTAACAAATTGTTGGTTTGTGGCAACCCCACTTTGCGCACGTCTCTACCGGTGCCATTTTTCCAATAGCAGTTCACTCTGTGTTTCTGTGTCACATTTTGGTAGTTTTCACATTTCCAACTTTCCCATTATTACATGTTAATGATGGATGATCTTTGATGGTACTGTTAAAATTGTTTGGGGTGCCATGAACCATTCCCATATAAAGAGCCTCATTACCTATTTTAGAATAAAAGCTAGAAGTGAATCAGATGTGGTGGCACAAGCCTGTAATTCCAGTACTTGTGAGGCTGAGATAGAAGGGTGGCGGGTAGGTTTAAGGCCAGCCTCAGCAGCTTAGTGAGACCCAGAACCTAATGTGATCCTGTTTTTTTTTTTTTTCTTCTTTTTTTTTAAAATTTAACTTAACACATCTGTACCGTGCAGGGTGGCCAATTTATTTATTTTTGGTGGTACTGGGGTGGAACCCAGAGGCTTTCTACCTCCGGGCTATACTCCCAGACCTTTTTTCTATTTTATTTTGAAACAGGGTCTCACTGAGTTTCTGAGAGCCTCACTAAGTAGCTGAGGCTGGCTTCGAACCTCTGTGATTCTCCTGTCTCAGCCTCCCAAGCGCAGGGATTATAAGCGTGCGCCACCACGCTCGGCGTGATCCTGTTTCAAAACAAAAGATTCAAGGGGCTGATCTGTAGCTTGGAGGTCGAGTGCCTTAGGTTCATTCCCCAGAGACACACACATACCCCTAGAAATGAATAAACCTAGGAAGAAAGGTAAGATAGGCCCCTTGTGCCAAAGAGCCAAGTTGTGAATGCAACTTATTTGACTTATTTTATGTGTGTATGGTGCTAGGGATTGAACCCAGGGACATTCTACCTCTGAGCTACACTCCTATTTTTTATTTTATTTTTTGAAAAAAGATCTTGAAAGTTGCTGAAAGCCTTACTATGTTGCTGAGGTTGACTTCAAACCTGGGATCTTCCTGTCTGTCTCCCAAGTACTGGAATTTTAGACATGCCACCATTCTCTGCTATGTTACTGCCTAAAGAATTTTTAAAATAAGACATTTTTTATTTTTTGTGTGATACTAGGGATTATATTCAGGGGCATTCTACCTCCAAGCTACACCTCCAGCCATTTTTTATTTTGAAACAGGAGCTCACTTAAGTTGCTGAGGCTGGCCATGAACTTGTGGTCCTGTCTTAGCCTCCCAAGTACTGAGATTATAAGTGTGAACCACCATGCCTAGCTGTACATTATTTTTAGATGTAGTGCTGCGTAGTAGACTATAGTGTGGTGTAAACATAACTTTTATATGCTGTTGGAAACCAAAAATTTACATGACTCTGTTGCAATATTCGCTTCATTGCAGTGGTTTAGAACTGTGTGATGGCTAGTACTTTAAATATCTGAACTTTTGTACTTAGGAAGAGGCTTTCTGGAGTGATCACATTCAACGTATTGATATGAAGCACCCTACCCATTTTTCTCTTCCTATAGGTTTTATGGGAATTAGAAACCTCACGTCTCATAAATCACTTTGAAAAGTCCATGAAGGCAGAACTTGGAGATGATGATGAATTATATATAGTCGACAACAACGGAGAGGCTCAGCTGCTCGACTTCAGCGGCCAAGACTTTGAAAATAAGCTTCGGGTTCCTCTTCTTGAAATACTGAAATATCCCTATCTGCTGCTACATGAGCGTGTTAGTGAGTGTCTTGCTTACTGCACAAGTTATTTTGGTTCCATTAGCTTCAGAGCTGGGGGCTGGGATGTAGCACTTGCCTGGCATGTCCTGGATTCAATTGTTCGCTTGTATGAGTGTTTTTTTATTCTGTCTCTCACTCATACAGATGCACATACAGTCAGTAGTAAGACTTGTTTTAAAACTTATTTGCTAAATATTATTCGGATTTTTAATATTGTTTCTCAGAATTTTAGTAGGAAAGTTTACAAACATACAAAAGTAAATTATAAGGTTCGAAGCCAGCTGCACTGGCTTAAGAGACCCTGTTTCCAAATTTTAAAAAGTGTAGAATAGGTCTGGGAGTGTAGCCCGGAGGTAGAAGGGCTTCCAGGAACCCCAGTACCACCAAAAAAACAAAAGTAAATTATATAGTGAACACCATATGCCCACCGCATAGATTCAACAGTTGTTTTTTGTTATATTTGCTTAATCTCATATATGTTTTATTCATTCAGTTAATTTTCATTCTTATAATTTGCCTGTGGCATTGAGATTTTGGGTCAGATAATTCTTTCTTTTTTTTTTTCCAGTACTAGGGATGGAACCAAGGGGCATTCTACCTCTGAGCTATACCCTCAGCTCTACTATTTTTTTTTTCCTTTGGTTTAAACTATATTTATTTTTTTATTTTTAAATATTAAATTTTTTTTATTGGTGCATTGTAATCATACATGACATTGGAATACAAGATTTGAGAGGATATACAAGCACACATCGTCCAATTGGCCCTCATCCAGCCCCATCCCATTCCCTCCTCCTCCCTCGATCCCATGCTTGATTGGTGATTATCTTTGATACATTTGTTTATGTACCTCCTGAGTTTTAAAGAGGTTTTATCCTCCTCAATCCCATCCTCTCTGACTGGTCACCTTAATTGCTTCTCTATAGAGCCCTTTCTGCAACTTGACCTCCTCCTGTTACCCCTTTCCTCCTAGATTCTGCTAGCTAGGGGAAGCATCTGGTTTTTACTTTCTGTGATATTTCTCTGTGCATGCCGCATTGCAAGTTCCGATCCCACTTTTGACATCCCCAGTAGAGGCCTGGCCACCCAGAGGACTCTGATCCCGACCTCGCTGGCTCCAGCACTGGCCTTGCCTCATGGGAGGCCCCGATACTGGTCTCGATACTGGTTTCGCTGGCCCCCGCACCAGCTGAGGGGTTACCCTCAGCTGCCTCCGATCCCAGCCTCGGAGGCCCCAGCACTGGCCTTGCCTCACGGCAGGCTCCAATCTTGGCCTTGCTGACCCTGGCATTGGCCTACACCCCCGGCAGGCTCCTATCCTGGTCTCGGAGGCCCCAGACCGGCCTAAACACTCGGCAGGCTCCTATCCTAGCCTCGGAAGCCTCAGCACCGGCCTTGCCTCACGGCAGGCTCCGATCCTGGTCTTGCTGGCCTGGCACCAGCCTAACCCCCTCGGCAGGCTCTGATCCCGGCCTTGGAGGCCCCAGCACCGGCCTTGCCTCACAGCTGGCTCCGATCCTGGCCTCGCTGACCTCAGCTCTACTTTTTATTCTTTATCTTGAAACAGGGTTTCACTGAGTTGTAAAGGGCCTCACTAAGTGGCTAAGGCTGTCCGTGAACCACGATCCTCCTGTCTCAGCCTCCCAGATGCTGGGATTACGAGCGTGCGCCACCATGCCGCCTGGCTTCAGATAATCCTTCATTATATGAAACTGCTATTTGGTGTAGGATGTTTCGCAGCATCTCTGGCCTCTGTGCATTATGCAAGTAGCTTTCTTGTCCAACTGTGCTTTATTGCTAACCAAAAATGTCACCAGACATTTCTAAATGTGCTTTGGTGAGGGAGTGGGGCCCAAATGTCCCTGGTTAAGTGTCTGGGATAACTTTGAGAAATCACTATGGCATAAAGCATGTTGTGGCTGTTTAGATTTTGGTTGTTTATGTGCCATTTCATTTTTTTTTTTTTTTTTTTTGGTGGTGGTACTGGGGTTCCTGGAAGCCTTTCTACCTCGGGCTACACTCCCACGGGCTACACTCCCAGACCTCTTTTTACATTTTTATATGGAAACAGGGTCTCCTAAGCCAGCGCTCGCGGCTGGCTTCGAACCTGCGCGACCCTCCTGTCTCTGCCTCCCAAGTGCGGGGATTACAAGCGTGCACCACCACGCCCGGCAATATATGCCATTTCTTAATATGGGTCACTTATAAAAGTAAAAGACAACTTTGTAGTCTTAAATCTAACAAAATAAGAATTTCCTTTAAGACATCCAATGTCTAGTGCATATTTACATTTTCATAATAGTTGCAAAAATGGGGGATTTTGGAGACTAGTTTAAGTTGGAGTCTAGGGCTAAAGGTATAGCTTGGAGGTAGAATACCCCTGGATTCCATCCCACCACCACCACCACCAAAGGGAAAAAAAAAAGTTAAGTAAATTAAAAATAATTCCTAAGAACATATTATGATCACTAATAGACAAATATTATATTGTTACTGCATTTACATTATCATCGTTTGTATACCTCACTTTTTAAAAAATGACTGAGAAAAGAGGATCACAGATTCAAGGCCAGTGTGCAGTGATTTAGTGAGACTGTTTCAAAATAAAAAATAGAACTGGATGTGTAGCTCAGAGGCATGATGCCCACCCCCCTTCAGTCCCCAGTGCCACACATACAAACACACAAAGTAAAAATAAAATTTTAAAAAAGGAACAGTATTGCCGGGTGTGGTAGCACATGCTTGTAAGCCCCGCGCTTGGAAGGCTGAGACAGGAGGATCGCACGGGTTCGAAGCCAGCCTCAGCTACTTAGTGAGGCTCTCAGCAACTTAGTGAGACCCTGTTTCCAAATAAAATATAAAAAAGGTCTGGGAGTATAGCCCGGAGGTAGAAAGCCTCTGGGTTCCACCCTCAGTACCAGAAAAAATAAAAAATAAAAATAAAAAAGGAACAATATTCATTTATTTATTTGTTTTGGAAGTACTGGGGGTGGAACTCAGAGGCTTTCTTCCTCCGGGCTATACTCCCAGACCTATTTCTATATTTTTTTATTTGGAAACAGGGTCTCACTAAGTTGCTGAGAGCCTCACTAAGTAGCTGAGGCTGGCTTCGAACCCGTGCGATCCTCCTGTCTCAGCCTCCCAAGTACTGGGATTACAAACGTGCGTCACCACGCCTGGCTAAAAGGAATAATTTGTAGTCAGACATGGTGGCACACATTTGTAATCCCAGTACTTGGGAGGCTGAGACAGGAAAATTGCAGTTTCATGGCTAGCCTCAGCCACTTAGGCCCTCCTCAACTTAGATCCTTTTTCAAAATAAATAATAAAAAATAGGGCTGGAGGTATAACTCTGAGGTATAATGTCCCTGGGTTCAATCCATAGTACCACAAAAAGGAAAAAAAAAATTTTTTTTTACTTATAAGACAATCAAGGAGTCAGATTTAAGGCCTCTTGATAAGTTTGAAATGATTTATATTTTTTATTTACTACCTTATGTTTTCCATTTAGATGAATTGTGTGTTGAAGCACTTTGTCGGATGGAACAGGCCAATTGCTCTTTTCAGGTTTTTGACAAGCATCCAGGGATCTACTTGTTTTTGGTCCATCCCAATGAAATGGTAAGAGTGCTATGCAATGGAAGGACATATTTAAATTTTGTGCATATAGGTATTAATAGAAGCTTTGTCTTTTTGTAATGATGAGGTTGTATTCAGGGCCTTATATGCTAGGCAAGTGCTCTACTGCTGAGCTACTGTTCCAGCCCAGTGGAGGTTTTCATAGATATTTTTGGTGTGTGTATTGTTTAAAATGTTTGCTAAGAAATTTTGTTTTCTTATTTTAAACTATTATAGTTAGTAAAAGGTACTGTAGTGTCAAAGAAGAGAGTAGGAGAATGCTTCCTGATGGGTGATGCTTGAACTTAAAGTAGGGCAGTGATTTTCTTCTGTTACACTGAACTAAAGAATTCTCTCTTGGTTTTCTCTTCTGGCTACCCACTCCAAACACTTGGAAATACCATTTACAATATTTGAAAAGATTATTCTGCTAATGGATTAAAGGGGGAGGGGCCAGGAAGTTGCGAGGTGCTTAAAAATAAGGAGGAACATAAAAGTCAGAACAATGGGCAGAAACATGCAGAGAGCAACACTGGAGTATTGCAAGCTAGCATAATCTTACAGCTCAGGTTTGAGGTCTTATTACTATTGATGCAGGTAGCCTGTGCGCCCGGCCCCAGGAACATTGGCACTTAGAATTAAGTTATTACTACATTAAACCAATCAAATAGCCACCAAAAAGCTCTCCTGCCAAAATGAGGTGAAGGAAAAAGGCAGGGTTCATGGTAATGGGATTTCTAGTCAAGATGGTGGTGAATTTCAGTTTCCTCTTTGCTACACACATAACAATGAGAAGAAAAATCCAAAGAGAGGGCTGGGTGTGGTAGCACAGGCTTGTAATCCCAGCATTTGGGAGGCTGAGACAGGAGGATCTGGGTTTGCAGCCAGCCTCAGCTACTTAGGCTCTTTGCAACTCAGTGAGACCCTGTTTGAAAGTAAAGAATAGGGCTGGACGTGTAGCTCAGAGGTAAAATGCCCCTGGGTTCCATCCCCAGTACTGGTTAAAAAAAAAAAAAAAATCCAAAAAGAGGAAATTACGACAGAGTCACACTTTTCAGAAGGTAGCTGTTTTTGTAGACCAGCAATGGAACAGAAGCACAAATAATTTGTGGGTAAAAACCTGTAGGCCAGCCGGGCATGGTGGTGCACACTTATAATCCCAGCATTTGGGAGGTGGGAGGCTGGACAGAGGAGGTTCTGGGTTGGTGACAGCCTCAGCTACTTAGGCCTTGTTTCAAAATAAAGAATAAAAAATAGGGCTGGGGGTGTGTAGTTCAGTGGTACAGTGCTTCTGGGTTCCATTCCCAGTACCACACACACACAAAAACCTGTGGTAGCTAGGGATTTGAGTTGTAGGACAATAATGTATGCCTATAATCCTAGTACTTGGAAGGTTGACACAGGAGGTCACAGGTTTTCAGCCAGCCTCAGCAACTCAGAGAGGCACTTGACAACTTACTGAGACCCTGTTTCAAAATAAAAAATAAAATAGGGTCAGGGGTATAACTCAGAGGTAGAATTTTCTGGGTTCAACTCCCTGTACCACATAAAAGAAGGGGAAAAAAGTATACTCTAGGCAAGACAAAAAACCAGGGCCAAGGTCTTTGTCACGAGTTTTTCTGCTTGTGAAAGAAGGCTGGCAAAGTACAAGATGGTTGACTGGCTTTCTTAAAGCTGTATTCCTTAGAGGACGCAGAATTTGTCTTAATAAGCTTTGTGTCACAGTAACGTACCTGAGGTACAACTTATATAGAGAAAAGGTCTGTTTAGGCTCAGCTTTGGAGGTGTTAGTCCACAGTCGGTTGATCCTACTGCCTTGGTTCTGCAGCAAACATGGTGGGAGTGCCTGGGGGAGCAAAAGCCCTCATCTCAAAGAGTGAGGAAGGAAGGAAGGGGCTGGGGTCTCACAGGCCCCTTTGAGGGTATGTTCCCAGTGACCTGAAGATCCACCATTAGAGGCACCTCCTGAAGGTTACCACCTTCCAATAACACCAAAATCTTTAACACATGGGCCTTTGGGAGACATTTCAGATCCAAACTGTAGCCAGGTCTTGTAACTAGGTCCTGGGGTCAAGCACTTGCAGGCTTGGTGACTACCTCAGTGTGACCAAAACTAGGGAGTCCTAGGCTTCTAAAGTAGACCTACTTCTGGAGTAGCACTCTGAAGGCTAGAGAAAATCCCAGATCTAGGGTTGACAAAAGGATGTGGAGGGAGTGGTAGAGGAATACAGAATTACTCTGTAGGATGAGCTTGCCAACTACATCCCTAAAAAGCACAAGAAGAAAATGGTTGCTAAGACATATGGCCAAGACCTGTATTACCAGTATGGATGGCCCTAAAGTCAATTTTAGAGGCAGTTGAGAGAGAAAGTGGAGAAAACTGGGAGAAGCTTTGGTCTGCCAAGAGCGGAGTGGTGTGGGAAATGGGCAGGAGGCATTCCTGTATCTGGATGCAGGAGGGAAAAAAAGGAACAGAAATAAAGTTTCACTTTCAGTTTTTTTTTTTTTTTTTAACCATTGCTTGGATGAGCAGCGCCTGCACTCCCTACATGGCACGGCGAGGTCTGACCCAGGTGCAGACAAGAGTATAGTCAGTGCAGTGCAGAGCCCTGGGGTTGGCGATGCTGAGATAAGCAGCTGGAAGCCAGCTAACTGTTGACAGTTCAGCAGCATCTTCTAGGACAAGGAAACGGAAACCATAGTCGTGTTTTCTTTTAACGCTCTTCTCTCACCTAGGAAACCAGACTGCTACAGTGAGCTGCTACTGTTTTTACGGCTTGGGCTTTGTTCACTGCTCTCGCCCTCAATAATAGCAAGCCAGGCTGGGTTCTGGCCTTTGTCCATCAGGTTACTGAAGCCATTTGAAAAACAGAAGCAGAAATGTTAGGGTGTTTGTCCAGAAAGTTTAAAGTTATAGTAGACACGTGTTAGAAGAAATATGAGAAGATGTTAATATGAAATAAAAACTAGATAGAAAACATAAGAACCAGGCAAAACTATAAGATGTGGAAAATGTATTTCAAATAAAGGCCTTAGGAGATGGGATAAATAATAGAATAGGAGTGGGTGTAGTGGTACATGCTTGTAACCCCAGTACTTGGAGGTCTGAAAGAAGGATTACAGGTTCAAGATCAGCCTTAGCAACTTAGGCCCTCAGCAGCTTAGTGGGACCCTGTTTCAAAATAAAAAATAAAAATAAGGCTGGTAGTGTAGCTCAGGAAGAATGCTCCTGGGTTCAGTCTCCAGTAAAACACACACAACACACACACACCCCCCTCATAATGGATACTACTGAGAAAATGAATTATTGAATTAGAAGACCAAATGGAGAAAATCTCTAAAAAGAAGAAATAGAAAAGCTATGAGTTCAATAGGATAGAAGTAGTAGTGTTTACTAACATAGATTGAAAGAGTTGGGCATGGTGGCAGATGCTTGTAGTCCCAGCATTTGGGAGGCTGACACAGGAGGATCGTGGCTCGCCGAAAGCCTCAGCTTTTAGTGAGGCCCTTTGCAACTCAGACCCTGTTTCAAAAAAATGAAGAATAAACAATAGGGCTGGGGGTGTAGCTCGGAGGTAAATGCCCCTGGGTTCCATCCCCAATACCCCCCCCCACAAAAATATGTAAGAATATATTGTGTTCTGGGATACCTCATTAGAAACTATTGCAAATCCTCTCCAGAAGGACATACCTTCGAGTCCTTGCCAGTTTATTACAGATTACTCTGGGCAAGGTTGCAAAAGTTACGCTCACACACAAAAGCCACTGAGGTAGACTGGATCACTCCTGAGTCTGATAACAGGATATAACAGATACTAGAAAAATGTAAAATAAAGGTGTATTATATAAAAGTGGGACTTGAAAATTCAGTATCTTAAAAACCAGGCATATTTTTAAAAACATTCAAAAAGAATAGAAATTAAAAAATAATAACAATTTAAAACATAGACTTTAAATAAAATTTTAGAACTTAGAGAAGTGAAACGGCTACTTTGGTGTGGCTAAAGAGAATTAACACTTGGAATACAATTGGACAAATTACTTGAAAAGCACTACAGATAGCCAGAGGGGTGGAGGGAACAGGGTGTTGAGATAGGTAGGCTACAGTGTAAAGAACTCCATTGGTGCGTCCTGTATCCCAGAAGGAGAAACAGTGAATGATGTAGAGTTGCTATTGGTGGGGTATTTTTCAAAAATCAGTGCAAGACAATACAAATCAGAAACTGGGTGTGGTGTTGCATGCTTGTAATCCCAGCATTTGGAAGCCTGAGACAGGAGGATCCAGGTTCTTGGCCATCCTAAGCTAATTAGTGAGGCCATTTGCAATTCAGTGAGACCCTGTTTCCAAATAAAGAATTAAAAAATAGGGCTGGGGGTGTAGCTGGTAGGTAGAATGCCCCTGGGTTCCATCCCCAGTACCACACACACACACACACACACACACACACACACACAAACCCAGAATTTAAGGCAGAGAAATCGAAGGGAAACACAAACACACACTTGCACACACTGTAGTAGCACCTCAGGTGATCGGACAAAAAGACAGTGCAGGCTACTACCTTGGAAGGAGGAGCAATTAGCTGAAGTTACCTTCTCTACCAGAACATCTTCAGAGTGCTGAGAAAAGATAACTTGACCCAAATAGTAGTACAGAAAAGGTGAAGAGCCAGGCGTGGCGGCGCACGCTTGTAATCCCCGCGCTTGGGAGGTGGAGAGAGGAGGATCACGCAGGCTCGAAGTCGGCCTCACTGGCTTAAGAGACCCTGTTTCCAAATAAAATATAAAATAGGTCTGGGAGTGTAGCCCGGAGAAGGGTTCCATCCCCAGTACCACCAAAAAAGAAAGTGAAGCTCTTTTAAACCAACAGTCTATATACATTCCTATCTCGGCCCCCAAGCACTGGGATAACAAGCATGCGGCCCCACACCCAGCTCACCTGTGATATCTTTGAGATTTCTATTTTCATGTTTTCTTTACTTTCTTAAACATTTTATTAGAGATAACTACAAACATACCAAAGAAGTACAATGACCCCCCCTATATCAGTCAGTTATGTCAATTATCAAGAAATGGTTGTCCTTCTACTCTCCTTTGGATCAGTTTAGAGCAAATCTTGAACATGAGAATATTTTATCCATAAAAATGCCATCTTCACCTGTAATGATACTAATTCTTTTCTTTTTCTTTTTTTTTTGTGGTACCGGGGATTGAACCCAGGGGCATTCTACCTCTTAATTATGTCCCAGCCCTTTTCTTTATCCTTCATTTTGAAACATAGTCTTTCTGAGTTACACAGGGCTGGCCATGCACCTGGATCCCCTTCGGTCTCAGCCTCCCAAACACTGGGATTACAAGTGTGCACAACCATGTTCAACTGATCATTCCTTAACATCGAGTTTCCTTTGAGTGATTGGAAATGATTGTCTTAATTAATTAGAGTTAGTTTGTTGGAATCAGCAGTAAAGAAGGTCTACACATTATATTAGTTAGTATTTCATAAGGATCTTTTAAAATCTGTAGAGCCGGGTGTGGTGGTGCACACTTGTAATCCCTGCGCTTGGGAGGCGGAGACAGGAGGATCACACTCTGTTTCCAAATACATAGTATAATAGGTCTGGGAGTGTAGCCCGGAGGTAGAAGGGCTTCCAGGAACCCCAGTACCACCACCAAAAAAAAAAAAAAATAATCTGTAGGGAATACTATTTTTCTATTTGTTGCTGTATATAGGCCATTGTTTATTGAAGAAATTAATATATTATGTTATGCACTTAGGTTCGGCGTTGGGCTATCCTGACTGCAAGAAACTTGGGGAAAGTGGATAGAGATGATTATTATGACTTACAGGAGGTTTTAACCTGCCTTTTTAAGGTCATAGAATTGGGGCTTTTAGAAAGTCCAGACATTTATACCTCTTCTATCCTCGAAAAGGGTAAACTGATTCTTCTGCCCTCACATATGTATGATACCACCAACTACAAAAACTATTGGTTGGGTAAGTATTGTTTTATTTTAATATGATTAGTATCTTCCTGAGTTTTCTGTCCTATTAGTGTCCTGAACAGGAAGCCAACTCTTGGTGATCTGTCCCAAATTGCTAAATTCAGGATTTCTTGGTTCCTGATTCTTGTTCTTTCACAACTTAACTATTTATATATCTTAATATTAAACATTTATCTTAGAAACCTATAGGAGAGTTCCATTTTCAAGCATTGGCAAGTGCATATTTTGTTTAAAGCAGGATAACAAAGTATCAGTATAGTAATCATCTTTAAGTGGGGTTTGATTAATACCTCTTTTCCAGTGTGTAAAATATTCCCTGGTAAAAAGAGACATTAGCATTGTTTACAAGTCTCTTCTCAATTGAAAATAGTTCTGCCCTATTTAATAAATTCCAAGGCTTAAGGGTTTGTGCCATAAGTGGCAATAATTTTTTTCTTTCTTAGTAGTATATTAAATAATATATCTAGAAATTAAAAGCATTTTATATTTGAAGAAATACAAGTTACTTGGTAGTCTTCTTAGAAGATATTTTCTGACCACACTAGTACCAGTTTTCCTTTTCACATTTGAAAGAGTCAAATATTGCCGGGCGTGGTGGCGCACGCTTGTAATCCCTGCGCTTGGGAGGCTGAGACAGGAGGATCGCACGGGTCCAAAGCCACCCTCAGCTACTTAGGCTTTCAGCAACTTAGTGAGACCCTGTTTCCAAATTAAAAAAAGAAAGAGTCAAATATTTTATTATTTGAGAGCAGCTGTGCATGAATATATCAGACTTCACTGTTTGAGACACTGGAATTTTCTTTGGCTTCATCTTCCTGCCCTATTTTCTTTTTGCCAACTAAAGCAGAGAAGGCATTAGAATAGTTTTAATTCGTGGAATCAAGAAAACTGGATTATCTTACAGGTATTTGCATGTTGCTGACCATTCTTGAGGAGCAAGCCATGGAATCCCTGTTGTTGGGCTCAAACAAGCAGAATGACTTTATGCAGTCCATCCTTCACACTATGGAGAGGCAGTCAGATGGTAAGCACTTTACTCACTGAATTAGTACTGAAAAGTACTTTGATGATTTACTTTGAAAATGCTAGTCCCACTTCAAGAATTGGGCTCTAATACAGTTGTAGAAAAGAAGAATTTGTTGTGTATGGTTTAAGTCACATATTCATAGACTTTTGAATTGGAAAAGACCTTTAGAATTTGATTCAGCCCCTGCCTTTTATAGAGGATATGACTGAAGCCCAAGGGAATTCAACTCACTTTTTCACATAGAACGGGTTAGCGGTTCAACTGGGTGTGGTGACACATGCCTGTTACCCCAGTTCTGGGGAGGCTGATACTGGAGGAAGACAGATTCAAGGATAGTCTTAGTAAGTAGTGAGATTCTACTGAGACCCTGTTTGAAAATAAAATGTAAAATAGGGCTAGGGATGTAGCTCAGAGGTAGAATACTCCTAGTTCAAACCCCAGTACCAAAAAAGAAAAGAAAAGTTGGTGGTAAGCTGGGTGTGGTGGCTCATGCTTGTAATCTCAGTACTTGGGAAGGTGAAACAGGAGGATCACAGCATGTTCACAGCCAGCCTCAGCACCTTAGGCCCTCTGCAACTTCATATAAGACCATTTCAAAAATAAATAAAATAGGGATAGTGGTGTAGTTTGAAGGTAGAACATTCCTGGGTTAAACCTCTCCAGTTTCACACCAAAAATAAAATCAGAGAGAAAAAGTTAGTGATAAAATGAAAACCGTAACTTCTGGGAAACCTCCGTTTATAAAGGCATGATAGTTAACATTGTGGAGAGAGCCTCCCCGTCCCATGGTCTGCCATTGCCTGCTATTTTATTTTCCTGTGGTTCTCTAGGGCTATATGTGATAACTGTCAGCCACATGTGGTTATTTATGTTAATTAAAATTAAAAATTTAGGTTTTCAGTTCCAATAGCCAGGTTTCAAGGCTCAATAGTCGCATGTGCCTGGGACTGCAGTGTTCAGATAATGCAGATTGAGAACTTTGAATCATCACAGGAAGTGTTTTTTTTTTTCTCAGTGTTCTCTGGGTAGTCTATAAAATGAGGTCTGAAACTAGTGGGCATGTTATTAAGCCCCAACCTTTTGCTGATGCTTATATCAAGCTAAGCATAGAGGGTCTGTACATAAATAAATGTTTTTAGTCTTTATGAAGAAGTGAATCAGTAGAGACCAGGCATGCCAGATCTTGTGAAAATATAAATCTGTCCCCCCCTTTTTCACTTCTCTTCAAGCAACTTGATCTATAGACTTGTTTGTGGAGGATTCCAAAAAAAAAATATATATTGTTACTCTTTTTTTGATGGTACCTCCGACCTATGCCCCAGCCCTATTTGATTTCTTTATTTTGAAACCGTCTCACTGAGTTGCAAAGGGCCTCACTAAGTAGTAGCTGAGGCTGGCCGCGAACCACGATCCTCCTGTCTCAGTCTCCCAAATGCTGGGATTACAAGTGTGCGCCACCACGCCCGGCTCTCTTCTATAAGTTTTAACGGAGCCCGGATCCTCCTGTCCCAGCCTCCCAAGTACTGGGATTACAAGCATGTGCCACTATGCCTGGCTTCAATTTTTTCAAAAAAGAAGTCATAGTATTATTTGATAAAATTTTGAAAATTTGTCAAGTTCTAAAAATTCATGTTTCTACAAATAGGTATTATTTTAAATTACTTGCTGCTTTGCTTTCAGTTTTGTTGCTAACCAGGTAAAGAATGCTTAATTCTTAATATATTTTAGTGTGTTTTTCTAATTGTTTTATAATTCTGCAGTTGCTACATTGTGTTTCAGATGATAGTGTGGATCCTTTCTGGCCAGCGTTACACTGTTTCATGGTGATCCTGGATCGCCTAGGATCTAAGGTCTGGGGTCAACTTATTGATCCTATTCAGGCATTTCAAACTATTACCAACAATGTGAGCTACAATAGAGAGATAAAAAATATACGGAACAGCTCTGCAAGGTTAGTTAAATTAATATCAAGATTTAAGAATAATATCTCTGAGGAAGTCTGTTGCAACTGACTTAACAAAGGGGCTTTTTTCTGTTTTTCTTCATTTCAGTAATTTCTGTTTATTCTTAATATTTAAGGACCAAGTTAGAACCGGAGCCATATTTGGATGATATGGTGACTTGCAGCCAGATTGTATACAATTATAATCCTGAAAAGACCAAGAAGGTATAAAACTCTTTAAAAATTAAGATGATATTAGATAGACAGTATTTTATATATTTAGTTGATATTGATTTTATAAGATGTAGCTGCTCTGAATCAACTGCTACATAAAGTCCTTCTGATTGAATAGATGTATTGTGCATAGTGGGAAAATGAACATAGGTATGCATGACTTTGGATTTTTTATTTATTTGTATTGTGGTGCAGGGGATGGAACCCAGGGGCATTGTACTTCCAAGCTACACCCCCAGTCCTATTTGTTTAGTTTTTTTATTTTTTGAAACAGGGTCTCACTGAGTTGCAAAGGGCCTAAGTAGCTGAGGCTGTCTGGGAACCGTGATCCTCCAGTCTCTGCTTCCCGAATGCTGGGATTACAAGCGTGTGCCACCACCCCTGTTTGGAATATTTTTAAATGCATTTAAGAAAGAGAAAGTTTGGGGTGGGGGGAAAGTGCCATGACTAATAATCAAAAGTAGCTAATGAAAGGAGGGCCGGGGAGCCAGGTCTGGTGGTGAACACTTACAATCCCAGTACTTGGTAGGCTGAGACAGGATACACAGGTTCACAGCCAGCCTTCGCAACATAGTGTGGCCTCTGCAACTTAATGACACCCTGTGTCAAAATAAAGAATAAAAATAGGGTGGGGGGTGTACCTCAGAGGTAGAATGCCCCTGAGTTCAATCCTTAGTCCCCAGGACTAAAAAAAAAAAAGGAAAGAAGCCAGGCGTGGTGGCCCACGCTTTTAATTCCTGCGCTTGGGAAGCAGAGATAGGAGATAGAGATAAGAGACCCTGTTTCCAAATAAAAAAGTATAAAAATAGGTACTGGGATTATAGCCCAGAGGTAGAAGGGTTTCCGGGAACCCCAGCACCACCAAAAACAAAACAAACAACAACAAAAAAAAAAAAAGAAAAAGAAAAAAAAGAGGGCCACGTAACATGAGTGTGATATAAACTTGCTTTTTCATGAAACGTTTGTCAGTATTCAATTTGTATTTTAAATTTCATAGTGGTATATGTGTATTAAACTAATACATTAGTAACTAGAAAAGTTGAGGGCTATATTTTCCTTTTTTTACAATTTGGGTGTTAAACCTACTATAGTATGTACTTATTTGAATGTCTTTTTTTTTTTTAGGATTCAGGATGGAGGTCAGCCATTTGCCCAGATTATTGTCCTAACATGTATGAAGAAATGGAAACATTAGCCAATGTACTTCAGTCAGATATTGGTCAAGATATGCGTGTTCATAACAGCACATTTCTGTGGTTCATACCTTTTGTTCAGTCCCTCATGGATCTTAAGGATTTGGGTGTAGCATACATAGTAGAGGTTATTCATCATCTTCACTCTGAAGTCAAAGATGTCCTCAACCAAACAGATGCTGTGTGTGATAAAGTCACTGAATTTTTTCTTCTAATTTTGGTTTCAGTAATTGAACTGCATAGAAATAAAAAATGTTTGCATTTGCTGTGGGTTAGTTCCCAGAAATGGGTGGAAGCCGTTGTAAAATGTGCCAAGCTTCCCACTACTGCATTTGCACGGAGCACTGAGAAATCATCTGGAAATTGCTCCAAAGGAGCAGCAGTGATATCATCACTGTCACTGCATTCTATGCCATCAAACTCTGTACAACTTGCTTGTGTGCAGCTGATTAGGAGTCTCCTTAAAGAAGGTTACCAGATTGGTCAACAAACTCTTTGTAAACGGTTCTGGGATAAGCTTAACTTATTCCTTCGAGGAAATGTATCTCTAGGTTGGCAGTTGACTAGTCAGGAAACCCGTGAGTTACAAACATGTTTAAAACAGATTATTAGAAACATAAAATTTAAAGTACCTCCATATAGCTCTGTGGCGGATCTGACTCCTACATGTAAAATTCCACCTGCATCTTTGAAAGAAGAAAGTGATCAAATAGAGAAGTCTAAAAAAGACATGCATTGTCTGGAAAATTTCAGCCCAGCATTTTCTAAAGAACCATTGAAAGTTGATACATACCCAGTACAAGAGGGTATACTTATTAAGACAAGTAACACTCCAAGAAAAGAGGAGGATAATGAACAAAATTATATGAAAGATTTAAATGTGGAAGACCATCTCTCAGCTGAGTCATGCTTGAAGCAGAGTAGTAAAAGCTTTTTTACTCAAAGAGCTCAAGATCAAGTTAAAACAAGTAAAGGAATACAGAAGTCTATAAAAGAGAATGCATATACACCACAGAATTATACTTCAAGAAATGGTCTAGAAAGGGGATATGACAGAGGAATAATAATATCAACACGTTCATTGACTGATTCTGGCACTGATTCTCTGGAAAAAGTGTCCACATCAACTGAGGATTTGTTTTTAAAGGATGATGCTTTTGGTAAAACATCAAAACCAAAAACTAAAGCACAGAGAGATGCAATCTGTGCCAAGTTATCACATGTCATAAAGAAGCAACACAAGAAAAGTGCTTTGGTCAGTGATGCTGTCAATTTAGAGGACGATATGATGGGGTCTAACATGGAGAGTTTCCATTCAAGGAAGGGGACAGTAGAGAAAGGGGATGGCTTCACACGTGACCTATCTTTAGACCCTAATACTATTCTGGATGGTGAAAATGGAGAACAGAAATCTGAAAAGAGTTTATTGCTGAAAAAGAAAGAATTAAAGAGTGAAGAGTTAGATGCTTTTTCTTCCCATAAAAACAATTGTCCAGTACAAGAATGTCATGTTGATAAAGATTTGGTCTCGTTTACAGAAATGACCAATACTTTGGTGAAGAAAACATCTTCCTTTAAAGATCCTGTAACTGTACTTGAATCAAGAGATAAGGAAATAGCAAAGAGTACTGATCTGATTTCTTCTAACTTGATAAGAGAACAGAAACTTGGTATCAGTCCTAAGTCTGATACTTTAACCGATTCTCAAGTAGACAGAGACCTACACAAATTATCTCTAATAGCCCAAGCCAGTGTTATTAAGTTTCCATCAGACTCAACTAGTAAAAGTACATCCCAGCTGCAAAGAAAAGTAAAAGATAAGTATTTCACAGCTAACCAAAATAATGTTGTGGATACCTGCCATGGACAAGTTATTGTTATTTCAGATTCCGATGATGATGATGATGAGAAAATTCTTGGTTTTGAGAAACACATTGAACAGAACAAAACATGCATTTCAGAATGTCCAGAGCAACATGATACAGTAGTTAGTACTAACATGGGAAAGAAGCTTATAAAGGAAGAAAAGGCAGACTCCCTTTTTCAGTTTGAAGATTCGGATTCTCAGTTTTTTGAGTTTGAAAGTCCATCAGAAGTGTTTTCTGTTTGGCAAGATCATAAAGTAGACAACAAAAATTCAGTTCAAGAGGATGAAAAAAGTTCATGTGTGACTCATGTAGCTGATAGCACAAACAATTGGGGTTGTGAAACAGATTATGTATCTGAAGAGGTAAAAGTAGTAGAGGGCATTGAAGAGCATGCTGAACCACACAGTAGTAGTGTTTCTATTGAGGAATTTTGTGAAATTGTCATTAAAAAACCTAAGAGAAAACAATTGGAAAAACCTATGGCTGAAGATCCTCTCAGGCCTTCATCTTCCATCAGAAATGAGGACCAGCCTGATACTCTCAATGAGAGAGACCTCACTGAGAATGTGCAAAGTACAGATGTAAGGACTACAACTCCCAGTTCAAGTGTTCAGAGAGCCACTACAGTTTCAGGAAAGAAGTCTCCAAAGCGTCGTACCTCCTCAAAACCCAGTAGGAAAGTCCCAGTTTCTAAAACTTCCAAGAAAACGCATTCAGATGCCAAAAAAGGACAGAATAAAAGTTTAAGTTACATAAGTTGTAGAACAGCTCCTGCTATTGTGCCACCGAAGAAAATTCGCCAATGTCCTGAACCAACTTCAACAGTTGAAAAACTTGGTCTAAAAAAAGCTCCTCGGAAAGCATTTGAGTTATCTCAGAGATCTTTAGAGTATTTAGTTCAATTACGTGATCATGGCAAAACGGTTGGAGTAGTTGATACCCCCAAAAAGACTAAATTAATTTCTCCTCAGACTCTTTCTGTCAGAAATAATAAGAAACTGCTAACGAGTCAGGATCTTCAGTTGCAAAGGCAGATGAGATCCAAGTCACAAAATAAACAAGAAGTTTTTGATTGTGAAAGTACAGAAACCACAAGAACGGGGCCACATAGAGTACAGAATTCTGATACACATGTACCAGAATCTGATAGGTCCAGTGATAAAGGAACTGAGGTACTTGCCAAGTGTAATGAAAAAAGGAAATGCATACCTTCAGAGCCAGAAACCATAGGAGCAAAGTGTGTTTCTCCAGTGACTGATAATGCTTGTGTTTTGAACCAGTGTGATTCTGCAGAGTTAAATGGAAGAATACCAACAAATGAATTGATTGTTTCAACTTCTGGGCATCCTTTAGGTGATGATCTCACAGTACATCACATAGAGGTGGCAACCCTGAAAGAGGTGGAGCCTGACTCCAGCGATACAGAGGATGATAATTTATTTTTAACACAACATGATCCTGAAGACATGGATTTGTGTTCACAAATGGAGACTGATAATGATAAACTCATTGAAGTATCTCATGGGAAAGGTTTAGTTCAGGTAGAAGAAGACTGCGTAAGTCGGCCTCCATTGGAATCTTTGAGTGGCACAAAGTGTAAGCACAAAGATTGTGTTGAAACCATCAAAACCCAGGGTGCGTACTGCTCAAGGCATTGTCAAGCTAAAGCAGCAGATGAGGATGTATTTCGGAAACCTGGCTTGCCGCCTTCTGCCTCCAAGCCTTTGAGACCTTCCACCACCAAGATTTTTAGCTCAAGTAGTACTTCACGAACTGCTAATCTTTCCAAGTCTTTGGAAAGTTCTTCCCCTCCAGCTTTAAGAAACAAGTCAAATGGGGCACAGTCTGTTCCGAAGCCTGCTTCCCCAGTACCTCAGAGGCCAGCAGGTGAAGTGAATCGTTCCTGCAGTGTTCTTCATTCCCAGATGCCAAATAGCTCCACCAAACAAGGCTGCAGACTTCCATTTGGTGAAAGCAGATCTTTTTTCCCTTCCTCGTCGATGAACATTCACTTATCATCACAGTCTATATATGACACCTTTGTTAAAGAGGTCTTAAAATGGAAATACGAGATGTTTTTGGACTTTGATCAGTGTGGGCCTCCCGCAAGTCTTTGTCAGTCCATCTCAAGACCTGTGCCTGTCAGATTTCAAGATTGTGGAGAATATTTTAATGTTTTTTTGCCTTTGATTATCCTGAATACTTTTGAAACAGTAAGTATGCTTCACTTGTTTGCCTCTCTAGACTTTTCAGGTTGCTTTATTGCTGAGCAATAGAATACAGTTAAGTAACTAACCTGTTTAAGTTAGATGTCGCTTTTAGATTTCATATATATATATATATATATATATTTTTTTTTTTTTTTTCTTTTTTCAGTACTGGGCATAGAACCATAGAACCCAGGGGCATTCTATCTCCAAGCTACATTGCCAGCATTATTTTGAAACAGGGTCTCACTGAGTTGCAAAGGACCTCACTAAGTAGCTGAGGTTGGCCATGAACCACAGTACTGTCTCAGCATCCCAAATGCTGGGATTATAAGTGTGCACCACCGTGCCCACCTTGTTTTTAGATTTCTTAAGCAGACTTTTATGACAGCAGCAGTTGTAGACACCACCCAGTTCAGAGATGGCATAGGAGAAAGTGTTGATCCTTAAGGAAAGACTTCTCAGGGGAGAGAAGCTCCTATCTTTTTTAAAATTGTTATGTTATTGGTGCATTCGTGGTAACACGTTCATACATGCAGATAACTAAATTGCTTAGAGTCTCTAAATTGCTTTGAATCTGTAATCTTCCTGTATCGGCCTTCCAAATATTGGGATTACAGGCATGTGCCACCATGCCCTGCTTGAAGTACATTTTAAAGATGCACTGATTCAGTTGTGTGTGGTGCCTTTAACCCCAGTACTTGGGACACTGAGACAGGAGAATTACAGGTTCAAGGCCAGTCTTAGCAATTCAGGAAGATCCTGTTTCAAAATTTAATAAAAAGGACTAGGGAGTATAACTCAGAGCTCAACTGCCCTTGGATTCAATCCCCAGTTTAAAAAAAAAATTTTTTTTTATGCTGAATTTTTTATGTCAACTTATGTCCCAAATTTTAGCCATCACCAGCCCTATTTTTTCCTTTGGAAACAAGGTCTCATTAAGTTACTGAGAGCCCCTAAATTGTTGAGGCTGGCTTTAAATCTACAATCCTCCTGTCTCTCAGCCTCCCAAGTACTGGGATTACAGGTATGTACCACAATGTCTGGCTTCATCTATTTATTAGCCAAAGTTTATTAAAGGTAATCTAAGAGATTTTTCTTTCTTTTATAGTTTCTGTTTCCTCTGTGGTTTCCCTCTTTTTTTTTTTTTTTTTTTTTTTCTATTTTCTGTCCTGTAGTTCTCTTAATTTTTTTTTCAAATGGCTGATTTCTGGTGGTATACTCACATTTAAGAGCAGGAGACTAAAAGGTAGTTTGGAGCAAGACTCTTAGTAGCCAAATATGAAAACAGTCGGGGGTGGTGGTGGCACATGCCTGTAATCCCTGTGCTTGGGAGACTGAGATAAGAAAATCACAGGTTCAAAGCCAGCCTTAGCAACTCAGTAAGGCTTGCATTAACTTAGTGAGACCTTGTTTCCAAATAAAAAGTTTTTAAAAGTAGGGCTGGGGTATTGCTCAGAGGTGGAATGCCCCTGGGTTCGATCCCTAGCACTATACACACACACACACACACACACACACACACACACACACAGACCAAAAAAAAGTTTTTTAAGACAATCCATATGTCTATCACCTTATGAAAGGATAAACAAAATATAGTTTACGCAGATGGTGGAATATTATTCAGCTACAAAAAGTAGTGATGCTCTAATTCATGTTCATGTGGTAAGCCTTGAAAACTTTGTGCTTATGAACGAAGTCAGGTTTGAAGGCCACATGTATGAATGGACTCCACCCATATGTATGAATGGACTACACCCACATGTATGAATGGACTACACCCACATGTATGAACGGACTACACCCATATGTATTGTCCAGAATAGGTAAACTGTTACAAAGTCAAGAAATGGATTAGTAGTTTTCAGAAAATAGGTGGAGATGGAAATCGAGGCTTGTTATAGGTATAGTTTCTGATGGGGTGTTGGAAATATTCTGTGATTAATGGTGATTGCAGAGTAGAGTGAATAAAGCCTTGGTATTAAAAATCCTGAAGTGAACACCTTAACATTGTGTTATGTGAAATACATTTTATTTTTTTAAGTTAGTGGGAAAGAATAAAATTTAATAGTAATAATTAGAAGAGATGCTTAGGCCTTCAGAAAAAACCCTCAAAACATTTTTACAAAAATGAGCTCTTTATGGTTTGTACCACAGAAGTCAAATGTGATCTGAAGAATCCAGTTGCTTATATTAAAGCAGCTTTAGTCTGTCTTAACGTTAACATTTTGTGCTTAGGTGCAGTTACAATCTATATAGAAAGTCCTATTCCCACCCGTTTGTGTTGTGTTGGTAATGGAATTGAACCCAGGGTGATTCTACCTCCAAACTGTACCCCAGACCCTCTTAACAAAAATTGGGGGGCCAGCCATCATGGCATATCCCTGTAGTGTCATTACTTGGGAGGCTGAGACAGGAGGATTACAGGTTTAAGGCCAGCCACAGCAACTCAAGCTCACATCAACTTAGTGAGACTGTTTCCAAATTTCAAAAGAGGGGAGGGTTCGGGGTGTAGTTTGGAGGTAAAATACCCTTAGGTTCAATCTTTAGTACCACACACAAGAAAAAATGTTATTTTAAGACAGGGTCTTGATGTGTTGCTGAGGAGGTCATTGTGTTAGGTTTGTTAGGTTGTTGTGGTTGACCTTACAAAATGATCTTCCTCTTGTCTCAGCCTCCCAGGCTACTGGGGTTACAGGTCATTGCCACCATGTTTGACCTTGTGTCAATATCTTTAGCCTTTTTTCCCTCTTGAACCAGATTTCCCAAAGTTAGAATCTTCAAACATTTTTCTTGAAAACTATAGGCCTTGTTAGAAGCCAAATGGTGAGAGGGCTAGGATGAAGCTGAAGGATAGAGGGAGAGGGTCCTGGCATTTACAATGGAAACATTTACTTCCTTTTTTTTTTTTTTTTTTTCTTGTGGTGGTACTAGGGGTGGAACCCAGGGGCTTTTCTACCTCCAGGCTATAGTCCTAGACCTATTTTATGCTTTATTTGGAAACAGTCTCAAGAGCCTGAGTAGCTGAGGCTGGCTTTGGACCTGTGGGATCCTCCTGTCTCCGCCTCCCAAGCGCAGGGATTACAAGCGTGCGCCACAGGCCTGGCGTACCTCCCTTTTTCAATGCAGTTTTTAGGTATTACATCCGTGCTGCTGTCCCTGAGGCCAAAGACTGCTTTATTCTCTAGAGAGTAAATTGCTGTAAGTTTTTTGCTAGAATCAGAAAGGACTTAGAGTTCTCTTTCTAGAGGAGTACATGAGGTCACTTCCTAGTTGGATTTCCGCTTCTTGGGCTTGCTAAGTTAGCTACTATCCCCACTTCTGCTTTTCAGCTTTCAAAATTTTGATATTCTTGTATCCATTTCTGACCTTTGTCCTAGTAGGTTGGTGTTTTTAGTTCTCTTTGGTGCTTTATTGGGCTTTCAGGAGGAATGAAAAGAAATGTATTATATGTTTACATTTCTACTTTTTTTTCTTTTATGCTGCACCCTCAGTCCTATTTTATGTTTTATTTGGAAACAGAGTCACTAAGTTGATGAGGACCTCACTAAATCACTGAAGCAGGCTCCAGCCTCCTGTCTCAGCTTCCCAAGCACTAGGATCACAGGTTTGTACCACCATGCCTGCTTCTACCTACCATTTTTATCTTGTAATTTTTTTACCTTTTCTTTTTTTAACCATATTTAAACAACATTGTTCTTAGCATTTATACTTCATAAAGACTTTAGTATGATTTGTGGCATCAGGATACCTTGTTAACTTTTAATTTTTAGTTTTTCTGGTACATTATGGTATGTGGTATCACCACAGTTCTAGACCAAGGATCATTGCTTTCATTCTGATGTATTTGATAAAACTGATTCACTTGTGAATGGAATACTATGGGAAATAGAGACTCTTTCGTTGTGGTGGTGGTGCTGAGCATTGAACCCAGGGCTTCACACAGTGAGCTCATCCCCAGCCCAGATAGAGATTTTTATTTTTTATTTATTTATTTATTTTTTGTGGTACTGGGGGTGGAACCCAGAGGCTTTCTACCTCCAGGCCACACTCCCAGACCTATTTTATATTTTATTTGGAACAGGGTCTCACTTAGTTGCTGAGAGCCTCACTAAGTAGCTGAGGCTGGCTTCGAACCTGCGCGATCCTCCTGTCTCAGCCTCCCAGGTGTGGGGATTACAAGCAGGCGCTGCCACACCTGGCCAAATATAGATTTTTGTTTTTTTGTTTTTGGTCGTACTGGGGATGAAACTCTTCTACCTCTGGGCTACACTCCCAGACCTATTATATATATATATATATATATATATTTTGAAACAGGGTCTCTTAAGGAAACAGGTGTTTTTTTGAAACAGGGTCTCTTAAGCTAGCGCGGCTGGCTTTGAACCTGCGTGATCCTCCTGTCTCTGCCTCCCTAGCACGGGGATTACAAGTGTGCACCACCACGCCCGGCCAGATATAGATTCTTAAAATAAAAAAATTTGTTCGGCACCTTGTGTAGAATCTTAAATGTGGTGTTTGGTGGCCACTTAACTGGTTTTATTGCGGGTGGAGGATGGCAGCATTATAGAGAGCTGCTCAGCACAAAAGACAAAGATGTAGCTTTTACAAGTAGGCCTTTTAATCCCAGAACTTGGGAGGCTCAGACAGGAGGATCGTAGGTTCAAGACCAGCCTCAGCAACTTAGACGATCCTGTTTCAAGTATACTATTAGGGCAAGGGCCAGATTTTGAGGTTTTTTTTATTTTCCCCTTGTACTTTTCATGACAAATGTTCTTTTATTTTAAAATTTATGTGCTGTTTCTGCCTCTATTCTTTTATGTGGTTACAGAGCATGGTCATTGTAGGTTGTGTAGACAGCAGCAGTACACACACCAGTTTACATTTTTTACGTGTCATTTTTGATTTCTGGGTGGAGAACAATGTTTTGGAGAGATGCTCCCAGGACTTGCTGATGGAAGGGATGTGGGAGTTGGAAGGGAGGGTGGTTGTATGGGTTTTGGCTTAAGCATGTAGTTACTTTGTAATCTTATTTATGCTCTTCTGGAAGTGACACTGCCAAAGCCAGGGGTATAGTTGAGTAATAACTAATGTATATTGTGAGAAAGCTCTAGGCAGCTTAGAATGTGCTTGGGTTCTCAGTGTGGGAAAGAAATAGAAGACCAGACTAAAAGAATTCCATAGATGGCAGCTCAGAAGGAACCTTTTTTAGTAAGTTACCGTGTTCGTAGGTTTCAAGTGTTCTTCATCTCAACAGTGTGGCCTCGACCACTGCTGATACTGTCTTGTGGGACAGGGTGGAAACGCTGCCACCGTGGGTCATGATGAGGTGGTGGTTGGCAGAGTTGGATTTCTTGGGGTTTCAGAGTTCACTTGTCCCTTCATATCTTTAGACCTGGATTATTGTGATCAAGGGGGTCAGAGTTTGGAAGAGAGAAGTACCAAGATAGGACTCAGGTTATAGTACAAAAATGGGTATTTCCTGAGGTATATTCCCCCTTACTCCCTCAACTGATTGCCACTACTCAACAGAGGCACAGACGTCAGGTGGGGCTAGGATTTAGTCCCTTGTTCCTCTGTACTCTCTTGGCTGATTCTACTTTCAGTTTCCTATGTGGAGTGAAGTCTCGAGAAGAAAAGAGAATATTGACAAACTGGACATGTAACATAAAGCAAAATTACCTGGGTAGTCAGTAAGATTTCAATAATGAATGTATTAAATATTTTCAAAGAGATAGGAGACGCCGGGCGTGGTGGCGCACGCTTGCAGTCCCCGCGCTTGGGAGGCAGAGACAGGAGGATGGCGCAGGTTCAAAGCCAGTCGCGCTGGCTTAAGAGACCCTGTTTCCAAAAATAAAAAGTATAAAATAGGTCTGGGAGTGTAGTCCAGAGGTAGAAGGGCCTCCAGGAACCCCAGTACCACCAAAAAACAGAGATCGGAGACAACACTGGAGACTTGAAGTGGGAGCGAGAATCCACAGAGAACAGCAAACAGGAGATAGTGAGGATGGAAGCTATAAATAGTTAAAATAAGGAACTCAGCAAAGAGAGTAGTATGTAGATACAACTGAAGAAACAAGTGAGGTAGAATGTCAGATCAACTTAAGTCTCCCATAAAGTAGCAGAAAAGTAGAAAATAGAATAAAAAAATCGGGCTAAATACATATAAGGATCTCAGAGAAAATAAACAGGTAATAAAAAAAACTAAGACTGAAAATCTCCCAGAAATAGAGGATTTGAGAGATCATGTTTGAGAGCACTCTCAATATAAATACCAAAGGAATAGACCTGAACCAAGTGTACACACAAATAGTTATATTGAGGCTTTTAGAGTGTATTAGAAACAAGTTCCAATAATAATGTTGTCTGCCAGAAGTATACATAAAAGAGCCAGAAAGATTTAAGATGGAAGTATGAAAAAAGATAAAACAGACATGAACCAAAAGCTGAAGTTGCAATTTTTACAGTTAAATATTATTTTAGCATGAAACCAATTGGGAGGGTCAAAGAAAATAAATACCAGTTAAAAGAAGAGTAACACATGATATAATCAATGGTGAAAATGTCTGTGTATAGTAATACAATGTCAAAGAGTAACAGTCGATGATTGATAGAGGACAGTCACAGGTGATTACAACTGCTGCTGCTAATAGTGAGACTTCAGGGCACTAAAATGAGAAAAATAGAGCCGCGAAGTAATAAGAGACACAGTTCTGATGGTTTATGTACGGTTTACCTAGCAACCCCAGTAGAACCAGTGTTCAGATACAATGTTGAGAGCCGGGCGTGGTGGGCGCGCTCGTCATCCCAGCATTCGGGGGGCTGAAACGAGGGTCACGGTTCGCAGTCAGCGTCAGCTACTCAGTGAGGCCCTCCGCAACTCACTGAGACCCTGTTTCCAAATAAAGAATAAAAATAGGGCAGGGGGTGTGGCTCGGAGGTACAATGCCCCTGGGTTCCATCTCAGACCCCCACACACAAAAAAACCCCCGCAAAACATTGAGGTATTTGAAAAGCATCCCTTTATAACTGTAATAAGCAGTTAGTAAATATGAAAGAAGCCAATGTGGTAGGGCATGCTTATAATCCCAATACTTGGGAAGCTGAGACAGGAGGATCGCACACGTTCGAAGCCAGCCACGCTGGCTTAAGAGACCCTGTTTCCAAATAAAAAAGTATAAAATAGGTCTGGGAGTGTAGCCTTGGAGGTAGAAGGGTTTCCAGGAACCCCAGTACCACCAAAAAAAAAAAAAAAAAAAATTATCCCAATGGCAAATACTTGCCTACACACCAGTACCAGGGTGGGCAGAGACAGGAGGAGAATTGCAGGTGTAAGGTTAGCCTCAGCAGCCTGATGAGACCCTCAGTAACTTAGACCCTGTTTCAAATAAAAAATAAAGGCCTGAGTATAAAGCTTAGAGCTAGAATGCCCTGGATTCATTCCTCAGTACCACAAAGTGAATACGTGAGGCATTTGTGGAGAATAATGTAAGACTATTTAAAAAGACATAATGGAAATTATTCAATCCTTTATTCAAAGCAAAGAGAGCTACCCTGTTTATGAATGAGAAAACTTTATTTTGTAGGGATGTGACACTAGATTAATTAAAATTTGGTATTCAAGTTAAAATTCAAGGAAAAGTTTCCTAAAAAGATTGATAAGCTTTAAAACTTGTAAGAAAGAATAAAATTGACAGCCATGATAGTGCATGCTTGTAATCCCAGCATTTGGGATGCTGAGACAGGATCTGGTTCATTGATAGCCTCAGCTACTTAGTGAGGCCCTTTGCAGCTTAGACCCTTTTTCAGAATAAAGAGTAAGCCAAGCCGGGTGTGGTGGCGCATGCTTGTAATCCCAGCATTTGGGAGGCTGAGATAGGAGGATCATGGTCCAGGACAGGCTCAGATACTTAGTGAGGCCCTCTGCAACTCAGTGAGACCCTGTTTCAAAATAAAGATTAAAAAATAGGGCAGGGGGTGTAGCTCGGAGGTCAAATGGTCCTGGGTTCCATCCCCCTACCAGCAAAAAGAATATGTATATGTGTGTGTGTGTGTGTGTGTGTGTGTGTGTGTGTGTGTGTATTATATAATGGTTGGGGTGTAGCTTGGAAGTAGAATGCCCCCCTAGGTTCCATACCCAGTATTGAGGGGGGAAAAAGAAGTAAACTTATTAATAAAGTCACTTTGAAAAGAACAGCATAAGCTGGGTGTGGTGGTGCATGCTTGTAATCCCTGCCCTTGGGAGGCTGAGACAGGAGGATTACACAGGTTCGAAGCCAGCCTCTACTGGCTTAAGAGACCCTGTTTCCAAATAAAAAGTATAAAATAGGTCTGGGAGTATAGGTCGGAGGTAGAAGGCCCCTGGGTTCCATCCTCATTACCACACACACACACACACACACACACACACACACACACACACAGAACAGCATAATGGCAAGTAGTGAATTTGCATTATCTCATGTAAAGACATTTCACAGCTGCAGCAATAGACAGATGGGAGGAAGAGACACACAAAGATAGTTCAGTGAAACCGTGGGGACTTTTGGATTCTGTGAATAAGGTTCTCATTTATACACAATGTGGTATGAGATAAATTGGACACCCCAAGTTAGTGGGTGGTACTGAGAAAACTAGCCTACCCCAGTTGTTGGAAAATGAGAATTGGTCTGGACTTTATAGCCCATAACCTTCACTTAATTGTCCACAGTAGTCCCTCTTTACAGTTTCAGGTTCTGTAGTTTCAGTTTCTCATGGCTAGCCTTGGTCCACAAATATTAAATGGAAAATTCCAGGAAAAATTCCTAAGTTTTAAATTGTGCCCGTCTGAGTAGCACAATGAAATGTAGCCCCGCGGATCCATGCTGTATATGGTACCTGTTTGCTGGTTACTTAGATTGACTGTTGTAGTATTGCAGTCATTGTGTTCAGTTAACCTTATTTTACTTAATAGTGACCCCAAAGTGCAAGAATAGCGACACTGGGAATTTGGGTATGCCAGAGACGAGTCAAGTTGCTTCAAGTGAAAACTTGGAATTTCTGTATGTATGTTGAAGGGGTTGCTGCTATCTGGCATTTCGGGCATCCACATGGGGGTCTTGAAAGGTACTATTATAGATTTGAAATATATTTCTGATAATAGGATAAGATAGCAGAAGACACGTATGTCAGTGTAGATGACTTAAGTCTATCATTAAAAACTCAGGAAGCATTAACCACATAATGAGATGGAAGATGGATTTTACTATCCAACTTAAGATTCTTTTTAGTGATGGATTCAGAGTTGATGGGAAGAATAGAATAGGGTTAAAATATTCCAAGATTCACAAGATACTAATTGATGAAAAAATATAAAAAACTTATGAATCAATAGGAAAATAGAGGGAAGTCAGTAGAAGGTAGAACAGTATAGTTTGCAGAAGGAAAGCCTCATTGGTACTAATTATTTGAAGTTTACTCAGACTAAGAAGAAATTCAAGTAACAGTAATGAGCAACAATTTGGGATCCTTTAGGATTGGTTGTGGATTTGGAACCAATTAAGAATGGATGAGCAAAATGTATGGGTTCAATACAGTACGAGGGAACACTGCAGCCGCAGTACTGAAAGTCTCAAGTATTGATTGAAACAACTAATTGATGGTACAGTCCTATTTTGCATAAGGCACACCCACCACCCTCTGCCCACCCCACTGGATTTTGTCGGCGAGTGGAAATTGTAATGAATAGGGATATAAAGAAAATCTAAGCAGAAGGTCCTTGTATAGACTGGTGACAGTGCATCATTATTACAATATGGATGAACTCTACTTGAGGTCAAAAGGGAAAGGAAGACAACAGCAAGAAGTATCTCTAAGTATAGAATCCAGAAAGGAAGATTTTACTTCAAAGCTGAACACACACACACACACACACACACACACACACACACACCTTTTTATTTTGAAAGTGTCTCACTTAAGTTACGTAGGCTGGCTAACTTGTGATTCTTCTGTCTCAGTCTTCAAAGTGCTGGGATTACAGGGGTGTGCCATCACACCTGGCTAAGTTTGCCCCCCTCCCCCCCCATCTAAGTACTGAGGATGGAACCCAGGGGCATTCTACCTCCAATATACACTCCCAGCCCTATTTTTTATTCTTTATTTTGAAACAAGGTTTCACCACGTTGTAGACAGTAAGTAGCTGATGCTGTCTGCAAACCCAGATTCTCTGGTCTCAGCCTCCCAAATGCTGGGATTACAAGCGTGCGCCACCACCCCTGACTCAGTAGTTTTTGATAAGTTTCATTGGAGGAGCTACAGCCAATTATAGATTTAAATATTTAATGACTAAAATGATATAGTTAGGTAAAATCTTCTTGAAGCCTAAAGTAGTTCTATTTCTCCAAAGATATCCTCATCAGTACTTCTGAGTGCGGGGGGATGGGTACAGCACTTTTTTTGCTTTTGTATTTGCAGTATTGGGGATTCAACCCAGGGGCATTTTACCTCTGAGCTACTCCCCCAGCTCTATTTTATTTTGAAACAGGGTCTAAGTTATGGAAGGCCTCACTAAGAAGTTGAGGCTGTCCATGAACCTGCAATCCTGTCTCAGCCTCCCAAGTAATGGGATTACAAGTGTGTGCCACCACACCTGGGGCTACAGCACATTTAGAGTGTCAAGGTGACATGCAGGTGCGACTTGAAAGATGTGCAACAAATCTGGGTCCTCTTGGCTAGGAAGTGGCATGCTACCAGCCATCCAGCAGGACTTAATGCCTCTGCAGTGGATGTGTGGTAACCACAGGTAGCTCCTGAGCACTGGAAGTGTGCTTGAGTTCAGCTGGCAAATGGAATTTTTAATTTTTAGAATTTTAACTTAAATTCAGCTAACCACATGTAGCTAATGGCTACTGAACAAAAACAGTTCTGGGAGAGTTTCATTAATCTGCCACACACTGATTTTTAGATTGTCAGCTGGGAGTCTAGGTTCTGGATCTTACTGTTTCTTGCTTTGCAGTGTTTTGCTATTTTATCATCATGGCTTTCCAGAATGTTTTTGCTTTTTTTCGTAATTTGTTTTTGCCTTATATAGGTGGCTCAGGAATGGACGAATTCTCCAAATAAAGAAAATTTCTATCAGTTGCATTTACGAAAATTTCCAGCTGATTATAAAAGAAACTGGGAGTTTGTGGGTAAGTTCTTTCTTACTTATGCAACTTGGAGTAGAAGATACAGTAATTGGAGATTTCTAAATGAGAAGAGATATACCCTCCTTATTTGACTTTTCTGGGACAAAGGTTTTCCAAGTGATATTTACAACCGCTTAAACCAAGTATGTTTATGGGTATAACTGTGGGACAATAATGAATACAAACCTCATGGTTTTCCCTCACTCTGTAATTAGAATCCCATAGGCTGAAGTGTCAGTGCAGGCTGGGGATGGAGAGGGTGGGTGAAGAGGTTCCGGAGTGTTGCACTGATCATTTGTATAGACTCCTGACGTCTGTGTTCTTGGGATACTTGGTTTGGACTATGTATCACTTTTATGCATTATAAATAAACTAGACATTCATAACTCTAAAATAAAATGCACTGTCATGCGTGTGGCCCTGGGTTCAGTTCCAGCACCACAATCAATTGGTAAAACACCTAAGTCCTCTTCACCTCTCCCCCATGCACATCCATCCTACTTCACAGGGGCACTTGGGAAAAATAAGAGCATGTGTGACTGGTGGGAAGAGTAGTTCTTACATAGAGACTCTCAACCAACAGTAAGATAAATACCCGTAATACCCACTGTTCAAAGATGGTTTCATTAACATGTTGTTATATATCTCACTTCCAAAGTATACTTTTCTCAGTAGTGTGGTGCTAGACGACCATTTCACCTATTTTGTGACATTTTTTCATTGGTCATTCAGCAAATACTGACTTAATTGATCTACTAGAAGATGATTCTAGATGCATGATATATCACTGTGAAGAAACACAACACTCCTGCATTGAGGAAGCTTCTATGATGTTGAGAGTATCTTCATCCTTATTAAGTAGTAACAGTATGTTAATAATTGTGGTTACTCCATTGTTGGCATATTCCATAGTTCAGTTAACCAGGCATTTCTTTTTTCTTTTTTTTCTTTTTTTTTTTTTTGGTGGTACTGGGGTTCCTGGAAGCCCTTCTATCTCCGGGCTACACTCCCAGACCTATTTTTACATTTTTATTTGGAAACAGGGTCTCCTAAGCCAGCGCGCGGGGCTGGCTTCGAACCTGCGCGATCCTCCTGTTTCTGCCTCCCAAGCACGGGGATTACAAACGTGCACCACCACGCCCGGCTAACCAGGCATTTCTAGTTAGACTGTGTACATTACTTATAATGCACACTATCATGAACACTGAATAAATCCTCCTGCTAGGCCAACCAAACCATATGTCAGTTTTAAAACTTTTGGTTCATATTGTCTGTTTACCTAAAGGAATACTATTTTCACTTGTACCTGTGGGATATAAAGATGTGCCTTTTTCTGATTTGTAATTTAGATCATTTTTGCCAATTTTATATATACAATATGTATATCATTTAAGGTTATAGTTTTTCTGAATGTTTTCTGGTTATTTGTATTCTTGGGGACAATAATTATTATTATACTTTTTTTTGCGGTACTGGGGATGGAACCCAGGAGCATTCTATCTCCAAGCTACACCCCCAGCCCTGTTTTTTATTTTTTATTTTGAAACAAGGTCTCACTGAGTTGCAGAGGGCCTCACTAATTAATAGCTGAGGCTGTCCGGGAACTGCAGTCCTTCTGTCCTTGCCTCCCAAATGCTGGGATTATAAGCGTGCACCACCAAGCTGAGCTTCTTGGGATAATTTTGCCTATTCATGCCCTTTGTCCTTTTTTTCTTAACATGTGCCTATCCTCACAAATAGTTTTTTTTTCTTTTTCTATAATTTTATTAGTGCATTGTAATTTTACATCATAGTGAGGTTCATAGCAGTGCAAACATACATGCACACAGCACTTGTGTTTTTATTTCTGTGTCCTACTTCCCATACACGTTAGTAACACGGGCAGTGATGCCTTCATATATGTACCGAACACCATTTGAACTGTTGGCCACCTTCCTCACTCCACTCCCTCCTCAGCCCTCTTCTCCCGTCCTCCTTCATTTATCTAAATTCTTTGTGTGTGTGTGGGGGGGGTCTGGGGATGGAACCCAGGGTCATCCGACCTCTGAGCTACACCCCCTGCCCTATTTTTTATTCTTTATTTTGAAACCGGGTCTCACTGAGTCGCAGAGGGCCTCACTAAGTGGCTGAGGCTGTCCGCGGTCCGCGGTCCTCCGGTCTCAGCCTCCCGAGTGCTGGGATGACGAGCGCGCCCACCGCGCCCGGCTTAGATTCTTCATCTATCTAAATTCCTCGTGTCTCCCATTTTCTTTCTGGCTTTCACACAGGAAACATGACCCTTGGTTTTCTGAGACTGGCTGCTCACTTAGGATAACATCTCTAGTTCCATTTGTTTTCCTGTAAATGACAATATTTTATGGCCCAGTAAGATTTTACCCTGTGTATAGAGCACATCTTTGTTACTCATCTGTTGATGGACACATAGATCGTTTCACAGTTTGGCTGCTGTGAATTGTGCTGCTATGAGTGTAGGCATGCATGTATCTACTCTAGTATTCTGACTTGCTTTTGAGAAGATACCCAGGAGTGGTCTAGTTGTATCATGTGAAGGGTTCCTTACTAGTCTTTTGAGGAAGCCCCATGTTGATCTCCATAGTGTTTGTACAGTCTAGCCAGTAGCGTATGAGTTCCTGTTTCTCCACATCCTCAGCAGCCTGTATTTTCATACTCTTGGTCCCCCGCCCCCAGTAGTAGTGACTGAACCCAGGAGTACTGTACCACTTTAACCACTGAGCTACACTTCTAGCCCTTTAAATTTTTTGAGACTGGGCCTTGTACTAAAGTTTCCCATGCTGGCCTTGAACTTGAAGTCCGTGTCTCAGCTTCCAGGTACTGGAATTGCCCTGAGGTGTGTTGTTGTTTTTGTGTGTGTGGTACTAGGATGGAAGCCAGAGGCTTTCTACCTCCGGGATACACTTCCAGACCTATTTTTTAATATTTTATTTGTTAACAGGGTCTCACTAAGTTGTTGAGTGCCTCACTAAGCTGGGGCTGGCTTTGAACCTGTGCGATCCTCCTTGTCTTGGTCCCCCAAGTACTGGGATTACAAGTGTGCGCCACCACGCCCGGCAGGATTTTATTATTTTTTCCTTTCTTGTTTTGTGGTACTGGGGATTGAACTCAGGGACATTCTACCTCTAAGCTATACTCACAGCCCTTTTTATTTTTTGTTCTGAAACAAGAGTCTTACTAGTATGCTGAGAGTATTGCTACACTGCTGAGGCTGGCCTAGAACCTGTAATCCTCCTGTCTCAGCCTCCCAAGTATACTGGGATTACAGATGTGTGCCATCATGCCTGGCTTGCTTCTTACTTTTTTGCAGTACTGGGAATGGAACCCAGGGGTATTCTACCTCCGAGCTACACCCCCAACCCTATTTTTTTTTAACTTATTCTTTATTTTGAAACAGGGTCTCACTGAGTTGCAAAGGGCCTCACTAAGTAGCTGAGGCTGTCCGCGAACCCAGATCTTCGTCTCAGCCTCCCAAGTACTGGGATTACAAGTGTGTGCTGCCCGCCATACCTGGCTTATTTTTCACCACACACAGCTAATTTTTACAATTTTAAAAAGAGCTTTTTACATTTTATGTCCCCAAGAATATGAATAACCAGAAAACATTCAGAAACAAGAACTACAACCTTAAATGATGTTATATTTTATGTACAGAATTGGCAGAAAAGGTCTAAATTATCAAATGAGAGAAATGCACATCTATATCCTTATGTTACGAATGAAAATAGTATGATTTTAGTTAAACACACAATATGAATTGAGAAACTTTACATTTAAATCAAAAGGAGAGTATGCAGCAGACATTTTTTATTTTTTGTTTTGAAATAGAATATTAAATTGTGGAGGGTCTTGCTTTATTTCCGAGGCTGGCCTTACACATTTAATCCTCCTATCTCAGCCTTCGAAGTACTGGGATTACAGGTGTACACTATCATGCCTGGCTCATACATGGATTTAAATTTTATACTTGTGTTTTAAGCCGGGCATGGTGGCGCAGGCTTGTGATCCCAGCATTCGGAGGCTAAGACTGTAGGATCGCAGTTCGCGGATAACCTCAGCTACTTAGTGAGGCTCTCTGCAACTTAGACTGTTTCAAAGTAAAGAATAAAAAATAGGACAGGGGATGTAGCTTGGAGGTCAAATATCCCTGGGTTCCATCCCCAGACCTACAAAAAATACACACACACACACACACACACACACACACACACACACACACGTTTCAATGCATTGCAGTTGATTTTGTAGAACCCTAATTTCTCTTGTAGCTTCTGCCTATACCATTCAATTATAAAAGGGCTCCTTTCTTTTGGCATTTTTCTTTCTTAGAAACTTCTGAGTTTCAGTGTTTGCAATATTTCTTGAAAAGATTAACTCTTTCCCATTGAATAACTTCGGCACCTTTGTCAGAATCTCAGTTGACCTTGTATTTTTGGACATTGTTTTGTTCTCTTCAACTGTATATGTACCTTATACCAGTACCACACTCTCTTGATGATTGTAACATTATAAAAAGTATGGAAATCTAAATCTGACAGTGTAAGCCTTCTGGTTTTGTTGTTTTTAAAAAAGAAAATTTTTTGGTACCATAAATTTTAGTATCAATTTGTAAAATTTTATAAAAATGCCTGCTACTGTTTTGATAGGGATTGTGTGGATCTAAAGACTTACTGTGAGGAAGAAGCCAGGTGTGGTGGCACAGCTTTTGTAATCCCAGTACTTGGGAGGCTGAAATAGGACGATATCATCAGATTTGAGGACAGCCATAGCAACTTAGCAAGACCCTATTTCAAAATTTAAAAAGTAAAATGGGGTTGAGAGTATAGCTCAGAGTAGAAAACCCCTATGATAATTCCCAGTACTAAAAACAAGAAAATATTTGGAAAAAATTATATTTTAACAGTATTAAGTCTTCAATTCTCATATATCTTTCCATTTAGTTAGACTGTTTTAGATCAGTAAAATATTGCTGGTATCAGCAATTAGTATTGAACTTGTTTTATTCCAGTGCTTGCTCTGTTTTCCCAGTCCCATTTAGTTTACAACTACCTTTTTCCTCTTGTTTAAAATGCCATTGATAGGTTCAAGATTCTGATGTGTTATTTGAATCAGATCCTGAATTTTTTTCTGGGATTTTGAAACTGGAAGCATCCTTCCTCTGAGATAAATTCCCAGCCCTTTTATTTTGTTTTGATACGAGGTCTTAGTAAATTGATGAGAGTCTTGCTTACTCCCTCAGGCTGGCCTTGAACCTGTGATTTTCCTGTCTCAGCCTCCTAAGTACTAGAATTATAAGCCTGTGCTACCATGCCCAGCTAATTGTTTTTTCTTTTCTTTTCTTTTCCTTTCTTTTCTCTTTCTTTTTCTCTTCTTTTTTTGTACCAGAAATAGAACTCAGGGGCATTCTACTTGTGAGTTACACCCCCAGACCTGTTTTATTTTTTATTTGGAATCAGGGACTCCCTAAGTTGCCAGTGACCTTAAATTGCTGAGTCTGGTCTTATACCTGTAATACTCCTGTCTCAGTCTCCCCAGTACTGGGATTACAGGCATGTGCCACCATGCCTGGCCAGCTACCTCTTAATATTATGGTTTTTGCAAACTATTTTGGTTTGTAGTTATTTCCTTCTCCCTAACCCCACTTCCCTCACCCTCTGCCCCATGTACTATAGATTGAACTCAGGGCTTCATGAACATTGGGCAAGCACTTTGTACCACTAAGCTCTATCCCCACCCTTTGTTTTATTTTGAGATAGGATCTTGCTAAGTTGCCCAGGCCGTCCTCAGACTTGTTAAACTTCTGCCTCAGTATTATAATTTTATAGTGCAAATTATAAAATTTTATAGTTTAAATTTTTTATTGATTGGATAGCCATTTTAAAGTATATACAAAGTACCAAATTAGTATAAGAATTTAATTTCTTTTTTTATTATTTATTTAAAATTCTGGGCTGGATGCCAGGCGTGGTGGCGCACGCTTTAAATCCCCGCTCTTGCGAGGTGGAGACAGGAGGATTGTGCTGGTTCGGAGCCAGCTTTGCTGGCTTAAGAGACCCTGTTTCCAAATAAAAATATAAAATAGGTCTGGGAGTGTAGCCCGGAGGTAGAATGGCTTCCAGGAACCCCAGTACCACCAAAAAAAAAAAATTCTGGGCTGGGCTTGGTGACATACACTTGTAATCCCAACATTCTGGAGGCAGAGACCGGAGGATCGCGGTTCGCAGATAGCCTCAGCTACTTAGCAAGGCCCCTCGCTACTCAGTGAGACCCTGTTTCAAAAAATATAAAGACTAAGCCGGGCGTGGTGGCGCACGCTTGTAATCCCAGCATTCGGGAGGCTGAGACCAGAGGATCAGCTACCTAGTGAGGCCCTCTGCAACTCAGTGAGACCCGGTTTCAAAATAAAGAATAAAAAATAGGGCAGGGGGGGGTGTAGCTTGGAGGTCAAATGCCTCTGGGTTCCAGATCCAGAAAAAAAAAATTATATATATATATATATATATATATATATATATATATATATATATATATAAGAGAGAGAGAGAGAGAGAGAGACAGACAGACACAGACAGACAGACAGACAGAGACAGACACACACACACTAGTTTGGCTGGTGAGCCCCACTGAGGAGCCGCAGCTCAGGTGCTTCTGTTGCCACCATGTCCACTCCCAGTCCCTGACCCGTCAGCGGCAGGGCGATGCTTTAGTGGCCCATGGAGTTCCATGCGGTGCTGCTGAGCCCCGGCTTGCTGAAGTGGTGGTGCTGTGCCCCTCTGCCCAGCCCCACTCCGAGGCCCCTGGACTCTGAGCTGCCACTCCCAACACAGACCCAGCGGTGAGTGGCGCCTCCTCACCCCAGAGCAGATTTTTCAGAATATAAAGCAAGAATAGAGTCTGTTGTCAGAGATGGAGACATTTCGAAGCTGTTCTCAGTCAGAGTGAGTCTTGTCCTTTAGAAATCAAGCGTTGCTGCTCAGCCTTCACAGCACCGAGCTCTCCAGGTTCCTCCTGGGTAAAGAAGGACCAGCCCACTTTCACCCTTTGACAAGTTGGAATAATATGTGAGAGGCTCTTAAAAGACTATGGAGATAAAATTTGGGAGGAGTATGACAAATCCTCAATATCAAACTAGCAGAACAGTATTAATCTTTTGTGAAATTCACACGTGATTAGATTGTGCGGCAATATGGGACAAGACCAACAAGCTATGTATTCTGAAGTTTCTTGTATATCTGGGCACCAGGTTTAACCTCAAGAGATGATTGCTGTACACTTTTTGCAGCTGATCTGATATCACATTTCAGCTCTAAACTTTGCATCCTATGAACACTTAAATGTCTCTGCAGGTCCATTTTATACAACTTGAAAGACCTTAAAACTTTCTTGTTGCCACAAGCATATCTTTCCTTTCTGCTCATCCAATAAACAGCCGTGCCCTAGTATGATAGATTTTCCAAACAAAGTACCTGGAGCGGCAGTGTAGCAAAATATGCCTTCAGTGACATGCAACGAATGGTGTTTCCCCAAGCACAGTTCTGTAAGAAGTGTGTGTGTGTGAGACTGAGTGAGTGTGTGTGTGTTATTATTTGTATTCAAATTTTTTTTATCTTGGGAATTCTGGCTGTGAATTTGATGCATAACAATTATGGTTAAAAACATTTACTTGGTCTAGAGCCGGGCGTGGTGGCGCATGCTCGTAATCCCCGCACTTGGGAGGCTGAGACAGGAGGCTCGCGCAGGTTCAGAGCCAGCCTCAGCTACTTAGTGAGGCTCTCAGCAACTTAGTGAGACCCTGTTTCCAAATAAAATAGAAAAATGGGTCTGGGAGTATAGCCCGGAGGTAGAAAGCCTCTGGGTCTCCCCCCCCCCCAGTACCACCAAAAAAAACCCCATTTACTTGGTCTAATGCTGGGAGTGGTGGCGCACACTTGTAATCCCCACGCTTGAGGCGGAGACAGGAGGATCGCGCAGGTTTGAAGCCAGCTGTGCTGGCTTAGGAGACCCTGTTTCCAAATTAAACAAATATATAAAAAAATAGGTCTGGGAGTGTAGCCCGGAGGTTGAAGGGTTTCCAGGAACCCTGTACCACCCAAAAAACAAACAAAAAAACCCAAAAAAACATTTGCTTGGTCTAAAGAAGATCATTAATGTTTTGTGACCATATAGGTTGTAACAGTGGATTGTTTTATGTGTAGGTATTATTGTTAAATACAGGGACTGTTAACAGGCACAGAACATGAATCATAAGTTAGAACGTACATTAGATGTGATTTGCAGTTTTAGATCTGTGAATGCAGGGTGACAAATAAGAACAAACTGGAGACAGGCCATTGACACATGGACTCCGCCTAGTCATGTTAGAAACATAACTTTGACTCCAAGCCTTAAAATACCCCATGGAGTTGGCACTCAGCTCATTCACACAATCAAAGCTCCCTGGAGCCGCGCGTGTGGCACACACTTATAATCCCCACGCTTGGGAGGCTGAGACAGGAGGATCACACAGGTTCGAAGCCAGTCTCGGCTACTTAGTGAGGCTCTCGGCAACTCAGTGAGACCCTGTTTCCAAATAAAATATAAAATAGGTCTGGGAGTATAGCCTGGAGGTAGAAAGCCTCTGGGTTCCACCCCCAGTACCACCAAAAAGAAAAAAAAAAAAAAAAAAAGGCACCTGTAAAGGGAAAGGTCTAGGAGGAGCAGGAGCATCAGGGTTTGCTTGGAATCGTAATATAGGTGAGCAGACTGGGCCCGGCCCCAGCAGCACTGCTACTTGAGAAGAGCTGCTTCACTTTTTTTAAAATTTTTATTGGTGCATTGTATTCATACATCATAATGGGATTAAAAACTTGTGTAGACATATGTGCACACAACGCCCAGTCAGCCCCCACCCAGCCCCCACCCCATCCCTCCCCATCCCTCCTTCCCATGCTCGGCTTAGTGGTTGACCTCAATATGTTTAAGTACATTGTGTGCTTTAGAGAGTTTCCTTCTTCCCCCTCCCATCCCCTCAGTTAAGTTGTCTTGTTTGCTCCTCTAGAGGATTCCCTTTTTCATCTAGAGTTCCTCCTTTGACCCATTTCTCCTAGGCTTTCACATATAGGGAAAGCATCTGATTTCTTATTTTTTGTGACTGACTAATCTCACTTAGCAAAATGTCCTCCAGTTCCATCTAGCCACTTCACTTTTGTATCAGTTACTAAACACAGAATTTGAATCCTTTGGTCAGTATCCCCCAGACTCTTCTGAGGTGTCCATGTTCAACTGCTTGAGCTTTGTTCTGTCAACCCTGTGCCTGAATTTGCCGACAGGCTGTTCTTCACCTTGTTTCCAAGGCTGCAGAACAGAACGTAGCCTCTGTTTGAGGAGGTGGAAGTTAAGTGTACATTTACTTTTTACTCTTGACTTGTTCAGTACCACATTTTACAAAATGCTTTGTTTCCTTTATTATTATTGTTTCTGGAAAATTCCATTAAAATTCTTTTAGTTTGAATATAGAATAGTTTTTAAAATTATGGCTATTTTGAAATTTTTTTAGTTTAATTCAAGTGTATGCCAATACTTTCCAAAGTAAGGTGATATTCAGAAGCAGTTGTTCTGATGAGATGGCTTAGAGAAATTTGTGGAATATTCACATTGGAAGATTGCTTATTAATGAATGTTTTCAACTTAAATCTAACCAAAACCTGCATTGTTATTCTTGGTACATTTTCATTATAAAGTGTTAACAAGCTTAGTTGCAAACAAAATCCTTAAGCTAAGATTATGTATGTGTGTATACACACACACACATACACACACATATATATATATGTACACACAAACACACACACACACACACACACACACACACAAAATAGGACCAGGGGTATATCTGGGAGTCCCCAGTACTGCCAAAAAAAAAAAAATAGAATTATATAAATGATAACTTGTTGTTTCATAGTGTTTCTGGAGGAAGGTGAATTAGCCAAACAGCTTCATCCAAAGGAAAATGATTTGGTGTTTTTGGTTCCTGAGAAAGTAAATGAAGAGAAAAGAGATAGAGAGAGAAATCCCATGCAAAATCTCCATGAATATTATTGTGGTTATGTTCATAAATTTCGCCGCACTTCTGTAGGTAAGTATATAATGAGGCATTGACAAGGAATCTTATCAGATAGAAGTGTATCTTTTTTAAATTTTTTATTGGTGCATTATATTCATACATCATATTGGGGTAAAAAACTTTTGTGGACATACATGTACACATCACCCATTTAGCCCCTACTCAATTCCACCCCATTCCTTTCCCATCCCTCCTTCCTATGCTTGGCTTAGTGGTTGACTTCGATTTGTTTAAGTACATTGTGTGTTTTAGAGAATTTCCTTCTTCCCCCCTCCTGTCCCCTCATTTAGGTTGTCTTATTTGCTCCTCTATAGGATTTCCTTTTTCATCTAGAGTTCCTCCTATGACCCATTTCTCCTAGGCTTTCACATATAGGGAAAGCATCTGATTTCTTATTTTTTGTGACTGACTAATCTCGCTTAGCATAATGTCCTCCAGTTCCATCCATTTCCCTGAAAATTATGTATTTAAGTTTTTTTAATGGCTGAGTAAAATTCCATTGTGTACATATCCCACAGTTTTGTAATCCATTCATCTGTTGATGGACATCTTGGCTGGTTCCACAGTTGGGCCATGGTGTATTGTGCAGCTATGAACATAGGTACACATGCCTTAGTTTGAGAAGTGTATCTTTTCATTATCCTGTAAGTCTTGATTCGCTAGCCCTGTATTTGCTACATACTTAGCAAATAGATACTCACTCTTGTCATTTCAATCTTTTCTAGCTTTGCTGGACTCAAGATCCTTTGTTTATTGCTATAACCTCATCCTTTAAAAGCTTTCTTTTAAAATGTCCTCGTAGGGTGCATTCCTTCAGTCGTCATTGTACTTGTTATTACACAGACCATCTGTAAGCTGTCTGTGTGTTACATCACATTCCAGCCTAGGTTTCTTGGCTAATTACTGATAAGACCAAACATAAAACTCATTTTTAAGGCAGCTTGAGGAGTCTCCTGTTTTCTAGCACTCTGATTCATTGTATTCTAGGGAGTTCTCTTTCCATACCTAGCAGTGCCAGGCAAGTGCCAGGCAGTATGTCTTCTCCTCTGTGTGCATGTAGAATGTTCTCCAGGGCCCTGTAAGATAGTAGGAATTGTTTGTCAGGAAATCATGGGATATAAAGTAACCACCTGTTCAAGATTGTCCTTAATATCAAGTGGTCAGTCCAGAATTAAACCTCCACCCAAGATAGATTTTCACTATGTTGTTATGTTGTGTATGTTGACTAGGCTGGTCCCAAACTATTGGGTTCGAGCAATCTTCCCGCCGAGGCCTCCCACATAGCTGGGATTACAGGTGTATACCACGACACCTGGCTCAAAACCTCCTTTTGTTTGAATACAAAGCCACTTTATTTTGTGACACACTTCAACTTTCTTAGTTATGGGAAGAAAAGAACATGAATTTATTACTCCTCTTTTTTGTATTATATCATAGAGCAGCAACAAGCTGGCTACAGTGGCACATACCCGTAACCCCAGATACTGAGGAGGTTGAGGCAGGAGGATTGATCCCAAGTTTGAGGCCAGCTTGGCAACTCAGTGAGAACCTTTCTCAAACAAAAAATAAGGACTGGATGTAGCTCAGTGGTAGAGGGCCCTAGATTCAGTCCCAGCACCCCCACCTCACACCCACAGCAGCAAGCCTCCTTAGGTCATAATATACAGACGTACCATTTGTATGGTGACCTGAGCTTGGTTCTGTGCAGAGTGCATTTCGAAGCGTTACTACAGGGTAAATGGCTTCATTGGTGCTTTTGGCTCTTGCTTATGTCTGCATTCTTTCCTGAGATTCTCAATAGATCTAAGTGGTCTATGTGATACCTTCATTCAGGCAGCCATTGGACATTTCAAGCCTGCACAATCGGAGTCTCCCTCTAGTCCCAGCTACTCTTCCCTTGGTCTTTCCCGTGCTGATAAGCAGGGCCTCCGTTCTTCCCTTTTCTTAGGCAAAAAACCTTGAGAACATCTATGGTCCTTTCTTTCTGTCACTTGTATCTAATTCATCAGCAAATATCATTGTCTTTTTTTGCAATATAGTTAAAATCCAGTCCTCACTTCTATTACTATATCCTTATCCAGATTGCCACTGACTTATACCTAGACTGATGCAGTACCCTTGAAAGTGGCTTTTGTGATTTTTCTTTGAAGTCCATCTTCTGTCTGTAAGAGAGATTCTTTTTAATAGATAAGGTGGGGCATATTATTTCTACACAAAGCCACCCTGTGCCTTTCTACCTAAGCATTCAGAATCATTACCGTGATATACAGAGTTCTATAAAATATAGCTCTATTTTACTCTCTGGACCTCTTGGCACTTTTCTCATTATTTCTTCCAGACATACTAGTCTCCTCCCTGTGTCTAAAATACTCCTAACACATCTCTGCTCCTGGTCTTTGTAGTTGGTGAGCCTCCACTTGTAGCATCTTTATCCCCTAACATAAAGGTGTGTCGGTCCTTCAAGTCTCTGCTCAGTGTCATCTCAACAGGACAGCCCTCCCTGACCAGCCTGTCTGCCTCATCCACTTTCTTTTACTTCTCTGTGGGACTTACAAGCAAGGTGTGTTTATTTGGTATCTGCCTCTGTTTTTTAGAAAATAAGTCTCTGGAAGACGAGAACTTTGCCTTGTTTTTAGGAAGTGGTCTGTAAAATTTTATTGAGTGAATTATTTAAATAATATACAAAAACATAAGTTATAAAATACTTGATTCTGAATACCTTTTCAGTTGGACTAGATTATTCACTGGTAACTAAAATACTCTTTTTCTTCCTTGCTAATAGTACGCAATGGGAAATCTGAGTGTTACCTTTCCATTCAGACTCAAGAATATTTGCCAGCCAATTTAAATGAACTTATGAAATGTGTCGTTATAAGTTCTCTGGTAACTACACAAAGGAAGTTGAAAGCCATGTCTCTGTTGAGTGGTCGGAACCAACTGGCCAGAGCTGTTCTGAATCCAAACCCTATGGACTTCTGTCCCAAAGATTTGCTAACCACAACATCGGAGAGAATTGTGAGTACTGATTGTACGATTCCAGGGAAAGTCACAGTGATGCCAGCGTCCTATTTTTAGCTCAACATATTCTTTGTCTACGACAAGATGTATTTACTGTGTGTTTTCAGTGGTATTTAGCATTTGGTTTTAATATTGCAAAGTGTATAATTGCCTAGTCAGTTGACCTCGGGGAAAGGGACAGGGCAATAAAGAGTTAGAGGTATGCTAGAAAAACACCATCAACATGTTAGGTTAGCATCCTTCCTGAATGTTTATTATTAGGTGACTAATATTCAGGAGTAGGAGTATCAGGTTTGACGAGTTAGTTTTGCACTTGAATGATTGATGGAGAATTGACTGATTTTGTTGCAGATGCAAAGATGAAGTAGTTGCCTTTTTGTGTGCAAAGTTGTCATTTTGTGTACACCTGCATATACATTTCAGGATATTAGCACAGCATTGCAGAAGGAAGCTAGTATTTTTGGACCCCACCGTGTGGTAGGGCTTTCATTTGCATATCTCAGTTTTCACCTTGCACAGAATCCCAGACTTAATGAGTCGAGGCTATTGCCAGGTAAGCTGAGTGACCTAGCTTTAAACCGATCTCATAAATTCTAGTTCTCCTTACTATATCGCATTGTGTTAGGAAAGAAATAGTCACGAAATATTTTTACTGTTTTGAGAATCAAATGGAAAAATAATAGAAGGAAAATACAGATTAGTAAATGAAACTTTTATATTTGTAAAAATCACAAACCGGACTTGGTAGTCCATGCCTATAATCCCAATACTTGGGAGGCTGAGCCAGGAGGATTGCAGGTTTGAGGCCAGACTCAGCAATTTAGCAAAGTCATGTTTCAAAATGAAAAACAGGGCTGAGGTTGTAGCTGTGGGGTAGAATACCCCTGGGTTCAATGGCCAGTATTAAACACACACACACACACACACACACACACACACACACACACACACACACACAATTGTTATTATTTGTAAGTGGGCTGAAGACTACAGACACTAATTAGTAATTCATTACTTTTCTTCTCAGTGGTGAAAGTGGTTCTTAGATTAAAAGTCATAACCAGCCAGGCGTGGTGGCACACGCTTGTAATCCCTGCGCTTGGGAGGCAGAGGCAGGAGGATCACGCAGGTTCGAAGCCAGCCACGCTGGCTTAAGAGACCATGTTTCTAAATAAAAATTTTAAAAAAAAAAACATAACCAAAGTTTTTGTGCAGCACAGATTGGTGGAAGAAATTCAAACATGTTTTCCATTACCTTTCTGTCTTATGTCACTATAGAAAAAATAACTCATTCTCACAAATGTCTTTTTATATAGATTGCCTACTTAAGAGATTTTAATGAAGACCAAAAGAAAGCAATAGAAACTGCGTATGCCATGGTGAAACAGTCCCCATCAGTTGCCAAGATTTGTCTGATTCATGGGCCACCTGGAACAGGAAAATCAAAAACTATTGTTGGCCTCTTGTACCGCTTACTGACAGAGGTGAGTATGAGTGAGGACACTGCAACTGTTAGCTGGACACGTGAGTTCACTTCTGGAATTCCCTTCATTTTCGTGTTGTGTTTTGTTACTTGCAGCAGTGGATTGTGCGTGTTTTTGATATTGTTTAGAACTGTATCAGAGAATAAGGTGGCAACGGGAGGAAAGGTTATAAGAAGTTAAAAGATCAGAAAACACTATCTTCAGTGAAGTCCTCAGCATTGAGAAATGGTGGTTGTCAGGCTTCTTTATAGGTCACATCTAAAGCTAGGAAACCATCTTGAATATTCTTCTTTTGGTTGGACTGGATATTAATTAATATAAGTAAATTTAAAGTAGAACTCAGAGCAGTTATAAAATTGTATGCCAGGGTGACTATATCAGTGTGAGATGTAGGTGTTTTTATTTATTTTTAGCTGTTTATAATGAGAACTTTCACACATACATGGAAGTAGAAAACAACTCTATTTAACAGAGCTCACAGAATTTTTTGTGTGTATTTGTTTGGTGTCTGACAAATTTTAGAACCAGAGAAGGGGACATTCAGACGAAAACTTCAATGCCAAAATCAAACAGAACCGGGTCCTCGTGTGTGCGCCTTCCAATGCAGCTGTGGATGAACTCATGAAAAAAATTATCCTCGAATTCAAAGAAAAGTGTAAAGACAAGAAGAATCCTATGGGTATGACACTGGGGTGTTTTAAATTTATTTGTTGTTGTGTTTTGTTTTCAGTATTTAGTGTTGACAGTTTTCAATGACAGAGCAAGCTAGTCCTGGGCCCGTGGCCCCCTTGAGCTTATAGATTGGTTTAGCAGATATTTTATTGAGCATTCCCTCACTCTGTGACAAGTACTGAGGTTTCAACGGTGAGATGAAGTGAGGGACTTCAGTGGGTAGTTAGAGGATGAAGTGGTCAGTTCTAGAACGGGGCTGAAATGTGGTGTGCTTTCACACATCAGAGGGGCCCTCCACCTCCATCGTTGAGGGGAAGGAGGACTTTTTTTTTTTTTTTTTTTCCCTAGGGATGGATCCCAGGGGCATTCTACCTCCAACTACACCCAGCCCTATTTTTATTTTTTATTTTGAAACAGGGTCTCACTGAATTGTAAAAGGCCTTACTAAAAGTAGCTGAGGCTGTCCGCAAACCTCGATTCTCCTGTCTCAGCCTCCTGAATGCTGGGATGACAAGCGTGCGCCACCACACCTGCCTTGGAGGGATTTTTATGCTTACTAAGTGCTTACTGTGTGTGAGTAATCTTCAGAATAATCTATGTACGAGTGACTGCCAGAGCGGGGTGGGGACTGGAGTTTGTAGGTGTGTAACTTTTCACTGGAATCTTCTTACACAGGTGGTTCAGTATACTTGAATGATGTAAAATTATTTTTACTTTTATACCACTAAATTTGAATGTAGTACTTTATATCATACTGCTTTTCCAAGCAATAAAATGTCTTGTTTTTCTCACCAGTTTTATTTTCCTTGAGGATACCTAGCACAGCCTTTTTAGCAGTTACTATGAGATTGAGTTGAAATAATATTCTAAATACAGTGGCTTAAATATGATAGAAGTTTCATGTTTGTTGTTCAGACACAGCGGTGCCAAGATTAGGATGAACCAAGCGAGGTGTCTAGGTTGGATTTTTTATTCTTACTAGAGAACCAATGGTAATTTGTGAGTAAAGAGAGAGATTTGGGGGGGGGGTACTGGGGATGGAATCCAGGAGCATTCTACCTCCGAGCTATACCTTAGCACTAGTTTTTATTCTTTATTTCAAAACAGGGTGTAGGTAAGTTATTGAGGCTAGTTGCAAACCACGATCCTCCCATCTCAGCTACCCAAATGCTGGGATTACAAGCATGCGCCACCATGCCTGGCTCTTTTTTTTTTTACACTTTTTAAAAACTATTATTACGCCGGGCGTGGTGGCGCACGCTTGTAATCCCCGCACTTGGGAGGCGGAGACAGGAGGATCGCGCTGGTTCGGAGCCAGCCTCGCTGGCTTAAGAGACTCTGTTTCTACATAAAAATGTTAAAAAATAGGTCTGGGAGTGTAGCCCGTGGGAGTGTATACCAGAGGTAGAAGGGCTTCCAGGAACCCCAGTACCACCAAAAAAAAAAAAAAAAAAAAAAAAAAAAATTATTATTACTTGCAGTGGTCCTAGGTGTGATTTTTTTGTTTGTTTCTGAGTTTCATGTATATTATTTTTTTAGCAGGTTAAAGAGCTTCCTTCTCAGAGTTTTTATCATGAATGGACATTGAATTTCTTTGCCTATCTTTTTTTTGCATTTTAAAAAATATTTTTTTCTTTAATATGCTAATATGGTATTTTATGCCTGACATGGGTAGTGCATGCCTGTAATCTCTGTGCTTAGGAGGCTGAGACAGAAGGATCTCATGTAGAAGCAGCCTTAGCAACTTAGTGAGGTCCTCTACAACTGGGTGAGACCCTGTTTTAAAATAAAAATTTAAAAAGGTGGCTGGGTTTGGTGGCACATGAAGTAATCCCAGTACTTGGGAGCTGAGACAGGAAGAAAACAGGTTCCAGGACAGCCTCGGCACATGGTGAGACTCTTCATCAACCTATCAAGACTCTGTTACTAAATAAAATAGGGCTGGAGGTGTGCCTCAGTGGTAGAATACCCATAGATTCAGTCCTCAGTAACACAATAAATAAATAAAGTTGGTTGGTTGGTTGGTTGTAGGTGGATCTCAGAGGTAGAATGCCCCTAGGTTCAATCCCCACTACAGCAAAACAAAATATGATAAATTATGTGTTTCTAATGTTAAATTTCTTTGATTCCAGCCAGGCGTGGTGGTGCACGCTTGTAATCCCAGCATTTGGGAGACGGAGACTGGAGGATCATGGTTTGCAGACAACCTTAGCTACTTAGTGAAGTCTTTTGCAACTCAGTGAGACCCTGTCTCAAAAGTTTAAAAACGACCAAAAAATAGGGCTGGGGCTGTAGCTCGGAGATAGAATGCCTCTGGAGTTTGTCCCCAGTACTGCAAAAAAAAAAAAAAAAAAAATTTTATTTCTAGAATAGAATCAATATGTCATACATTATTATTTTTTAGCACATTTCTTGATTGCTAATATTTTACAACTTTGTAATTTATTTTTTGTTTGCAATTTTTTGGCATGGTCCTGAGGATTGAACCCAGGAGTGCTCTACCTCTGAGCTACATCTGCAGCTATTTTTATTTTTTTTTTTGAAAAGTCTTTATAGCTGGGCGTGGTGGCGCACGCTTGTAATCCCAGCATTCGGGAGGCTGAGACCTGGAGGATCGTGGTTCGCAGACAGCCTCAGCTACTTAGTGAGGCCCTCTGCAACTCAGTGAGACCCGGTTTCAAAATAAAGAATAAAAAAATAGGGCAGGGGGTGTAGCTCGGAGGTCAAATGCCCCTGGGTTTCATCCCCAGACCCGCAAAAAAGAAAACAGTCTTTATTAATTTATTGTATGCTGGCCTTAAACCTGCAATTCTCCTATCTCGGCCTCCCAAGTATATTGGATTATAGGTGTGTAGTTGTTCATAAACAAGGCCAGCTTGTCATTTTTCTTTGTCAATATATCCTTTTTTTGAATACTAAAGTTATGTAGACTTTAATAAATGAATTGAGAAATGTTTGTTTATTCGTTGCAATGTATGAGATTATCTGTTTTGCTATTAGTGTTATATTTTTTGATAGAATGGGTTTTTTGCATTATTTAAAATGTCTTCATTGATTATAGGTCTAGTCAAGTTTTCTGATTTTGACTAGTCTTGTTAATTCTTATTTTCCAAGAAAAATTTCTGAGCCAGGTGTGGTGGCACATGCTTGTAATCCCAGCATTCGGGAGGCAGAGACTAGAGGATCGCGGTTCCTGGACAGCCTCAGCTACTTAGTGAGGCCCTCTGCAACTTGTGAGACCCTGTCTCAAAGAATAAAAAATAGGGCAGGGGTTGCAGCTCAGAGGTCGAATGCCCCTGGGTTCCATTCCTAGACCTGCCAAAAAAAAAAAAAAAGAAAGAAAATTTTCTTTTGCTTTTATATATTGGTATAAATCTGGTCTTTCTTTCTTTCTTTATTTATTTCTTTTTTTTGTGGTACTGGGAATGGAACCCATGGGCCTTATACCTCTAAGCTATACTCCGAGCCTTATTTATTTATTTGTTTGTTTATTTATTTATTTGCAGTACTGGGAATGGAACCCAGGGGCATTCTACCTCCAAGCTACACCCCCAGCTCAATTTTTTTTTTCGTCTTTTTATTTTTGAAACAGGGTCTTACTGAGTTGCAAAGGGTCTCACTAAGTAGGTGAGGCTGTCTGTGAACCATAATCCTCCTGTCTCAGCCTCCAGATAGCTGAGATTACAAGCATGCACCACCATGCCCAGCAGCTCCTAGCCTTATTTTAATTTTATTTGGAAACAGGGTCTCACCGAGTTGCTGGGTGACTCGCTAAGTTGCTGCAGCTGGCTGTGAACCTGCAGTCCTCCTGTCTCAGCCTCCCAAGTACGGGCATTATAAATGTGCACCACAACACCCAACTCACTCTCATTTTTCAATAGCTCAAATGTATGTAGGGTTGGGTCCCCATTATCATTCCCTGTGTTATGTATTTTATTGTTCAAATTCACATGTGGCACAGATCTGTGATTGGAAAGTTTCAGAGAAGATGAGTTTTTTTTTTTTTTATCTCACCCCTTTGCTTTCTGATAGGCATTAAAATCTATGCCTACATTATAGAAATTTTTATTGGAATGGTAGTTTTGGCAAAGGAGACATTTGTCTAGTTTGAAGAATGATTTTTAAATATCTGTATATTACCATAAATTATACTTCATTAATGTTCTTTTTAAAATAGCAGAACAGGCAGGCATGGTAGTGTGTGCATGTAATCCCAGAATTTAGGAGGCTACAGCAGGCTTGAAGCAGGCCTTAGTGGCTTCGTGAGACCCTGTTGCCAAATTAAAAATAATTTTTAAAAACAGGGCTGAGGTGGTAGCTTGGAGGTAGAATGTCCCTGGACTCAATCCTTGACTAAAAACAAAAGGTAAAGCAAATATCTAGCTACCTAGATTCTAAGCACCCCTTGCCGTATCATGTGAAGGGTATCTATGAAAATGCTTGGACTTTGCTGGATAGAGGGAATGAGCCTCCAGATAATCTCACCCACCTTCCTGCTGCAGACAGTGAAGCAAGCCGTTTTAAACCTTCAAGTCACTTGAGCTTGATGGCGCAGCCTGTGATCTCAGGACTTGGGAGGCTGAGACAGGAGGGTTGAAAAGTAGGGCAGGGGATGTAGCTCAGAGGTAGAAATTCCCCTGGGGTCCATCTCCAGTACTGCCAAAAAAAAAAAAAAAAAAGTAAGCTGGGTGTGGTGGTGCATGGCTGTATTCCCAGTACTTGGGAGGCCGAGACAGGAGGATCCCAGGTTCACAGCCAGCCTGGGTTCAATCCCCAGAACAAAAAACAAAAACAAAACCTTCAACTAAAAGTTGGTCAGAGAAGATGACAGAAAATTGAACTAGAGTCAAAATATCCTGTAGATTACTGTGTAAATAAGCCATTCATTCAATTTATACTTGCTGTGTGCTGGCCACAGTGTAGGCAGTGACCAAACCAAACCCATTTCTCATGGGGCTCAACACTCAGTGAAAGGAGATAGGATAGTCAGTGAGCAGGTATTAGTTTGCTATCTCAGAGCAGGGCAGATTGCTGATGAACTCTGTAGGATTGCTGTAACTTATCCCAGTGATAGAGTCAGAAAGTTTTAAATTAAATAACAAAATGTAAGTTGAGACAAAAATTACTTAGTAATAGGCAGGTTAACTATGTTTACAGTTTCATTTGTCCCTTAGATTCTAGAGTAGCCATGCAATGTGGGGCATAGTTTCAAAACTTAATTCTGAAGCTGAGCATGGTGGCACATGCTTGTAATCCCAGTACTTGGGAGTCTTGTGTCAGGAGGATCACAGGTTTGAGGGCATTCCCAGCAAGTAGTGAGACTCATCAGCCTAGTGAGACCTGTTTCTAAATAAGAAATAAAATGGGGCTGGGGTGTAGCTCAGAGTTGTAGATAAATGCCTCTAGGTCAGATCCCCAGTAACACACACACATCTTTACTCTGAGGATTCTGCAAAAAAGGTTTTTTTTTTTTAATTTTTTTTATTTTATTGGTGCACTGTATCCATACATCATAGTGGGATACAAACTTTTGTAGACATACATGCACACATCGCCCAGTCAGCCCCCACCCGAACCCCACCCCATTCTCTCCCCATCCCTCCCTCCCATGCTTGGCTTAGTGGCTGACATCTACTATTATAGCAATTTATCCAAAATTAAAAATGATAATCTCACATAACAGTTTCATTTGTCTGATACCAAGCTTTTGATGACTTAAAGATAACATTTCAATATTTCTTTTTGTTTCTTTCTTACCAGAGAATATATTTTTTTTTTAGGTGAAACTATCATATATTTATATATTTATTTTTCAGAAAAAAAAATCTATCCTAATATTGAAAATGGACTCTAGATACCCAAAACGATCTTGAAAAAGAACAAAGCTAAAAGATTTATATTTTCTGATTTCAAACCATATAAAGCTACAATAATTGAAACAGTGTAGTAATATTCTAAAGGCAGATATATAAACCATTGGAGTTAAATAAAAGCCTAGAGCTAAATTCTTCCCTATATTGTCAAGTTTTTTTTGACAAGGTTTCCACGAACATTTGGTGGTGGAAATAATAATCTTTTAACTAAATATTGTTGAAACATAATAATTACATGGAAAAGAATAAAGTTGGACCCTTACCTAATCCCATATACAAATATTAACTCAAAATAGATAAAAGACCTAAATATAAATCTTAAGACTATAAACTTTTAGGAGAAAATCTGGGTCATAAAACCTCACAACATTGAAATTGGCAGTAAGCCGGGCGTGGTGGCACACGCTTGTAATCCCCGCGCTTGGGAGGCAGAGACAGGAGGATCGCGCAGGTTCGAAGCTAGCTGCGCGCGCTGGCTTAGGAGACCCTGTTTCCAATTAAAAATGTAAAAAAAGAAAGAAATTGGCAGTGATTTCTTGGGTATGATTTCAATGGCACAGGCAACAGAAGAGTATACAAACTCCCTAAAAAATAAAAAAAAAATATTGTATATCCAAAGACAATGTACAGTTACTAATAGAATGGGATAAAATATTTCCAAATGCTATATCTGAAGGTATATTAATATTCCAACTAGAAATCCTAAAAATTAACAATAAAGGCAAACAATACCATTTAGAGATAGGTAAAAGACTAACATAAATAATGAATCTCCACAGATAATCAGTCTTAGTTGTCTGTTGGATGGAAACTCTTGTTTCTCTGGTTCTGGTGTGTGTTACCTATTTCTTCTTTGTAGTTAATCTCTTTGAGTATTTTCTCTAGTGCTGGTTTTGAAGACATAAATTCCTTCAGTTTCTGTTTGTCGTGGAAGCTTCTTATTTCTCCATCTAATTTGATAGAAAGTTTTGCTGGGTAGGAAATTTTTGGCTGGAAGTTGTTTTCTTTCAGAGTTTGGAATATGTTACTCCAAGCCCTTCTGGCTCTCATGACTTGGTTTGGGAAGTCTGGAGTGATTCTAATTGTTTTGCCTCTGAATGTCACTTGGCCCTTTGTTTTTGTTGCCTTTAAGATTCTCTGCTTGGCTTCCACATTGGTCATTTTGACAATTATGTGGCGTGGGGATCCTCTTCTCCGATCATGTCTAAAGGGAGTTCTATAAATTTCCTGGACCTGTGTATCAACCTCTTGCTCTGTGTTTGGAAAATTTTCTATTACTTCCTTGAAGAGATTGTTGATCCCTTTGGTTTCACTTTCTTTTCCCTCCTCTATTCCAATTATTCTTAGGTTAGCTCTCTTAAAATGGGCCCATATTTCTTAAATATCAGATTCCTGCTGTCGGATATTTTTTCCTAGATTAGAAACTATGCGTTCATTTTTGGAATGATCATCTTCTAAGAGCGAGATTTTGTTCTCCATGTGGTCTAATCGGTTGTTTGTGCTTTGAATTGAGGGCTTTACTTCATTAATTGCATCCTTTATCTCTTTTTGGCTCTCTCTGAGTTCTTTTCGAAGCATCTCTATTATTTCTAGTTATTTTCCTGATTTGATCTTCTAGAAATCTCTGATTTTCTGTTTTATCAGGTTCTGATGTTGTGGGGTTGTGGGCATTCATTGCTCCAGTATTATTCCTCTTTCCCATGATTTCGGAAGTTTGTGCCTTCTCTGGGTTCTTCCCTGGGTCACTATGACTTCACTTAAGGTGCTCTGGATCTCGAGTCTGTAGTATCTCAGACCCCACTACTCCTTTACTGGGTTGTATCACAGAGTCTCCCACCCAGAGAGTCGATAGAGGCTGCTTTAGACTGTGGGGGGTGCCAGGTTGCCCGTTCTCCTATGGTGTGATATCTCTGCCACCGCCACTCCCCCACTGGGTCAAGTCCCAGGGAGTACAGTACTGGGATTTCTCCTCTGTGGCCCGCAATTTGACTCACTGTTCTTGAGTATGCAGATGTAGCTGTACTGGATTCGGTGAATTCTCTGCTGCTGCCGCCGGTGGCAATATGGCATCGCTGCTACGCCCTCGGCCGTGAGGCTGGCGTATTTCTTCTTGGTTTTGATTTCCACTCTGAATCCCTGCAGCGTGTGCTGAGCTCAGCTGCAAAAAAGGTTTTGATAGTAAGATTTTTTTTTTTTTTTTTTTTTTTGTCTGTGTGTGTGTGTCTGTGTGAAATTTGAGATTGAGCACAGGGACATTCTATCTCTGAGCTATACCCCCAGCCCTATTTTTATTTTGAAACAGTTTTACTACATTGATAGTCTCACTACTTGCTGAGACTGGCCTCAAACCTGCAATCCTCCTGTTTCAGCTTCCCAAGTACTGAGATTACACTCTTGCACCACCACACCCAGCTCTCAGATTCCATTTTGATAACTCAGATGTATTAGTACATGAAAATCCTTACCCTGCTTTATTTTAACATTCCCCAAGTCTATTTTGCCATGGAGTATTACATAGAACATACCTTGAATAGCATGAATTTTAACTCTGCAGCATACTGTTTGTGTAACTTTGCTAGTTTGTATGATAGAAATGATAAGGACTTGCTCTATGGGATTGTTATAAAGAATATCTGAAATAATGCATATTAATTGACTAAGTCTCTAGTGCGGTTCCTTGTATCTCATTGATCATGTTAATCCTTTTCTCTGATTGCAACATTTTCTTAGAAATAGGTACTATTTATGGAGACAGAATTTGTTGGCATTATCCTTATTAAATCTTTAACTGATGCATGGTGGCATGGTGGCACACACTTGTAATCCCCGCGCTTGGGAGGTGGAGACAGGAGGATCGCACAGGTTCAAAGCCAGCCGTGCTGGCTTAAGAGACCCTGTTTCCAAATTAGAAAAGTATTAAAAAATATATATATAGGTCTGGGAGTGTAGCCCGGAGGTAGAACGGTTTCCAGAACCCCAGTACCACAAAAAAAAAAAAAAAAAAAATTTTTTAACTGAGCAGAGGTGGTGGCGTATACTTGTAATCTCAGCATTTGGGAGGCTGATACTGGAGGATCGTGGTTTGCAGAGAGCCTCAACTACTTAGGCCCTCCAGAAATTAGTTTGACCCTGTTTCAAAATAAAGAATAAAAAATAGGGCAGGGGGTATAGCTCGGAGGTCAAATGCCCCTGGGTTCCATTCCTAGTACTACATACACACACAAATTCTTAACTGTTATTTTTATCAACAGGAAACTGTGGAGATATCAATTTAGTACGCCTGGGTCCTGAAAAATCTATTAATAATGAGGTTCTGAAGTTCAGTTTGGACAGCCAAGTCAACCACAGGATGAGTAAGTGCTAACCAAACGTGGTCCATAGCAGTGTCTTCTATGTCTCTTTGTGTGATAAAAAGTAATTGGGAACTTAAAGTTATTTGGAGACCTTAGAAATAGTCCAACTTAGCCGCGCATGGTGGCACACACTTGTAATTCCAGTAGTTAGAAGGCTGAAACAGGAGGATTATAGGTTTGCCACAGCCACAGCTACTTAGTGAGGCCCTCCACAGCTTAGTGAGACCCTGTTTCAAAACAAAGAATAAAAAAATAGGACTGGGATGTTAGCTCAGAGGTAGAATGCCCCTGGGTTCAACCCCCAGTACCACCAAAAAAAGAAAAAGAAATAGTCCAACTTTGGGAACTAGATTTTCTTTTCATGGTTGCGCACGTGCGCGCGCACGTGCGTCCGTGCGTGTGTGTGTGTGTGTGGGTGTGTGTTAGAAATTGCATATAATTTTCTTTTCTTTTTATTAGAAAAAGACTTACCTTCTCATGTTCAGGAGATGCATAGAAAAAAGGAGTATCTAGATCATCGGCTTGATGAGCTTTCACGGCAGCGAGCTCTATGCCGAGGTGGACGGGAAATACAGGTATCTAAGCATTTGCTTACATAGAGTTTTAACTTATAATGGGTACCCAAAGGTAGACGACTATTTGATGTCATTCTTCTGTTGCGGAATAGCGTGATTCATATATAGAAACAGACTAGTTGGGCACAGGGGCATATGCCTGTCATCCCAGCTATTTAAGAAGCTGAAGGAGGAGGGCTGCAAGTTTGAGGCGATCTTGACAACTTAACAAGGCCCTGTCTCAAAACTGAAAAGGGGGTGGGGTATGGTGGTGCACACCTGTGATGTCACTGCTTGGGAGGATGAGACAGGAGGATCGCAGGTTGTTTCAAATTAAAAATAAAATAGGGCTTGGGTATATTTCTGAGATGAGATGCTCAGAAGGTAGATTCAATCCCCATTACCCCCCTCCCCAAAGAAAAAGGGCTGGGGGTATAGGTCAATGGTAGAATGTTCCTGGTATTGGTCTCATTTTTGGGGAGGAATGTATATTGAATGTGGTATTTCATCAGGGGTTAGCAAATGTTTTCTTAACAGAAAAGCGTTGTGGGTGCCAGGCATGGTGTTGCACGCTTGTAATCCCAGCATTCGGGAGGCTGAGACAGGAGGATCACGGTTCGCGGACAGCCTCAGGTACTTAGGTCCTCCGCAACTTAGTGAGACCCTGTTTCAAAATAAAGGATAAAAAATAGGGCAGGGGGTGTAGCTCAGAAGTCGAATGCCCCCGGGTTTGATCCCAAGACCCGCAAAAAAAAAAAAAAGAAAAAGTGTTGTGGGCTTAAGGTATGTGTTGCAACTACTTGGCTATGTTACAGTGGGAAATCCACTGTAGATAATACACGGACAAGTAAATGTGTTGAGTCAAAAAGACTTCACTTGCCGGGCGTGGTGGCGCATGCTTATAATTCCCGCGCTTGGGAGGCGGAGACAGGAGGATTGTGCAGGTTCAAAGCCAGCCACACTGGCTTAAGAGACCCTGTTTCCAAATTTTAAAAGTATTGAAAATAGGTCTGGGAGTGTAGCCCGGATGTAGAAGGGTTTCCAGGAACCCCAGTACCACACACACAAAAAAAAGACTTCACTTGCAAAAGCAGAGTGTGTGTTGAATTAGCTCAAATTAGGTTAAATACAAAGGGACTTTGGTTAACTACAAAGAGACTTTATTAGCCTCATACACCTGAGAGATCCAGTAGTGGGTTAGCTTCAAAATGGGTGAATTCAGAGGCTCAAACTATATCATTTCCCCAAACCTTGATTTATTTTTGTCACCAATTTCTTCTCTAGGAGAAGACAAGTGCCAGCATTCTCTGGGGTTTACCATCCAAGGTTAGAAACCACAGAGAAGGTCTCTCTCCCACCATCCAGGCAACAGTGACAAGGAAGTCCCTGAGTAGACAAACAGGTGTAATAGTGTAATTAAGGGAATGAATGGGTGCTGTGATTTGCCAGCCAGTATTGTGTGCACATCACTGTGGCTGGAGGAAAGGTTGGGTATGACTGACAATCTCATTTGAACCGCCTAGAAAGGAGTGGAGGGATGATGCCCCAAAGGTTTGAATGCCAAGCAGATTGATAGCATGCATGTAACACCCTGGACATAGCTCCATCTCTCACAGCAACGGGAAATGCATCAGGACGTAACTGGCCAAGAGAAAACTAGCTGGTTTAAGTTTGTCATTGGTAAAACTTTTCTATTTTATTTTATTTTATTTTATTTCTGTAGTACTAGGGATAGAACCGGGGCATTCTACCTCTGAGCTATACCTCTAGCCTTACTTTATTTATTTTTTTTAAATTTGGAAACAAGGTCTTATTAGGTTGTGGAAGGCCTCACAAGGTTCCTGAGGCTGGCCCCCAACCTGCAATCCTCCTGTCTCGGCCTCCTTAGTATTGGGATTACAGATATGCACCACCGTGCTCACTTGAAATACTTTTATGCTCACTTTGATATGTGAAAAAGTACATTGGAAAGCATTCTGATGTGCTTATTTTAATTTTAATGATGGCATTCTAACTTTTTCCAGAGGCAAGAATTAGATGAAAACATTGCCAAAGTTTCAAAAGAAAGGCAAGAACTTGCTTCTAAAATTAAAGAGGTAAGTAGTTCACCTGTGGCATTTTCTTAATCTATAAAATAGTACAGACAGTGACTCTTGTCAGTTTGATTTCTACAAGTGTTTATCCTGGGAGTTGGGGATGGAGCTTGCCTAGAGTGTGTGAAGCCCTCGCTTTGATTCTGGTACTGCACCCGCCACCCAAAAAAATGTTTGTTGTATAAAATTGCAAAGTCCTACAAAAATGGGGGAAATTGTATAATTATGTTTGTATTTTTTCCTTTAACCTAAAAATGAATTCTTATCATAATCTGAAATTTCTAAAAAAGAAGTGATAAGTTATTTTTTTCACTTTTTAGGTCTGGGTAAATATGAGAAATTTCTCTTATAATGTGATAGTATAATCTCTTCCACATCCATTGCCAAAAAAAATCTATGAATACATAATGAACAATTATGAATATAGCTCATGAAGTTATATTCATGAAATAGTTTATGAAACTATACATTTGCACCTGTTTTCTCTATTAGAAAAAAGAAGGAGCTGGGCGTGATGGCGCACGCTTGTAATCCCAGTACCTGGGAGCCTGAGACAGGAGGATCACGCAGGTTCAAAGCCAGCCTCAGCAGTTTAGTGAGGCTCTCAGCAACTTAATGATTCCAAATAATGTTAAGTAGGTCTGGGAGTGTGGCCTGGAGGTAAAAAGCCCCTGGATTCTATCCCCAAGTCCACGAAATAAAAAATTAAAGCACACATACATTTTAGAAAGAGTGAAAGCTATAGGCCTCCAGGGTTCCAGTCTGAATAGAAGTAGTGACAGACAGGACTTGGCATAAGAAAATAAAGCCTTTTTAAAAATATTACTAATTTTGGCTTAAAGCATATACTCTTCCTACTTGTTTTTTGAGTCTTTAGGATGTACAGTTGCCCCTCACATCCTCAAGGGATTGGTTCTGCCACCGTCCAATACACACTCACACACTGATACCAAAATCCAAGGGTGCTTTTTGCATATGCCTGTACATACCTTCAAATACATTAAGTCATCTCTGGGTTATTTATAACGCCTTATGTAACACAAATACTATGTAAATAGTTATCACACTGTATTGTTTAGGGAAAGACAAAAAAATCTGTACATTGTTTAGTACAGATGCATTTTTTCCCCCAAACATTTTCATTCTGAAATTAGTCAACTTTAAAGATGTGAAACCCACAGATGCAGAAAGTGGACTATATAGCTTTTCCCCAGTTTTTTTTTTTTTTTCTTGTGGTGCTGGGGATGGAACCCAGAGGCTTTCTACCTTCGAGCTACACTCCCAGACCTGTTTTTCTATTTTATTTGGAAACAGGGTCTCATTGAGTTGCTGAGGCTGGCTTTGACCTACGCGATCCTCCTGTCTCAGCCTCCCAAGTGCTGGGATTACAAGCATGCGCCACCGTGCCTGGCTTCACCATTATTCTTTAAAAATATCAGATAAGAATTTGAGGCCAGGCGTGGTAGCGCATGGTTGTAATCTCAGTACTTGGGAGGCTGAGACAGGAGGATCAAAGTTTACAGACGTGAGGTCCTCTGAAACTTAGACCCTGTTTCAAAATAAAGAATAAAAATAGGGCTGGGGGCGTGTGTGTGTGGCTAAGAGGCAGAATGCCTCTGGGTTCAATTCCCAGTACTCCCCCGCCCCAGCACACACGAAAGAATTTGACTACTTGAAGTTCGGCAGAGTTAGGTATGTGATGGGATATTCCAAATGAGCCCTAATCAGATCGAGCAGGGTCCTAAGGAGGGGTAACAGCAACTGTTGATGATAGCACTCTGTTTTGAGTTGAGATAGAGTTGTATTTAATCCAGCTCCATTTTGTTCATTTAAACTAAAAACCATGGGAAAGCTTTTTATTAAAATTTTAAACTGAGCACAAAATTAGTCTTCCTAAATTAAGAATAAAATTTGTTTTTCTGTGGGCTATTAAATTGTTCTTGGTGGATTATGCTCTAGATAGCTAGAAGGAAAAGTATCTGACATGACAGGACTCCTGAACCATTTGGCCAGCCACAGTTGCTGCCCTCTTTTCAAAACTTACCCACATGCTTGGAAGGTCCAGGTTGAATGTATAGAGAAAATCGCTGCTGTTCTTTCTCAGTAGCAGAGACAGGCAAACTGAACCATGAATTAAGAGGATCTGATCTCGGATTCAAGCATTAAATGAGTTTAGCATACATTGTGAGGTGTTATTCACAATGTTTCCATCACAGAGACCAAGGTGGCATTTCTTACTGTAGGGATAGAATATTATTCTGAATAATATTATTATTGTTGGTGTTAGCTTTTATAAAATAAAGAACAGAGCTGGGTGTGGTGGCATACACTTGTAATCCCAGCATTTGGGAGGTGGAGACAGGAGGATCTCTTTGCAAGGATAGCCTCAGCTGCTACTTGGTGAGGCCCTTTGCAACTCAGACCCTGTTTCAAAATAAAAAATAGTGCTGGGGGTGTAGTTTGGAGATAGAATGTACCTAGGTTCCAACCCCTGTACTGCAAAATAAATAAAGAAAGAAATAAAGAACAGTATTATAGTATATACTTAAAAACTGAGAGAAAAATGCGCATTCCAGCTTAGTTCTAATCTTGGTTTTACTCAGATAAACGCTTCACAACTCAGTAGACTTACTTAATCTCTGCTTCCTGTGTAGCCTGTATACATTTAGCTGTATTATAATGTACTTCAAATCAGACACTGAATAAATTTTTTAATATGCTTAAGTCATGTTTTATACTTAGACCACAAAGGACAGTATTGTTTGGGGGTAATTTCTGATTGTTTTGAACATTTTTGCTGTTTTCTAGATCTGAAGTTTTTCCCTAAAATTTTCTATCACATAATAAGTGGTGGGTGTTGTTTTATAGTAAATAAGACCTGTCATAGGTAAGGGCTGGCTTACAGCTGAGTATGATTGGTCTTTGTCCCTCAGGTACAAGGACGCCCACAGAAAACCCAGAGCATCATCATCTTGGAGTCCCATATCATCTGCTGCACTCTGAGCACCAGTGGCGGTTTACTTCTCGAGTCCGCTTTCCGAGGGCAAGGGGGTGTCCCTTTCAGTTGTGTCATTGTTGATGAGGTCAGTGAGCATTTGGCCAGACGGCTTTGTTGAGTACTAGGAGGAGCCTTGGGTGACTTGTGGTGCTGAGATGTTGATGAATGGTCTTTCACATCTGATTTGTTTGGTGGTGGTACTGGGGATGGAACCCAAAGGCATTCTATGTCCAGGCTATACCCCAACCCTTTTTTTTGTGTGTGTGGTACTTGTGATTGAACCAGGGGCATTCTACGTCTGAGCTACATCTCCAGCCCTATTTTTTATTCTTTTTTTTTGGAAACAGGGTCTCACTAAGTTGCAGAGGGCCTCACTAAGTAGCTGAGGCTGGCCATGAACCTGTGATCCTCCTGTCTCAGCCTTCCGGGTAGTAGGATTACAAGTGTGCGCCACTACACTCGGCTGTATGTATTCTTTTATGTTAAAATACGTTGCTAATGGTCTACCATAATTACAATTGCTTTTTCAGTATTGGAATTACAGTGTTAAGAAAGCTTGACTATTTCCAACAAAATTTCTGCTGAGTGACTTTTTAGCTTCTACTTAAAATACCTCTTGTTGCACGCTTGTCATCCCCGCGCTCGGGAGGCGGAGGCAGGAGGAGCGCACAGGTTCGAAGCCAGCCTCAGCTACTTAGTGAGGCTCTCAGCAACTTAGAGAGACCCTGTTTCCAAATAAAATAGAAAATAGGTCTGGGAGTATAGCCTGGAGGTAGAAAGCCCCTGGGTTCCACCCCCAGTACCACAAAAAAATAAAATAAACCTGCGCTATTCCTGTGTCAGCCTCCCAAGTACTAGGGAATTCCAGGCGTGCACCACTATGCCTGGCTTTTTGTTAGCCTTTGAATTCCTCATATGACCTATGTGTATTTGCCTATATCTTTTAAATAGATTATTTAAAATTACTTGTAATTTTGCAGAGCCTTTGGCCGCAGCCTTTCCTGCTGACATTCTATTTTTCTAGTCTACATTCACTGAGCATACATTTATTGGGCACCTGCTCTGCAAGAATGCACAGTCAGAAGACAAAAAGAAATGAAGCATTAGAAATAAATAAAAGAAGTATTCACCAGAATGAAAGAATAGAACGAGGAAGAAAGATTGGGAGGAACACAAACCACACCTGGTACCTCTGCCTGTAGAGAACAAGCTGCAAAGGAATGTTAGTGGAGAAAGGCTCTTCGGCCCGTGCCAGCAGGGGCGGAGCGCTCGCCCGCGCCGCGCTTCCGGCTTGCCAGCTGCTTCCCTACTGCTGGCGGCGCCGGGGCTGGCTGACTGCAGAAACTGTCGGACTTTCGTTTTAATTTTGCTTAAAGGGCTTATTTTCTAATGAAAAGAATCCTTATTACTGATACGTGGTATATAAGGAGAAATTTGATACTTTCTAAACGGGTACAACTTTAACAAAGTGGCGCGCTGTGTAAGCCGAATGTTAGTGACGACCGAGCCTCTTCTCTGCTCCCTACGCAGGCCGGGCAGTCCTGTGAGGTGGAGACGCTCACGCCGCTCATTCACCGCTGTAACAAGCTCGTCCTGGTGGGCGACCCCAAGCAGCTGCCTCCCACGGTCATTTCCATGGTGCGTTCTTCACTTGAGGTTTGAAGGAGCTTCCTTGTGTTTTCAGAGGACAGTTCTTTTTTATATGATTTTATTTGGAGGGAAACGTAGTAGGGAATAACAGGAAAGAGAGGAGGCACTAGTTGAGTCTTTGTTGTTGTTGTTGTTGTTGTTGTTTGTTTTGGGTATTAGAGATTGAACCTACCCCACCCCCACCCCTTTTATTTGCAATAGCATCTCACTGAGTTGCTGAGGGTGTCGCTAAGTTGCTGAGGCTGGCCTCAAACCTGTGATCCTCCTGTTTCAGCCTCTCCTAAGTACCGGAATTACAGGTATGTGCCACCACACCTGGCTCTGCTTGAACCATGTGTGTGTAACTGTATGTGTATGTTTTACTGGGGATTGAACTCACAGGTGGTCTGTCTACAAACTATACCCCAGGTCCCTTGTCTGTGGTGTGTGTGGTTGGGGGGAGGAGGCTAGGGATTGAACCGAAGGGTTCGATCTGCTTTACCTCTATGTTACATCTTCAGACCCATTTTATTTTTTTAATAGGGTCTCACTATTTCTGAGAGTCTCTACTCTTGGCTGAGGCTGTCCTTGAACCTGTGATCCTCCTGTCCCAGCCTCCCAAGTACTAGATTACAGGCGTGTGCCACCACGCCTGCCTCTGTTGGAATCTTAATAAGTAAAAACCTTTGCAAACACTTCCTTGTTTATGGATAGGTGTATATGTATGTGGCAGGAGCAGTATAAACACTAGAGACTGGAAGCCTAATATTCTATATATGCCAGGCTTTCCCTGTGGGAAAGGCCATGTGCAGATATTTCAAGAGCTTTATCTGATTTCTTTTAGTAACACAGACACCAGAACATATCAGGGAAAAAAATCCCCACCTCCTGATATATATTTAAGTTGCACAAATTTGAGAAAAACATTATAAAGAGAGATTATTTTGGAGTAAATAGCCAATTTTGGAATTCCTTCTTCTATAGTACAAGAAAACGTGCCCCTCATATCATTTGAAAGCGAAGGTGACAGGAAAAGAAAAGGAATTAATTGTGAACTCAGCCTGTGGGAGGGTAAGCACCTAGAGTATAGTCTAGTCTTTTTCTTTCCTCCCTCCCTCCTTCCTTCCCTCCCTCCCTCCTTCCCTCCCTCCCGCCCTCCCTCCGTCCCATTCTTCCTTTGCTGGGGATGGAACTCAGCCTTGCAGTGCCAGGCAAGTGCTCCAGCACTGAGCTACACCCCCAGCATTCCCCCTTTATCCCCTCTTACTAAACCTGTCTCCTAGAAACGCACATCAGGATCCAGGAGATGGTTGGGGTTAATCTGAATAGGCCTAGACCGCGGTTTTGAAAATTAATAAAATTTATGGTTTTTACTGACATGTAATTTATACAAATGTACTGACATAAACCCAGAGAACAGATTGTTTTTAGAGCATTTCTGTTCAAGTATGGAATGCACATATGTGTTTTATTTCAGAATTACTCAGAATGATAGTGCATTCTTGTGTGTGACATCTGAGCATAGGTGCATGGCTACGCTAGGGTGGAGCCCAGAACTGCTGTGGGTCCTTGTTCATGGAGAGGATGGCTGCTGCAGTTCTTTAAACAGTGTGATATTTAGCCGGGCGTGGTGGCGCACGCTTGTAATCCCAGCATTCGGGAGGCTGAGACCGGAGGATCACGGTTTGCGGACAGCCTCAGCTATGTAGTGAGGCTCTGCAACTCAGTGAGACTCAGTTTCAAAATAAAGAATAAAAAATAGGGCAGGGGGTGTAGCTCGGAGGTCGAATGCCCCTGGGTTCCATCCCCAGACCCGCAAAAAAAAAAAAAAAAAAAAAAAACCCAAACTTTGATATTTCAAAAAGTTACTCAGTCCACTGCTAGAAGGGCTTCACTGTGTAGTGAAAAGGAATTTTTCAGTAGACTTGCACTTTGTTGTTTACTCTGATGCTTGATTAAAAAACAACAAAAATGAGCCGGCCTGGTGATACACACTGTAATCCCAGTGTCTGGGAGGTTGACACAGCATGGTCACAGTTGGAGGCCAGTGCGAGGTAACTTAGTAAGACTTTGTTTCAAAATAAAGATAAGAAGCCAGGGGTGGTGGCTCACGCTTGTAATCCCTGCCCTTGGGAGGCTGAGACAGGAGGATCGCACAGGTTTGAAGCCAGCCTCAGCTACTTAGGCTCTCAGCAATTTAGTGAGACCCTGTTTCCAAATAAAATATAAAATAGGTCTGGGAGTATAGCCTGGAGGTAGAAAGCCTCTGGGTTCCACCTCCAGTACCACCAAAAAGAAAAAACAAAATAAAGATATGAAAGGACTGGGGTATAGCTCAGAGATAAAATGCCCCTGTGTCTCTAGTATCACAACAAACAAATTAAGTAGAAATGACAAAAATTTATTCATTATAGTATTGTACAAATAAAAGACTTACTAAGGAAAATTTAAAAATAGTTTATTTTCTCAACATGGCCTTTTAGCCACCTAATTTACTGTAAACAGTTTAGTGTTTGAACAGATTTTGCTGGGTAGTTTGTGGGTCCTTCGCTCATTTTTGTTATATATCGATTAAGTGGCAGCGTATTAAGATAGTGAAGAGTACAGGACCCATTCCCTCACGGAGCTGCTGGTGTAGATGACAGGCAGCAAGTAAGTTGCTACATAGGGCACACTGGGTTAGAAGGTTTGTGTGTGTGCACATGTTTATATGTAGAGTTTGGGGCTTTTAAAGGCTGTGCAATCATTTTGTGAGGGTTTTTTTCAGCCAGTAAATAGATCAGGGACCACCCCTTCATGTCAGAATATATAAACTCACGTCATTTTGTAGAATGGGTCAGTTTTTTTCTGGAAGCAGATGAGTGTGTGTGTGTGTGTGTGTCTGTGTGTCTGTGTGTGTGTCTGTGTGTGTGTCTGTGTGTTTTACTAGGGATTGAACCCAGGGGCATTCTACCTCCAAAATACACATACCCTAGCACAGTTTTAAATTTTTTTATTTGGAAACAAGGCCTTGCTAGGTTGCTGAGAGTTTCACTAAATTGCTAGGCTGGCTTTAACCTGTGAGCCTCATGTCTCAGCCTCCCAAGTACTGGGATTACAGGTGTAATGTTTTCCACTCTCATAGTGTGTGAAACAGGCTTATTAAAACTTTGCATTTACATCTTCAAGGTCAGTGTCTTTAGCCTTACCGTGAAGATTCTATCACCTCTTGTGGTTTTCAGAACACATTTTAACCTCTAGGTTGAAATATAATACTTTTTGAATCTTTGTGTGGCTGTTGACATTGAAAACAGTGTATCTCAAGGCATAACTGTGATAACATGAAGGCAGTTCTTTTCATTTGTAATATAGGTCATTTTCACATTACAGGTATATAACCTATTATTTGATATGTGAAATCAATTTAATAAATTTATAATCTGGCCTCCTGCACTAGAGTATAAATTGTGTGAGACCTGACCTTACCTTGGCAGTCACAGTATTCCATATGGTAAATGCTTAGTACATTCTAGATGAGCGGAGTAAGATATTGGTGATCAAAAAGCTTGTTTACAATGGTACTCGATATTTCTACTTGTGAGGACGTACCCCAGAAGTAATTGTTAAAATCATGTTAAATCTCTTTATTTCCTTCGTTATTTATTCTTTTAGGTGGCCTGTGTTAACATCCATGTAGCATTGGTCGTGCTTATTCACAAGATCACATCTCGTTCATAAACAGTATGTGGGTATTCTGAATAAAGAGAAAATACCTCAACCTATATTCAAGACTTTTTTAGTTTTTATTTTCTTGGTACTAGGAATTTAACCCACGGGTATTGTGTCTCTGAGTTATATCATTCTCCCTACTTTATTTTTAATTTGAAACAGGGTCTTGCTAAGTTGCTGAGGGCAACCCTATGTTGCTAAGGCTGGCCTCAAACAGTGATTCTCCTGTCTCAGCCACCCAAGTACAGGGATTACAAATGTATGCCACTGTGCTTGGTTTATTTAAGACTTTTTGAAGATCAGGGTCAGAAACATCTCCTTTCTCTTAACTCTGTGATTGTTGTTAATTTTCTGCTACCTAAACCTTGCCATGCTTACGAGTGTGGGACAACTATGAACAAATTCTTGGAAATGATTTCTTTGCTTCCCCTCTCAGAAAGCGCAGGACTATGGCTACGACCAGTCAATGATGGCTCGCTTCTACAAACTCCTGGAAGAGAATGTGGAGCAGAACATGATTGGCAGACTGCCGATCTTACAGCTCACTATTCAGTACAGGATGCACCCAGACATATGTCTCTTCCCTTCTAATTATGTTTATAACAAAAGCTTGAAAACAAATAGGTAGGTTTTCCTCATTGCTTGTGAAAGGTATTTTATCTGTAGGTTTAGCCATTTAACTGTGGTCTTAAGTCTCATCGTAAAAAGCATAAATTATGTTTTAATATTTTCTCTAATTATAAGTGCAATCAGGTTGATGAAGTCAAATGCAGATTCAAAAAAGGTGGAGGGAAGCCGGGCATGGTGGCACACACTTGTAATCCCAGCATTCAGGAGGCTGAGACTGGAGGATCACAGTTCATGGACAACCTCAGCTACTTAGTGAGGCCCTCCTCAATTTAGTGAGACCATGTCTCAAAATAAAGAAAAAATAGGGCAGGGGGTGTAGTTCAGAAGTCAAATGCCCCTTGGGTTCCATAAAGGAGGGAAAGCTGGGTTTTGGTGGCACACCCTTGTAATCTTTGTACTTGGGAGACTGAGACAGGAGGATCACAGGTTCGGGGACAGCCTCAGCAAGTAGTGAGACTCAGCAACTTAGCAAGACCCTGTTTGGAAATAAAAATAAAGCTGGACATGATGGCGCTTGCTTTTGTAATCCCATCATTTGAGAGGCTGAGATGGGAGAATAGTGGTTCGCAGACAGCCTCAGCTACTTAGGCCCTTTGCAACTCAGACCCTGTTTCAAAATAAAGAATAAAAAATAGGGCTGGAGTTGTAGCTCAGGTAGAATGCCCCTGGGTTCCATCCACAGTACCATCATCATCATAAAAATAGGGGGTGTAGCCCAGAGATAGAATGCCCTTGAGTCCAGTCCTTGGTACCACAACAAGAGGGGGGAAATGTCGCCCATGTTTACTTATGCTACCAGAAACAATCAGCGGAGGCATTTTAGAGTCTCTGTTTCCAGTCTTGTGATGGTGGTGCTTTTCGGGGGGTACTAGGGATGGAACTTGGGGGCATTGGAGCATGCTACCTCTGAGCTATGCCTCCAGCCCTAGTTTTTTTTCTTTATTTTGAAACAAGATTTCACTGAGTTGCTAAGGGCCTCACTAAGTAGTAGCTGAGGCTGTCCTTGAAGGAGATCCTACTGTCTCAGCCTCCTTTACAGGTGTGCACCACCACACCTGGCTACGGTGGTGGGGTTCTTGATGCTAGTAATTGAGCTGAGGGCCTTGGCCAGGCTACATATGCACTCTGCCACTGAGCCACACCTCCAGCCTGCTAGTTCTTTTATGAGTATCTTTTACGTTTGTTTTAAAATTGGGGGAGGGATCTAACCATACTCTGCATAGTATTCTTTTTTGTTTTGTTTTGTTTTTGTTTTTGTTTTTAGCAGTACTGGGGATAGAACCCAGGGGCATTCTACCTCTGAGCTACATCCCTACTCCTATTTTTTATTTTTTATTTTGGAACAAGTTCTCACTAAATTGCAGAGGGCCTTACTAAGTATCTGAGGCTGCCTGTGAACCTGTGATCCTCCTGTCTCAGCCTCCCAAGTACTGGGATTACAAGCGTGCACCACCATGACTGGCTTCTACGTAGTATTGTATGGCTTGCTTTTTTCCCACTTACCCTATTATAAGTAACCTTTTAATCATAATGATTATATATTTTAATTACATAAATCACTTTCCCTAACACTAGAATAAAAGTGAAATTTGTTTGGGACCTTGACTGGTACACATTTATATAAGAAGGCCCTTCTCATCCCATTACTTTCCTTGATGCTCCCCCACCCAGAAAAAAAGTTGTAATAATAAAATACATACTTGTAACATCTGGATGTTGATTTCTTTTTTACAGACAGACTGAAACCTATCGATGTTCATCAGACTGGCCATTTCAGCCTTACCTTGTGTTTGATGTTGGAGATGGTTCAGAACGACGGGATAATGAGTATGTTCTTTTCTTTCTTTCTTCCCTAGTGATGGTCTCAGAATGCTTACATTATTTTTGTTTAACACTATATTCAAAACATTTCCTATATGCATCTCTCTGCCTAGTGCCAGGGCACATTGTTACTACCCATGTTGACAGCTTGTCATTTGCTCTACGTATCTGGGTAATCATGGGGAAATCACGGCAATGAGTGAAACAGACATGGCTCTGGTGCGTGATTGTGTGGCCTAGCAGGGAGACAGACACTACTAGGTAATCACCTAGGGCCAAGGTAAGTGCAGTCAAGGGTAGGTATAGGTGTAGTTGAAGGTATTAATGGGAATAAGGAAGTAGAAACACAAATCAGGGAATGTTTTGAAGACTTGGGATTATGAAACTGAGCCTGTTCAGGCTGTCTATAAATGGCAGCCGAAAAGATGTGATCTTTCCAGGTAGCAGAGAAGCCAGGGATTTGGGGGAGAGAATAGAGGAATGATAGTCTGGAGGCAGTATTTGTTGGTATAGGTACAAACGCAACATCTGCTTCCATATCAAAGAGGACTGCAGAGCAGGTGCTGTCCTCAGGTGAGGAACTAGGTGTTAAGGAAGACAGGGAAAAGGAGCTGGGCATGGTGGCACACACCTGTAATCCCAATAATTTGGAGGCTGAGATGGGAGGGTTGCAGTTTGGAGACCAGCCTCAGCAACTTAGCAAGACTCTTAGCCTAGTGAGACTCCGTCTCATAACAAAATATAAGAGCTGAAGAGTAGCTCAGTCGAAGAATACCCCTGGGTTTAATCCCCAGTATCACAACAAACAAAGAGGGGGAGGGGAGGGGAGACATTCACCTACAGAGAAAGAGCTGGCCATCAGATCGCAGCTCCAGAGGGCTTGTGGCATCAAGGGTTTTTGCAGGGCCTGCTGGAGTAGAGCAGGGGGTTGGGAGGTGAGACATGAGAGCATTTGAAAACAAAGTCAGGAGGGCTATCGACTAGAGGGGTTTAACCCAAGAAGCCACCAACGAAAATGAAGATTTCAGGGGAAGGAAGAGAGAGCCAGCTCACAGGGTTGTCTGTCTAGTGACTTTGGAGATGAGAAGAGTGGGTATTTGGGGGGGCTTTTACAGTCAGACAGACCAGAGTGGCCCCAGAAGTACTGGTGCAGGTAGAGCTTGTCCCTGGTTGTTGGTTCACCTCAGGTCTGGCTGGGCAGTGAAGGAAACGTGGTTTGGAGGGTGGAGCCGGAGCGCAGGAGGTGGCCGGTGAGAAGGATGGTGGGTGTGGGCGGAGACTGCCGCAGCCCCGTGTTCAATTCGCAGGCCACGTTGAAGGTGAAATCTGTGCTCTGTCCTGTGGTACGTGGCCAATGATAGGAAATTAAGGAAGGTAGTGTATCTTCTTTCTTGGTGTGTAGAAACAGATTCGTAATTCATGTTAACTTGATCTTATCTTCATTATTATAAATACTGTTGCTCTGTCCTTGTCTTAACAGATGAAGAGACAGGTGCCTGAGCTTCAGTCGCCTCCACACCTCTGCAGCCTCGTGCCTCACTGGCAGTCAGTTGTATTTACTCATGTGTGATACTAGTAGTCACTTTAGCTTCCTGTGTGAGTTATTGCAGGCTGAATAGAGATGAGGCCTGTCTGCCTGCCCTGTACTAATAGGGAAGCAACCAAGTGGAACTTGTTAGCAATTAGACTGCTGTTAATTTTGATGTATTTTCTTTTCCTATCTTATTTAGTTCATATGTAAATGTTCAAGAAATAAAATTGGTGATGGAAATCATTAAGATTATTAAAGACAAAAGAAGAGATGTCACTTTCCGAAACATTGGCATAATAACCCATTACAAGGCCCAGAAGATGATGATTCAGAAGGATTTGGACAAAGAGTTTGATAGAAAAGGGTGAGGTATTTTACGTGTGTTTTAGGCAGTGGTAGAGTGACACAGCACCAAGCAGACAGGGACACTGGCAAACAGTAGTGACCAGTGGAGGGTCAGTCCTGGATTACAAACAGGCGAATAAGGAGGCGACCACTCAAGGCTGTGGGAGGAGGGTTGCAAGTTCCAGCCAGACTGGGCAACTTGACAAGGCCTTGTGTCAAAATCAAAGGGGCGGAGAGTGTAGTTCAGTAATAGAGTGCTCACCTAGTGTAAGTGAGGCCTTAGGTTCCATGTCCCGTGCCCCCTTTACACACACACACGAACTTTCTAAGCGTAAGTGTAAATCTTTTGTGGCCTCAGATATGACACTCAAGGAAAAAGTAAGTAAATAGGACTTAGAGAAGAATTTTAAAAGTTTGTGTGTTCAAGGATACTGAGAGGATTGGGGTGTAGTTCAGTGGTATAGTGCTTTACTTAGCATACATGAGTCCCTGGGTTCCTATGCTCCTGCACACCACACACACACATACACCCCATAGCAAAACAACCCATAGAATGGGAGAAAATACTTGAAATCACAAATCTGGTAAGTTTCTTATATCTAGAAGATATAAAGAACTATTAAAACTCCATAATTTTAAGAATGATCAAATGATTTGAATATTTTTCAAAGGAAAGATAAACTAATGGCCAATAAGTACATGTAAAAATACTTGATATCATTTGCCGTTAGAGATATACAAATTAAAACTACAAGATAGCATTCCATGCCCATCAGGGTGGCTTTAATAATAAAACCGAGCACAGCGCCACACATGCCTGTCATCCCGGGACTTGGAAGCCAAGGTAAGGATAGCAGTTTCAAGGCTAGACTTGGCAAGTTAGCGAGACCCTGTTTCAAAATAAGAAAAAGGGCTGGGGTGTAGCTCAGAGGTATATGCCCCTGGGCTCATTCCCAGGCACCAAAAACATCAACAGGAAGGACCTGGAGGAATTGGAACCCTTTACAGGTTGCTGATGAGAGCACAAAGTAGCCAGTCACTAGGGAAAAGAGTAAGTGATTTCTCAGGTAGTTAAATGTGCTGCACTTCATTCTGTACAGGTAGAGAATTTTCACACCGAGACGTACACGTATATATTCATAGCGACCTGAGTTGTTGTAAGTCAAGCTGGGGTAACCCAAATATTTGCCAGTTGTGAATGGATAAGTAACGCTCTCTTCAATGAAATATTAGTCAGAAAAGGAATGAAATCTGCTGTATGCTGCAACACAGATGAACCTGCTGCGAGGCTAAGGGAAGGGAGTCCGTTAGAGAGCACTGTGTGTACAGAGTCCATTTGGATGGCGTTCTCAGTATAAGAAGAGCCGCGGAGGCCGGGAGTAGACTAGCGGCTGCCAGGCCATGGGCACAGTGGGATTGAGACACACTGCCAGCTGCCATGAAGAAAACTCTGTGATTACTGTGTACAGGTATTTAATAATTTTACTTTTTTCTGACAAACATGTTTCTCTTCTGTAAATAGACCAGCAGAAGTAGACACTGTGGATGCATTCCAGGGCCGGCAGAAGGACTGCGTCATTGTCACCTGTGTCAGAGCAAACGCCGTGCAAGGCTCCATTGGGTGAGCAGCTGCCATTTGTTGCTGGGCTTACACATTTTTGTGGTTGTCGATTGAACCTAGGGATGGTCTACCACTGAGCTACATCCCTTTATTGGGGATCAAACCCAGTTATTTGAACCTAGTTATTTTATTTCTGGGCTACGCTACCAGCGCGCGCGCGCGTGTGTGTGTGTGTGTGTGTGTGTGTGTGTGTGTGTGTAAGACAGGGAAGGAGGGAGAGAGGAGGAACAGGGTCTTGCTAAGTTGTAGAGAGTCTTGCTAATTGCTGCGGCTGGCCTCCAACCAGGGGTTCTCTGTCTTCGCCTCCCAAGTGCTGGGATGACAGACATAGGTCACCACACCAACTCTTTTTTGTATGTGTGATGCTCGGGGTTGAACTCATAGGCATTCTACTTCTAAGCTATACACCCAGCCCTATTTTTATTTATTTTTTATTTAGAAACAAGGTCTTACTCCTGTTTTTGAGCAGTAGATTGGTTTTGAACCTGAGATCTTCCTGTTTCAACCTCCCCAGGTACTAGCATTGCAGGCGTCCACCACCACGCATGACTCCATTTGGTTATTTGAGACCTTGTCTTAAATAACCAAATTGTTGAATTGCCCAGACCAGCCTCACAATTGCAGTCCTCCTTCCAGAGTAGTTGGGATTACAGACATGTCCCAGCATGCCTGGTTACTTATTTACTTGTTTATAATCTAGGATCAGATCCATCATTGGTCATTGTTAGAGAACACTATTTGCTTTATTAATTTTTTTTTACACAAACCCTTATGGTATCACAAAGGATTATTTTTTAAGTTATAAAATTGATTCACTGTTAGGTCCCTTTAGCTTGGCATCTTGTGTATTAAACCATTTCAAAGTGTGACTTTATTCTTACACTTAATAACAGTGAAATAAATAATGGGAAAGTGTATTTTGCAAGGGTATGTGAGTCTCACATTGTATGTGTTAGGAAGTGGTTCTGCCCTTCTCTGTTTTTCTGCATTTAGCATGTTAATCTTAATTACTGGCAGTTTATTTACCAGTAGATGTCCAGAACTCTATTGTCTCTTCAAGCTTGAGACACTTAATGTGATTATTTGTTCCTTCTCATGAGAAATAGGTGGGACTTGCTGGTTATAAATTTGTTTAATTATTCTAAAAGAAAATAGTAATTTGAAAATGATCTTCATCTCTCCCTGGGATGTATATCTAGAAGCTGGTTATCACGGATCATTTGTTCATTCTTTCTTGCAAGTTTAAAATTTCACCTGTAACTTATACCCATTCTATTTCTGATTTGTATATTTCTGCACTAGTTTCACAGTATTTCAGCAATCTAAAGAATAAGCCAAATGTAGTGGCACATGCCTGTAATCCCAGTACTTGGGAGGCCAACACAGGAGGATTGTAGGTTCGGTGACAGCCTCAGCAACATGGTGAGACTCCTGGCAATCTAGTGAGACCCTGTTTCAAAACAAAAAGCAAAAACGGTACTGGTACGGGTTCCATCTCTAATACCAAAAATAAAAAATTAATGACAACTAATATTTTAGGATAGTTTTAAGACCTAAAAGTCATTGTTGCCGGGTGTGGTGGTACACACCTATAATCCCACTACTTGGGAAACAGAAGAATCACAGGTTCAAGGCCAGCCTCAGCAATTTTGCAAGACCTTTCAGTAACCTAATGAGACCTTGTTTCAAAATAAAAAATAAAATAAGGAGCCAGGTGTGGCATCTTGCTTATAATTCCAATACTTGGGAGGCTAAGACAGGAGGCTCACATGTTCAAGGGTAGCCTCTCATCAACCCAGTGATGAACCAGTGAGGCCCTGTTTCAAAATAAAAATAAAGTAAGGCCGGGGGATGGAGCTTGGTGGTCAAACGCCCCTGGGTTCAATCTCCAGTTCCACAAAAATAAATAGGGCTTGGAGGTAGACTGTAGAATGCTTCTGGGTTCAACTTCCAGTACCACTCCCCTCAAAAAAAAGGTCATACTGTTAAATTTTCAAGAATTTCATTTAAGTCAAAATAGGATGTTGGCAGAGGCATCACTTTGAAGCAAGGCACCAAGAAAACCTTGATGGGAATCACCTGTGTGCCAGGTGACCTGACTGAGACAGAGCGTAAGCACTAGGACCACCAAGGAAGTAGCACCAGCAAAGATACTGCCGGTCTCATTTGAATCAAGATGTGAAGCCATGCGGTAGGAAGAAGTAACTGTCTTTGTATTGCTCAGGTTCTTGGCCAGTTTGCAGAGGTTGAACGTCACCATCACGCGAGCCAAGTACAGCCTCTTCATCCTTGGACATCTGAGGACCCTCATGGTAGGTACATTCTTGAGGCCACGGGGAGCTCAAGTGTTTGCAGTGAATTTTTTGTTTTTATCTTCCTTCAAAATGGAAATTATTTCCATCAAAATGGAAATAAAGGTTGTTTACTCAGGCAAATTTTTCTGGGGAGCTTTTGTGTGCATACTCATAAACCACTCACCCATTCCCAGCCCAAAGCACAAGTGTCTGCAGTAGGTTCTCAAGGTAACCTTTTAAAAAAATGAGGTACATCACAGGATCGTGGACATACAGAAGCTGTGCATGATATAAACGCTTATACTCCCGTGCTCCATCGGTCTCTGGCACTTGGTAAACACTACAGAAACACGGCTCTCCTGCCCTTTAACTCCTGGAGTCTGTGCAGGGTGTGCCCCGTCTGCTGTTCTGCAGCGCTGCCTGCCAGGGCAGGGGCTGCTCCTCGGGAAGGGACGCGCGGCAAGGAAGGCGCAGCGGCGCCTCGTCAGGGGCCGCGGGGCCTGCAGTCAGCAGTGGCGGTGCTCCATCCAGCGCATGCTGTGTTGCTTGCCCCTGGGAGTGATACTGGTGGTGGTGTTCTGTTCTAACAGCATCATTGGTCTCTGAGGAGAGGCGCCAGCTCCGTAGGTTTTGGTTAGTACCACCAGAGGGCATTCAGGCATACCTTCTGTCTCATTTAACTCTTCCCTGGCTAGGTCCTCTGGTCTCTTAAGTGATGTCTTTGTGTATCCCCTAAAAGAAGCTTTAAAAGCTATGTGCTCTTTATTTTTATGTTTCTGTTTTTAAGTTGGTATAAAAAAAACCCTCAAAATTTTTTTTCATACCAACATAGGGTTAAGTATTGCTAAAGATTTTGTGTCTAATATAAATGTTGATATTTCAAAATGAAGAAATGGTCTAGGGGTGTAGCTTAATGGTAGAGTACTTGCCTAGCATGTACGAAGCCCTAGGTTTGATCCCCAGTACTGTAAAATAAAGCATTGAAAAGGCGATTGCAAATCAGGTGCAAGAGTGCACACTTGTAATCCTAGCTACTTGGGGAGCTGAGGCAAGAGGATCCTAAGTTTAAGGCTAGGCCACTTAGACTCTCAAAATAAAAAGTAAAAAGGGCTTGGGGGTGCCAGGTGTGGTGGCGCACGCTTGTAATCCCCGCGCTTGGGAGGCTGAGACAGGATCACGCAGGTTCGAAGCCAGCCTTAGGTGACTTAAGGGACCCTGTTTCCAAATAAAATATAAAATAGGTCTGAGAGTGTAGCCTGGAGGTAGAAGGCCCCTGGGTTCTATCCCCAATACCACCAAAAAAGGTGGGGGTTGGGGGTGTAGCTCAGTGGTACAATGTTCCTGGGTTCAGTCTCTAGTAAAGAAAAAAAAAAAAAGAAGCAAGTCCTTGGGAAGCCCGGGGTCGTACTTCCATGAACTTGCCGGGCACTGCTGTTTTCAGAGCATGTCCTCGCTCTAGGAAGGCAGCATTGCATAGAGAGGCGGACTGGAAGAGGAGCCCCGCCGTGTGCGGGAGCCCTGCAAGCACGTTCCATCCCTACACCACAGTGGAGGAGACACTGCAGTGCAGACGCCAAGCTGTCGTCTGGGCTTTCCAATACGATTTTTTGTTCTTGGGCTCTCCCTTCTCACCTGCCCCCCACTTTTTATTTTAATTCTCTAACTCACTTTTCCTCATGAGAAGCCCAGATTACTGGCCGCCTTCTGAAAACTCTTCTTGTGATCTTAGGATTGGATTAAATGTCACATTTTGGTATAATAGCCTTAGCAAAAATAGCAAAGCTGTCTGCTTCTCATGTGTTTCAGCCACAGGCTAAGAATCTAGAGGTCTCTGAGTGAGGAAGAGAGGTGAACACAAAGCCTGGTACTGCCCCCTCGCCTGCTGGCGACACGTGGCCTGCTCCAGCTCACGCTTCACTCCCACAACTTCCTTTAAACCCAACAAATCCTGTGGACTCGGCATTGGAGCTGTAGTTCGTCAGGCCCAAGAAGCCATTAATCGCGACATGCCACACTTCTAAGACATGACATAGCTTTTTACTTGCACTTAGAATTTTTATTTATGTATTTATTTATTTATTTGATGGTACTGGGGATGGAACCCAGGGGCCTTCTACCTCTGGGCTACACTCCCAGACCTATTTTATATTTTATTTGGAAATGGGGTCTCTTAAGCCAGTCTCATCTGGCTTCAAACCTGCGTGATCCTCCTTTCTCAGCCTCCCAAACGCGGGGATTACAAGCGTGCACCACCACGCCCGGCTCCTGCCCTATTTTTTATTCTTTATTTTGAAGCAGTGTCTCACTGAGTTGCAGAGGCCCTCACTAAGTAGCTGAGGCTGTCCACAAACTGTGACCCTCCGGTCTCAGCCTCCCGAATGCTGGGATTACAAGCGTATTTTATGACTTCAGTTTTCATCGTATCACTCTTGCATGCATGAAAGCTAATGTAGAAATAAAATGAATATGTTAAGATAACTCCTACAGGTGTTTGACCGAGGAATCTAGCACTAGTCACTTCCTGGTTCCCGGTCACCAGCACCTTCCATAGCCTCGCAGGTCGGCAGGTCGGCGCTCCAGTTTTCTCCAAACAAGATGGGGTGATGCCTTTGGAATACTGCCGCAGTGGAGTAAGACGTATTAGACCTTCAGGAAGCCAGTGAAGCTACAGGCCTCTTTCTGGAGCAGTCACACGCATGCCAAAGTTTGCTTCCTTAAGACACTCGGCCTCCTTGCCGGCGTGGCGGGCACGCTTGTAATCCCAGCATTCGGGAGGCTGAGACCGGATGATCGCGGTTCACGGACAGCCTCAGCTACTCAGTGAGGCCCTCCGCAACTCAGTGAGACCCGGTTTCAAAATAAAGAATAAAAAATAGGACAGGTGGTGTAGCTTGGAGGTCAAATGCCTCTGGGTTCCATGCCCAGACCCGCCAAAAAGAAAAAAACACTACGCCTCTTGTGCAGTGGTGGGAGTGTGTGTCCGCTGTGCAGTTCAGACAGGGCTGGGCAGCTGAGTAGCTGAGTTTGTGTGTGGGCAGATGGGTACTCGAACCGAGGCGTCCCACCTTTGAGCTGCACTCCCAGCCCTGCTTTATTTTATTTTGAAACAAGATCTCACTAGGATGATGAGAGTCTCGCTGCTTTCTAAGGCTGTCCTCGAGTCCTCTTTTCCCGGCCTCACAAGTACTAGGATTAAGGTGTTCATCACCCTGTCCCGCTGCAGCTGAAGTTTTAGTGTTATTTAATTTTAATTAATGGAAATTAAATAGCTACATGTGAATCTCATAGCCAGCACAGATCTGTGGTGTGAGCAGCAGCAATGAGAAGAGTTGACATTCTTCCTAGTAGGCTGACCAGTGCTGGGCTTTCTTTGTTTGTTTTGTTTTGTTTTGTTGTGGTACTGGGGTTCCTTGAAAACCCTTCTACCTCCGGGCTATACTCCAGACCTATTTTTTTAAATATACTTTTCTAATTTGGGAACAGGGTCTCTTAAGCCAGCGCGGCTGGCTTTGAACCTGCACGATCCTCCTGTCTCTGCCTCCCAAGCGCGGGGATGACAAGCGTGCGCCCCACGCCTGGCCCAGGAGAGCCAGGCAGCCCTGGTTTTGAGTGACTTGGTTTTAGCCTCTGTAATTGCATTTTCCTCTCAAGTCTTGTCTGAAGAGTAATGTTCGTGTTTCTTGTTCAGTAACGAGAACTGCAACACACACTCCCCGAGTCTCACAGTATTCCTTTGGGGTGTAATTGTTTCTCCTTCTCTTTGTGTCAAGGAAAACGAGCACTGGAATAACCTGATTCAGGACGCTCAGAAGCGTGGCGCCATCATCAGGACCTGCGACAAAAACTACCGACACGATGCAGCCAAGATTCTGAAGCTCAAGCCCATTCTCCAGAGAAGCCTGACCCACCCCCCCACCATCGCCCCAGAGGCGGCCCGGCCCCAAGGCGGCTTGCCCAGCAGCAAGCTGGACAGCGGATTTGCCACGACATCTTTTGCCTCCTCTCTCTACCAAACACCCTCTGACTGCACTGAAGCTAGTGTCACTGGAACCTCAAAAGACCCTGAAAGGCCTTCCCTTCAGGACCGACTTCGGGACCCTCGGCTCCTCAGGAGGTTGGGCACTGATGTCATGGGACAGTTCCTAAGAGAGCTACGGCCCTCCAGCCCCCAGAATCCAGGAGCCACACCTCCCTGTGGAGAGCCAGGCGTCCCTGTGACTTCCCAGGATCTGGGCAGTATTGTGCCTCTGTCCGCCGCTAACATATCTCCTCTGAGCAACCACAAACCTCTCCCGCAGGCTGAGCCTCCAGCTGCTGACACAGACGCATCTTCAAATCAAAGAAAAGGTGACCCTGAAGGGGGGTCCAGGCACCGCAGAGAGACCAGGGCTCTCAGCGAAGGGGAACAGGAGGGCTACGGCGCTGCCAGCCATCCTACAAAGCGGAACTCTGACTGGGACAGGAGGAGCCTGGAGAAAGAAGACAGCAGTTCCAAGAAGAGGCGGCTTGTATAGTACAGCCAAGCTGCTAGGCTGTCAGCCACAGCATGTTAGAGACCAAGAGGACCAGCCAGTAGGGTGGTCCAGATATGATGATGGTTTCCTTAAGAGTTTGTGTGCTGCTGGAAAACATGGACTATGTACATTCTAACACCTGAGCCTTTTGGTCATCTTCAGTTTTGTCGTTGCAAAAGCTCTGAGGACATCTGAGTATCTGTAATAGTGTCCTTGAAGTCAGAGATTCAAAGTGTTGGTCTCTTGTTCCTCTATAGAAAAGGTGGTCAGACTCAAGTGAACGTTGTAAAAGTTGAATGTATATTTGTATAGCAAATAACAAAATCCTTTTAAAATTTAATCTAGCAGACCACTTTTTCTTTCCCCTGCTTAAAATGTTAATCATTTTTCAACAGAACAAACTTTATATTCAAAAGCAAAGATGAGAGGAAGGCAGGTCCTTTCAACCATTGCCATGGCAAGGCATGGATGTTCTTTACAGCTGAAGGGATCTGGAAGAAATGGAGCTGGCGGTAGTGGGTCAGGTGTCACTGGCTCCACCTAAACCAGCTGGAGTTTGCTGGGGCCCTTTGGGAAGTGCGCTTGTGTCGGGTAAAGTTCTGCCCATGTGGTTCGATGCATTTTTAAATGAGACACCTTGGCACAGTATATTAAATACCTGATAACTTTATTTACCTATTTTAGTATGCACATAGTTCTCTAGCTAAAATTCTTACTGTCCTTGAGCTGGACGAATGATTCTTGAGCTCTCATTCAAATGGCCCAGCAGCATATGGTGAGCCTAGTGTAACTGGTGAGTCGTTGATGTGGTTACTGAATTGGAGATTAGTGCTGGGTCGGCTCTAGAGGAAACTCCTCAGGTGGCTGCTTCGTGTTTTCAGGTTGCCCGGAGGACTGCACTTCCCAAGAGTCACCAGGCAGCTTGGGAACCGCTGGGACAGGCCGGAGGAGAGCGTTTCTGGCCAAGGCAAGAAAGAAACACTCCTTTAAAAGCAGCTTAGTGATAAGAGTTTAGAAGCGGGAAGAGAGCCAACAGATTGTCTGTGGCCTCAGGAACCATCTAGCAGGGCCGCGCGGGGAGCAGGCGTTCTCCATGGCTGTCAGCGTGGCGCTGGTGAGGGACGCGGCTGTGGCGGGTGGAGCTGGGCTGGGCTCCTCGCCACACACAGCAGATCCTAACGGTGTGGTGCAGAGTCGAGTCGTGGAAGCTAGTGACTTGTCGTGAATGTTGTGCGGCCCTTTAGGTAATCTGGGCACGAAGAGAGAGCCCTGGAGGTAAATGTGCAGGGTTTTTTTTTTTTTTTTTTTTTTTTTTTTCATCTGCTTTTTAAGCAAAAGGAGTTTTCTGTTAGAAATGCTACTGAAGCAGGTTATAAAATGAGCTTTGAAGAAACAGCTTTTGGTTGCCAAAATATCAACATTTTATTTCATTGCCTGTGTCTCCCATGGGTGCCCAGGTAGCTGATTTGTCAAACAACACTTCTTAAACCAGGGGACAGGTGCCTTAGCGCACTCTGGCCCAAGTCAGCCCCTGCCAGCAGTTCCTGGGTGCATGGTCAAGCAGGGTGGGCAGGGGTGGGAGGGAGCCCTGCCCCGTCTGCTTCCGGAGCTGCGCAGCCTCCGGTGTGCCTTGGGCAAGAAACCTCATTGTCACCTGTCCTCTGCTGTTACTGTGGTACTGTGCAAGGCTTCAGGATGGCCACTTAGGCTGGAATCTCTGGGCTTCTAGGGAAGCTGACAAAAAAGCTGGTCAGCACATCTCCCTCTCCGCTCATATACCTGAGTTAGGAAACGAGTTTTCCCAAAACACGTTTTTGTTGCCACATGCTGAATTCACAGCATTCCTTCTGGTGGGATTTGGCCCCTGTCCTTGTGTTTATCTATGAGGTCACTAGAGTGCAAAAGAATTAGTAGGAGAACTGCGGCCCTCCCTTCCCCCTCTTGCTCTCTCCCCCACCCCTTCCCTCTCTTCCCCCCTCCCTCCCTCCCCCCTCCTCTCTCCTTCCTTCCTTCCTTTCTTTCTTTCTTTCTTTCTTTCTTTCTTTCTTTCTTTCTTTCTTTCTTTCTTCCTCTCTCTCTCTCTCTCTCTCTCTCTCTCTCTCTCCTCTCTCTCTCTCTCTCTCTCTTTCTCTCTCGTGCTGGGGATTAAACCGGGGCCTTGAGTGTTCTGGGCAGAGTACTCTGCATGACCTCATTCTTTCTAGAAAGCAAACAGGCCTGTGTGCTATGGCCTCACTCAGCAGAATACAGTGGTACCTGACATTAAATCTGAAGCGTTTTGTTGCAGTTGGTAAAGGTCTGTGAAGGTGTGTCCGTCTGTCTTGAAGTGTTGATCTGCAAGGCGGCAGCGCACCGCTCTCCTTGTGTGGCATTCAAAGAAAGTGTCCTGTCTTTTAATATTAGTTTATTTCAAAGTGAATATATTCTACTTAGAAACTTGTTTTGCTGCTTTGTATATATTTTGCCTCAAATTTATTGTGCACAGTTTGTTTAGTTATCCGTTTTGTGAATTATCAGGAGCAAATTTGATAAGTCCATGTGAATAATCTCCTGTAAATGGGTTTTATAAGAAAAAATGTACTAAACTATTTTCTAAAATTAGTTGTGCAGATTGACAATTTTTTCTTGTAGCTTTGACTTTCTATGCTGTGGATTCATAGCTGGAATTTGGCAAACAGTAGCCCTGTTCTCTTTGTTAAAACCTGAATTTTAAGAGAAAATGGCAGAATTAAACGTTGAAACAAGAAAACCGGCATGGGTCAGCAGTTGCGTTTTTCGTGGTATGGATGGTGGTCCATTTGGCCCGCCACTGCGTCTTTTATGCTGGAGTGTCCTGGTGGGGTTTGTGTGGTTCCGAAGAAAAAGGTTCATCATCCGTCCCCACCCTGACCCCTCCAGAATCTTCTGACCACGGTCGGTCACGGGCAGATCCTGACCACCGTGGCGTGCGCGCGTGTCAAGTACAGGCTCACCATGGGTGGGCGGGGGGGGGGCGCGTGGCCGGCCAGGGCAGTTGCCGTGGCGCGGGAGAGGACCATCCTAGAGCGGCGGCCACTCCAGGCCTGTGCTCGGCCCTGCTGTCTGTAGAGCGGCGCTTGACCTTGGCCTCGCGCTCCCCAGTGCCCAGAGCTGCTTGTGCATGCGAGTGCGGCTGGTGCCTGCGGCCAGGGCCTGGACCTGAGGGGAATCATGATGCCAAATGACCCAAAGAGAGGAGAGCTCTATGGCCACTTCACCTGTGGAACCCATTGCTGCAGAGGCCCTGCCTTGGGCAGCGATCTTTAAAGGCACCAGTCACCTCCCTGCTGACCCACCCGCCCACGCCACTGCCCCCGCCTCCTGGCCTTCATCCATTGCTTGAGGAATAAATAATTCAGGGAGGGAACGGGAATTCAGCCTCAGCTGAAGTGGAATCTACAGTGTCTGCGCACCACAGAGGCTGTCCCAGTGCACGAAGCCCTCCGGAACTCAGAAGGCCCGAGTTACTGTTGCCCCAGCCCCTGCACAGAGGCACCTGGTGCCCACGGTGGCCCTGGTGGGAGGACCAGGGCCTGTCTAAGCAGCACTGCTGCAGACAGTTGTGCCGAGCTTTCAGCCTTGGGGATGCCCTAGTCCAGCCCGGAGTTTCTGATTTAATGAGTCAGGCCTTCCCTGGCTTTCCTTTCATAAAAAGTTTAAACTCATCTGCCGTGTGTGGTGGCGCACGCTTGTAATCCCCGTGCTTGGGAGGCTGAGACAGGAGGATCGCATGGGTTTGAAGCCAGCCTCGGCTACTTAGGCTTTTGGCAACTTAGGGAGACCCTGTTTAAAAGAAAAAAAAAGTCTGGGAGTATAGCCCGGAGGTAGAAAGCCTCTGGGTTCCACCCCTAGTACCACCAAAAAAAAAGTACTCATCCTCATCCTCGAGTGATTCTGTGGAGTAGCCATCCTTGGAGCCTGGCTCCTGCAGGGTCAGCAGGAAAGAGGAGCATCCCAAGGGTCAGCGTGTCATCTCTGGGTGCCCAGGACAGAGCCCACAGGAAAGCCAGGGAAGGGAGGATCCCAAGGGCAGAGGCAGCACCCCTGGGTCAGGGAAGGACAGAAGGCCCCAGGTGGCGCCTGTTGTCACGGGAAGGGGAGGAGGCAGGACATTCCCCAGATCTAGCAAGATCCAGCCTGCCTCCGTGGCCAGCAAGGTTTCGGAAGCCACCGTGGGCCGCCCCCCTAGGCCCTGCAGAGACACCGGGGCGGCCGCTCTTGGCTAAGCAGCGTCTGCGCCGGGGTTGAGTTCAGTCTGAGGAGTACTATGGCCCACGCCATGTCCTGCCCTCTCGTCTCCGCGTCCCCGACCAGCTCAGATGTGCACATCATCCAGAACTCAGGCAGGGCCAAACCTGAGTCGAGGGCTGGCCCAGGGCAGTACAGCCAAGAGCCGGCGAAGACGCAGTCCAGCTCCGGCCTCCAGCTCAGAAGCCCTGCTGGTCACATGTACGGTGAGTCCTGAGCAACATGGAAGACCCGGGGAGCATCTCCCGGGCCGGCCCGCAGCAGCACGGCCCGCAGGAGCCAGTACTGGCTACCATTTCTGGGCTTCTCTGGGCAGCGCCCCTCTCCTGTGCCACTGGCCTCTGGAATGTTCTTCACCCATCCACCAGCTTCATCCCAGGAGGCTGCCCTGCTCCAAAGGGCCCCCGCTACACTCTGCCCCCGCCCCCCAGCTCACCGCCCACCCCACAGGCAGAGCTCAGTTCGGGCGCCATCACCACCCCCTTCCGGGCTCAGGATGTGGCTTGTCCTCCACACACAGGTGATATTACTTTTTTCTTTTTCTTTTTTTTTCCTTTTAAAAATATCTATTTTGAAGCCAGGCATAGTGGTTCATACCTGTAATTCCAGCATTTGGGAGCTGAGATCGAAGGATTGCAGGCTCGAGGCCAGCTTCAGCAAGGCCCTGTTTCAAAATAAAAAATCAAAAAGGACTGGGGGTGGGGGCAGGTAGAATGTCCACGGGTTCAATCTCAGGTACTTCGAAAGAAAAAGCAGTCCTACAATGACTACTAAATATCCTTTGCATGGAGTCACCAGGCCCGTCCCCTCCCTCGCTCCCTCGCTCCCTTCCTGAGAGGATCACGCGCTTGGCCCTGAGCTACACCCCCAGGCCCAATTCACAGTCCTTCCTGCCTTACAGTCAGCTCTTTCCATCCATCCGTGTGTCCATCCATCCTTCCTTCCTTCCTCTCTGTGCCCTTAGTTTTCACTGAGCTAAGTGTGGGCGGCATGGTCATATTCTCAGTACTACAGTGCAACTCTCCCAGGTAGAAGGCATTTTGTGTGTAGGAAGTGGGTACAGGGGATTGAATCAAGGGTGTTCTACATTTGAACTACACTCCCAGCCCTATTTTATTTTGAAACAGGACCTCACTAAGTTGCAGAGGGCCTTACTAAGTAGCTGAGGCTGGCCTCGAACCTTCGATCCTCCTGTCTCTGCTTCCCAAGTACTAGGATTACAGGTATATACCACCAAACCCAGATTAAGGACATTTTTAACAACCCCAATATTATTGCCACATCTAAATATATATATATTTATTTATTTATTTATTTATTTATTTATTTATTTATTTGCAGTACTAGGGATGGAACCCAGGGGCATTCTACCTCTGAGCTACACTCCCAGCTTTATTTTTTATTCTTTTTTTTTTATTGTGGTACTGGGGTTCCTGGAAACCCTTCTACCTCTGGGCTACACTCCCAGACCTATTTTATATTTTTATTTGGAAACAGGGTCTCCTAAGCCAGCACGGCTGGCTTCGAACCTGCGCAATCCTCCTGTCTCTGCCTCCCAAGCGCGGGGATTACAAGCGTGCGCCACCACACCCGGCTTATTCTTTATTTTTTATTTATTTATTTATTTTTGTGGTACTGGGGTTCCTGGAAGCCCTTCTACCTCCGGGCTACACTCCCAGACCTATTTTTATATTTTTGAAACAGGGTCTCTTACGCCAGCATGGCTGATTTCAAACCTGCGCGATCCTCCTGTCTCCACCTCCCAAGCGCGGGGATTACAAGCGCGCGCCACCACGCCTGGCCTTTATTCTTTATTTTGAAACAGGGTCTCACTGAGCTGCAGAGGGCCTCACTAAGTAGCTGAGGCTGTCCGCGAACCGCGATCCTCCTGTCTCCGCCGCCTGAGCGCTGGGATGACAAGCGTGCGCCACCACGCCCGGCTCACATCTACATTTGTCCTACATATCCATATTCAAATTTCTGTATTTTCCCAAAATGCTTTTATTTCTGTGGCTATAAGGGGTCCTTGATGGAGACCCAGGCAGAAGCCCGCCATGCCTGGCCGTCCTGCTGCTTTCTTGTCTTTCTGTGTGTGCTGCTCTCACGATACAGACTCCGTGAAGAGGAAGACCAAGTTACTTTGTGGCGCGCCTCACAGGCTGAATTTGTCTCATCCTGTTGCAGAGCCCTGTTAAATATTTTGTGTTGTTTAGTAATCGGGATTATGTCCAGGGGCATTCTACCTCTCAGCTATGCCTCCAACCCTTTTTTAAAATTTTATTTATTTATTTATTTATTTGAGAGAGAGAGAGAGAGAGAGAGAGAGAGAGAGAGAGTGTGTGTGTGTGTGTGTGTGTGTGTGGTGCTGGGATGAAATCCAGGGGCTTTCTCCCTCTGGGCTACACTCCTAGACCTATTTTATTCTTTATTTGGAAACAAGGTCTCACTAAGTTGCTGAGAGCCTCACCAAGTAGCTGAGGCTGGCTTCGAACCTGCGAGCCTCCTGTCTCAGCCTCCCAAGTAATCGGATTGCAGGTGTGCCACCACACCCGGCTAGGTTAAATGGCAGGCTCTGACTTTCTGTAGTGTGTGTGTGTGTGTGTGTGTGTGTGTGTCTTGCTGGGAATTGAGCCTAGGGGCATTATACCTCCAAGCAACAACCCCAGCCCCTTTTATTTCGTATTTTTATATTTATTTATTTATTTATTTTTATTTTTTGGTGGTACTGGGGTTCTTAGAAACCCTTCTACCTCCGGGCTACACCCCCAGACCTATTTTTATACTTTTTATTTGGAAACGGGGTCTCTTAAACCAGCGAGGCTGGCCTCGAACCTGCGCGATCCTCCTGTCTCCGCCTCCCAAGCGCGGGGATGACAAGCTGCGCCACCACGCCCGGCTATTTTTTATTTTTAAACAGGATCTTGCTAGGTTGCTGAGACGCTCACTGACTTGCTGAGGCTGGCCTTGAACCTGCGATCCTCCTGTCTCAGCCCCCCAAGTAGCTTCCCCCTTGGTACCTAGCCGCAGTGAGTAAACTTGCGGGCGATGACAGTGCCGTGGCTAACGCGCGTTTCGCCCGGCGCCTCTGGTGACTGGCGACTCCACCCTGGAGGCAGCAGAGCAGCGACCGTGTGACGTGGGCTTTCTGGAGTCTCCTACATGCTTCCGTTACAGTCTTCTAGAAAGAAGGGCTTCCTACTGCCCACCTCTACCTCAACTGTTTGTTTGTTTATTGCGGTACTGGAGATGGAGCCCAGGGGCATTCGACCTCCGAGCTACACCCCCAGCCCTATTTTTTATTCTTTATTTTGAAAACGGGCCTCACTGAGTTGCAGAGGGCCTCACTAAGTAGCTAAGGCTGTCCTCGAACCGCGATCCTCCTATCTCAGCCTCCTGAATGCGGGATTACAAGCGTGCGCCACCACGCCCGGGTCTCAGCTGTTTTTTAAGTTATTGCTGTTTAACCAGGCGTGGTGGCGCACGCCTATAATCCCCTTGGGAGGCTGAGACAGGAGGATCACAGGTTCAAGGAAAGCCTCAGCAAGTAGTGAGACGCTCATCAAACTAGCGAGGCCCCGTTTCAAAATAAAAATAAAAGAGGGCTGAAGGTGTAGCTCAGAGGTAGCATGCTCCTGGGTTCAGTCCCCAGTACCATAAACATATATCAATGTATATTTGTATATAAATAGCAATCTATATATTGTTTTTTAGCCAGGTGTGATTACATACAATCTCAGTACCTGGGAAGCTGAGGAAGGATTGCAGGTTCAAGGCCGGCCTCAGCAACTTAGACCCTGTTTCAAAATAAAAATAAAAAGGGCTGGGATGTAGCATAGAGGTACAATGTCCCTGGGTTCCATCCCCACTACACACACATACATATATATAATTTTTTTCATGTGTGTGGTTTGTGTGATGCTGGGGATGGAACCCAGGGGCATTGTACTCCAAACCAGCCCAGCAAACATACTATTTATTTATTCATTCATTCATTCATTCATTCATTCATTCAGTACTGGGGATGGAACCCAGGGGCATTCTACCTCCAAGCTCCACTCCCAGCCCTATTTTTTATTCTTTATATTGAAACAGGGTCTCACTGAGTTGCAAAGGGCCTCACTAAGCAGCTGAGGCTGGCTGTGAACTGTGATCCTCCGGTCTCAGCCTCCCGAATTACAAGTGTGCACCACCACGCCCGGCTCCTCCTTTCGTTTTTATTTTGAAACGCACTCTTGCTACTAGAGTGGCAGCTCAGGGTGGGGAGATCAGCGCAGGGCAAGCGGCTCAGGGCAAGCGGCATGTCTATCACTTTAGACATTTAGTGTTTCTGTGTTGGGCATATGTAAAATCTCTAGTGGCTTTTTTTTTTTGTGTGTGGGTCTGGGGCTGGAACCCAGGGACATTTGGCCTCTGAGCTACACCCCTGCCCTATTTTTTATTCTTTATTTTGAAACCAGGTCTCACTGAGTTGCAGAGGGCCTCACTAAGTAGCTGAGGCTGTCTGCGAACCGCGATCCTCTGGTCTTGAAAGGCTCCATTTTAAAAGAAAAATCATAAGCCCCTAGCATCCAGCTAATAGTTAAAAAGAAAAATATTTTTTACTGCAGCTTAAGAAGTATAGGCTCAAGAATGAGAAATATACAATAAGCCCACCCTGTTCCAGGAACCTACCTAGCATCTTATCTATACTGACCGGGTCAGCGAGCCCTGTGCCGGGAACCTGCTGACTACATCTGGTATCTTATCTAACACTTGACTACAGAATGTACTTTTCAAATGATTCTGTAATGTTCTGTAAACTCATGCAATCTGGCCCAAACCCCCCTAACTAGTGGTCTTTTCCCTATAAATACCCTCAGTTTCAGTTGCTCGGGGCCGAACTCCTATACGAGTCGGCCCCAGTGCACTGGCTCCTTAATAAACCTCATGCCTTTTGCATCAAGGACAGTCTCTCGTGTGTACTTGGACTCGCGTATCCCAAGGCTTAATTGAGGGTCTCCCCTCTGCGGGGATCTTTCAGTCTCAGCCTCCAGAATGCTGGGATTACAAGCGTGCGCCGCCACGCCCAGCTTCTAGTGGCTATTTTGAAATAGTAAGTTGATTATAATCAAGTATAAGTTGCTTATAGTTACTATATTTTATTTATTTATTTATTTATTTATTTATTTATTTATTTATTTATTTATGTGGTCCTGTAGATGGAACCTAGGGGCCGTCTACCCCAGGGTACACTCCCAGATCTATTTTATACTTTAATTGGAAACAGGGTCTAAGTTGCTGAGAGCCTCACTAAGTAGCTGAGGCTGGCTTCGAACCTGTGTGATCCTCCTGTCTCAGCCTCCCAAGTGCGGGGATTACAAGCGTGCACCATCACGCCTGGCGAGTTACTATGATTTAGAACGCTAGAAATTACTCTTCCCACCCACCTGCACCCCTGTACCCTCTAACCATCCTCTCTTCAGCTCCCATCCCCCGCCCCTTCCCAGACCCTGTAGACTCTTTTTCTTTTCTTTTTTTTTTTTTTTTGTACTATACTGAACCCCAGGGCATACTCCCTCTAAGCTACACCCCAGCCCTATTTTTTATTTTAAAACAGAAACTCATTAGGGTGCTAGGGTCTTGCTAACTTGCTGAGGCTGGCCTTGTGCCTGCGATCCTCCTTTCTCAGCCTCCCAAGGCCCATGATATTATAGCTCGGTTCCCAGTCTCTCCCCACATATTGAAGGCTTGGTCCCAGCTCTAGTGCTGTTGGAAGAAAACAGTAGAAGGTGGAACCCAGCAGGAGGAAACAGGTCAGCAGACTGTCCCCAGCCTCCCCCACCGCTCCTGACGTCCCCTGCGAGGACGCGCTTCCTCAGCGCAGGCCCAGAAACAAGGGCCAAGAGTCCGCAGCTGAGGCCGCTCAAGTGCTGATCCAGAGCAGACCTTCCCTCCTCTCAAAGGGATTTCCTCTGGTGCTTTGTCACAGCAATGGAAAGCAGCCGATCATATGCAATTTCTTTAAGAAAAAAAGTCATTGCAGTGTAAGAGTTCATTGGTGGTAGTATTCTTTTTTATCCTCTAGCCCCTGGGCCTGGGGTGTCTCCTCCCTGTTTTGGGAGCGGCGTGGCCTGGGATACCAGAAGAGCCAGGCCCTCTGCCCAGCCATGGAAACAGCCTTGCTGCCCAGAGCCCCGCTTCCTCTTTGTGGAAAAGGGTGTTTGTTAGCTTAGATGTGGCCCTGGCCTCCCTCCCCTGGCCTCCAATCCCAGCTCCTCCACTAGAAGTTCCTAGAACTGAGCTCAGGAGAGAAGCCATAGAATTAGGGACACAGAAGCCGGCTCCTGGGGGTGTCGGGACGGGACGCATGGTAGAGTGGGCTTTCGGAACCCTGCAGGTGGAGGCCCCAGAGCAGCCTCCCCTTGGCCTCATCCCCAGCTTCTGGCAGGACTCCAGAGCAAGTGCTCTCCGCTGTCTGCCCCTCCCTTGGGGCAGCTGCGTGGCACTGGGAAAGGAAGGAACCAGCTCCCGGTACTCGGGCTGTCCCGGCTGCCCCTGGCCAGCTCCCCAGGCTCCTCTGGCTGGAAGCCACCTGAGTGCTGTGGCTGCGAGGCGCCCACCCGGCCGCTGCAGCCTCCCGCCTCGGGCTGCCCTGAATGAATGGAACCCAGGGGCATTCTACCTCTGAGCTACACCCCCTGCCCTATTTTTTATTCTTTATATTGAAACCGGGTCTCACTGAGTTGCAGAGGGCCTCACTAAGTAGCTGAGGCTGTCCGCGAACTGCGATCCTCCAGGTCTCAGCCCTCGAATGCTGGGATTACAAGCGTGTGCCACCATGCCCGGCTCTATTTTTTTTTTTTTTTTATTCTTTATTTTGAAACAAGGGCTCACTGTAGTCACAGTACTTTGGAGGCTCAGACAGGAGGATTGTGGGTTTGTCAGCCTCAGCAACTTAGTTAGACCCTCAGCAATTTAGTGAGACCACTTCAAAATAAAAATGTAAAAATAGGACTGGGGTGTAGCTTGGAGGTAGAATGTCCTGGGTTCAACCTCCAGTTAAAAAAAAAACAAAAACAAAAACCGCACACAATATATTCCTCCAAAAAAATAAAAATTTAGCCGGGCGTGGTGGCGCACGCTCTAATCCCCGCACTTGGGAGGCGGAGACAGGAGGATCGCGCAGGTTTGAAGCCAGCCGCACTGGCTTAAGAAACCCTGTTTCCAAATAAAATATAAAATAGGTCTGGGAGTGTAGCCCGGAGGTAGAAGGGTTCCATCCCCAGTACCACCAAAAATAATACTAATACTAATAAATAAAATAAAAATTTAAAAAAGAGCCGGGCCTGGTGGCGCACACCTGTCATTCCAGCCACCTGGGGGACCTCGGGCAGGAGGGCCACTGCCTAGGGTTCAAAGCTGGCGTTGGCTTTAACTCCACCTCAGAAACAAAAAGTCAGAACCGTCAAAGCAGCCCAGGGGCTTAACAAATGCCTGTGTTGGGCGGGGGCAGTGTTTGTGTGTGGGTTTGTTTTATGGAAAAATACTAGAACCATCTATCAGTGAACATTAGCAGTTCTTAGCTCTGGGTGGAGGGCTGTGGGTAATTTTCATTTAAAATGATTATTAGTTCACATTTCTGTGTTTTCTAATTTCCCTACAAGTTGTGATTTAAAAAGGGAAAATAAATTAAGTGAACCTTTTCTTCCCAGAGCCTTTCCCCTTAAAACTCTTCTGACCGGAGATGTGCGGGGGGGGTGGGGGTGGGGGTGGGGGTGGGGGGTGGGCTGGCGCCCTCGGGTAGGAAGAGTCTGGCTGGAGCTGGGACTGGACCACGTGTGGGGGGGGCATTCTGCTCACGCTGCCCAGGGCTGCTGGGAGATGCCAGGGGGCTGCTCCCCCGGCACCCATAAATGCCTCGTAACCGTAAGGCATGGCAGGCAGGAAACGCCGACACAGCAGTTCTCGTATCTGGGGGGGGCAGGTGGAGTGGGGGGCCAGGCGAGGCTGCCGCAGGGGGGGCGGGCAGCGGGAGGCGTGGGCCCTACAGCGAGCTATAGGATTAGCCCAGCCTGCGCCCGCTGCAGGGGCGGGAGATGGCAGGGGGGCAGGCAGGAGCAGGCTGGTCAGGGTGGACCCCGCCCTCCTGCCTGCCTGGGGATGTCCACGCTGCCTGGCCCAGGGCTTGGACACTGGGCTCGGCCAGCCCGGGCGCCGCTTGCCTCTGGTCTCTGGTAACTGTGACTTGGGGCAAGTTGCTTCCCCTCTCTCAGCCCCACTCACTCCTAAGGCTCACCTGGGTATGATTTTGCATCCAGCCCGGCCAAGCCTGGGGATCCTCTGGTCGCCACACCGGGGGAGGGGCGCTGCTGGCCTCTGGTAGACACACTGAAGCCAGAGACACTGCTAAACACCCCACAGTGCACGGGACGGCCCCCCAAGTAGAACTATCCAGCCTCGGTGACGGTGCCAACGTGCTCCTCGTCCCGGGACAACGGAAGGTTACTGCACGGCACCCGAGGTGACAGCTATTATTATCCCAGCTGTGAATGGGAATCATCTCTCTGCCGCCAGCAGTCCAAACAGGAGCTAAAAAAGAGGCTGGTTCCCAGGCATGGTGGTACTTGGGAGTACCACCAGTACTTGGGAGGTTGAGACAGGAGGATCGCAGGATCTTAGCCAGCGTCAGCAACTTAGGTCCTCCGCAACTTAAACTCTGTTTCAAATTTAAAAATAAAATAGGGCTGGGGATGTAGCTCAGAGATAGAATACTTTAATTCCCAATAACATCACATGTGCGTACATACATACACACACACACACACACACACACACACACACACAGAAAAGCCAGGTGTGGTGGTACACAGTTGTAATCCCAAGTATTGGGAGGCTGAGACAGGAGGATTGCAGGTTTGCAGCCAGCCTCAGCTACGGAGAGACGCTCTCTGCATCTTAGTGAGACCTGTTTCAAAATAAAGAATAAAAAAATAGGGCTGGGGGTGTAACTTGGAGGTAGAATGCCCCTGGTGCAATTCTCCAGTTCTAAACACACACACACACACACACACACACACACACACACACACACACACAGCCAAATGAAGGAAAGAAGTTGGTCTCCGACTCCTGCTCCAATGACCTTGTCTTCTCCCCTGCAGTCAGAAGGTGTCAGATTTTTCCAAATGGCCACTGGCAACTTTCCCCGCGCCCTCCAGCCAGGGTCGGGGCCTGAGCGGTGTCCTCTGGGACTGGGGCTGCCACTCTGATTTACAACGTACACCACGGCCCCTTTGCTCCAACGGAGACCGTCCCGGGGCTGCTGACACAGCAGAGCGGGCTGAGAGGGTCGGGGATGGAGCGGCGCCCTCGGAGGCCTCTCCTGCCTCGCCCTCTGGGGGCGTGGGAGCTACTGAGCCCAGTCCTTCTACTGGGGATCGCCCACCCCCACTGCTGCATTAGCCTAAACACTCCCAGCATGCCCTTCGGTCCTACAGCCCCCCCACCTAGCTGTGCAAGGCTGGCTGACAGGAGGAACCCCGCTTGAGCCAGGCCCCTGCTGGCTGCCCAATCCCTGGGCCCTTTGCCATCCTCTGCCCCAGCCCCCCTCCCCTTGTGGATTTTTTCTGTAGTCCCCCCCAAGTCTTCTAGAGTGGGGGCCCAGGCCTCTCACTGATGGGGGCCCCATATTCTCATAGCCCCGTGGCTGGAGGGGCAGTGGGTCTCACCCAGCCCCCTGACGGCATCACAGGCTGGGTTTAGTCTGTCTCTGGCCTCAGTGGGCCCCGGGACCTGGATGCCAAGCCTAAGATGCCTGGGTCTCAGGGACTGGTGAGTCTGCCGCCCCGGAAAGAAAACCCGAAATCCAGGGTGTGCATGACAACGTTTATTCTTGTTCACACAATCAGAAGTGGGGGGCAGGGCCGGGCTGGTGTCCCCGGCTCTGTCAGATCTTCAGAGAAGCAACTTCGCGTCCAGCTCCATTGTCCGAGGGAGACTCGCTCAGGGCTGCCACGGGACTCCTCTCCACCCCCCAAAACCAGGGTGAGGAGTGGGAGAGGAGAACCAGGACCCACTTGGGGCCCACTGGGGCTTTTCTTTGGTCCTGGGTATTAGACTCAGGGACACTGTACCTCCAGGCTCCACCCCCCAGTCCTTTATTGTTTTTGTTTCAAAACAGGGTCTTAGCCGGGCTGGTGGCACACGCTTGTAATCCTAGCATTTGGGAGGCGGAGACAGGAGGTTCGCGAACAGCCTCGGCTACTAATACCCCTTGCAACTCAGTGAGACCCTGCTTCAAAATAAAGAATAAAAAATAGGGCTGGGGATGTAGCTCGGAGATGGAATGCCCCTGGGTTCCATCCCCAGTACGCTTGGAAGTGGAATGCTCCTGGGTTCAATTCCCAGTGCTAAAATAAGTAAATAAGTAAATAAAATTGGGCTGGTGTGTAGCTCAAAGGTAGAAGGCCCCTGGGTTCAATCCCCGGCACCACCACCAAAAACAAGAAAGAAGGCACTTCTTGGGGTCTAGGCGCTGACTCAGGCAGCCTGGTGCTGGAGAGCCGACTTGAGCGCAGCCAGCAGGGGGCAGCATTGGGCCTCAAGTCCCTGGCTATCCAGCGAGGCTGGCCCATGTTTCTGGGTTGTAACCTCTTACAGCTCCCAAGGCCAAGTTTAGCTCAGCTGGGTCTTTGCTTTGGGGACTTGAAGGATCCAGGTCTAGGCTTCCTGGCCAGGAAAGAGCAGAGGCGGCTGGCAGAAGCCAGTGCCAGGGGGCGACTTTGGCAGGAGCCAGCACAGGATCAGAAGTAAAGGGGAGGGTGAGGAAGGGGGACCTTCTGGAGGGAGGGCTGGAGATGCCACGCTGCGGGGACCTGCTGGGTCCTTGCCTGGAGAAGTGCCCAAGCTGACAACCCCAAATTCTCAGGAGCGGATCAAGCTGCCACCCCCACCCCGACTCGCCTGGCCCACCTCTGGACTCTGGCTAGGCAGCGGCGGCCAGGGCAGCGACAGGGAGGTCCTGTGTAACCTGGCGTTGGGCTTGAGGCCCAGTGTGCCGCAGGGCTGAGATGATGTGGCCGCCCGGGACGCCACAGAGACAGACCACGGTCCGAGTCTCAGATTTGGCCTCTGAGACGTCTCCCCGAGTCTCCCTGCCCTGGCTTCTGTACCATAATGCCCAGAGGCCCCGGGGTCTGAGGGTGGCCGTCTCTCGGTCTGGGGGAGCTGCTAGTGTCCTCCGCAGCCCGCTGAGGGGGAGGGAATATTGCCTGCTGGCCAGCTGGCCGAGAAGACCACCTGCTCACCACAGAGCTGCCTGGGGAGGCGGTGGTTCTGAGAGGGAAAGGGGTCTTGAGGGCTCCTTCCGGGGTGGCTCCTTGAACCCCAAACCTGCCGGGTGTCCGCTAACACAGAAAGCAAGCAGGCCTCGCAGCCAGCAGTGACCACTCTTTAATCCGGGTTGTACACTGTGGCCGCCCCTGGCGAGGGACAGGTAATACAAACAAAAGTAGTTCTCTACAGAACAAAATTTCCGCCCCGCCCACCCCTCCTTCCTACCCCCTACCCCGAGGGGGTCAGTCCCTCCTCTCCAGGCCTCCCGGGGGCCTGGGGGCAGCTAGGTTGCGAAGGAAGAGAGAAAGAATAGAGGATCTAGCAGGCCGCAGCGTCGGGCCGCTGGCCGGGCCGGCCGGGCGTCTGGACAGTCCGGTGGACGGAGCGGGCCAGGGTCTGGGCGCTGGGGGGGGCGCTGGGGGCAGCCGCGCTTCGGCTTCACCGCCCGCAAAGAAAAAGAAGAGTAGAAAGAAAAGAAAGGAAAAGGGAGGAGGACGGGGCGGCGGGGGATATAAAAGTCGGAGCAGCTAGGCCCCCGGGGCTGCCGCCGAGTAGCACCTGGGCAGCCGCGGCCGGGGTCAGCAGCCCAGGCGCGCGGCCAGCGCCAGCAGCAGCAGCCCGCCCAGCACGGCCGAGGGCTGCGGGCCGGCCCCGGGCGCACGGCCGCAGTCCAGGCCGCCCGCCTCGGCCGCCAGGTCGCAGCGCGGCCGCTCGCAGCGCAGGCCCGCGAAGCCGGGCGCGCAGCTGCAGCGCTGGTTCTGCAGGCAGGTGCCGCCGTTCAGGCAGAGCAGCTGGTCGTCGTCGCACACGTTGGCTGCGGGCGGAGGGACGGACGGCTGACCCGGCTGGGCCCCGCAGCCCCTCGCCGCCCAGCCGCGCCCCTCGGGAGGCCCCCTCCAGGGCGGGCCCCGGCCCCGCCCACCGGCCCCGCCCCCAGCAACGCCCAGCCTGCCCTCCTGAGGCCACCCGCCGAAGCCCCGCCCACCGCCCGAGCCCCGCCCCAGAGGCCCCGCCCACTGGCCCTCCCACGCCCACAGCATTGCTTCCCCTCTGCCCCGCCCACCTCGACCCTTCCCACCGGTCCTGGCCACGCCCACAGCATTGCTCCTCTCTGCCCCGCCTACTGGCCCGGACTCCGCCCCTAGCAACCCCAGGCCCCGCCCCGCCCCCGCAGCATCGCTTTCCTCTGCCCCGCCCCCGGCAGCACCAGGTCCTGCCTACCTCGGCCCCGCCCCCCCCCCCCCCCCCCCCCCCCGGGCTGGCGCGCACTCACGGTAGCAGCCCTGGCGCCAGTAGTGCGTGGGGAGGCAGTCGTCGCACTTGGGCCCCATGGCGCCCTCGCGGCACTCGCAGAAGCCGGTCTCGTTACATCGGTCGTGCACCGAGCCGATCTGGTTGCAGTTACACTCTGGGCGGACACGTGCACCGGGGCGCCGTCAGGCCGACCTGTGGCGTGGTCCTCGGGACCGCACCCCGCCGGCCGGCCTTGGCATTCCTGGGTGATGCTCCACCCTGCAGCTTCCGGAGCTCACGGCTGGCCGAGGGTGGAGGCCGCCGGACGGTCTGTGTCTCGGGGAAGACTCCGGGGCATGCAGCAGACAGCCTCCCCACCTTGGCAGTGCTTTCCCCTCTCCCGGCAACTAGAGGGCTTGCTTATTCTTCCACGAGGGTGGCAGGCGTCCCATCAGGGGCACCAAGCACACACCCAGAGGTCTACCTGCCCCAGCTGGCCTGGGCTCTGCTCTGTGGGCCTGGCGCCCGCCCTCCTCCCCCTTGAAGCCCAGTGCCCGGCCAGGGTCTGGAGGCAGGAGAGCCAGAGCAGGGGCCACCTCTAATCGGATATGGAGGCCCTGCCCCTGCGGCTGGCCCCGTGCTGGCAGCACAGCTCTGTTCTGATCTCTTTAGAGCTGATGGAATTAGCTGAAGTCCGCTCCCTGATTCAGACCGACAGCTGCAGCCCTGCAGCAGCCCTGGCACAGCGCAGCCGCCTGGGGGTTGGGTGGCAGCCATTGCTGGATGCAGGGTGGGACGGGCTGCCACTGGGGACAGGTGGTGGGTGAGGGGCCGTGGCAGCCCTGGCTAACCTTCCGGTACCCTGCTCATGGGCCCATGCTGGTGGGTGTCACTTGGGGGTTATGAGTTTGGCCTTTGGGGATGGCCTGTCTCCTGTCTAGGCCCAGGGCAGCCATGGATTTCTTTCTCTACCCCAAAGCCAGCTTACACAGAGAGGGCTCTGTGTAAGCTGGACCTCTGCTTAAAGCATTTGAAGGAACACTTGGGCAACAAAAAGACAGTCGGGACTGCTGGGCGTGGCGCACGCTTGTCATCCCAGCATTCGGGAGGCTGAGACAAGAGGGTCTCGGTTTGTGGCCAGCCTCAGCTACTTAGTGAGGCCCTTTGCAACTCAGTGAGACCCTGTTTCAAAATAAAGGATAGAAAATAGGGCTGGGGATGTAGCTCGGAGGTACAACGCCCCTGGGTTCCATCAGCAGTACAAAAAAAAAAAGACAGTTGGAAACCTCTCTGGATCCACCTCCCAATCTTACGATGGGGAGGCCAGAGAGGGGAGGGTACTGGCTCACAGGCACACAGCAAGGCGAGCAATGGAAGCCAGCCTTCCACTCTGCCTAGCGCTCCTGCATCCATTCCCAGGGCCCTCGGGAAGTCAGCAGGCCAGGCGGCTTCAGCCCTCGAGAAACCAGGCCCTGGAGCAGGCCCTGGAGGTGCATCCTGCGCCCAGGCCCCTCCGCCCCGGCTCTCACCGATGCAGACATTCTCGTCGTCCAGCTCGGCGGAGCCGTTGCGGTAGTAGCCCAGGCGGCAGTGCTGGCAGTGCTGGCCTCGGGTGTTGTGTTTGCAGCTGACGCAGGTCACCACGTTCAGGAAGTCGATGTAGCTGCAGCGGTTGGAGTGGCCGTAGCACTCGCAGTCTGGGCCGGCCGAGTGGGAGAGACACTGGTGGTCAGCGAGCATTTGGAGAAACTGAGGCACGGGGAAAGGCAGGACCCACCCCGGGGGGCATGCAGGGAGGGGAGGAGCTGTCTTTGGACCGCAGAGGCTCCGGCAGCCTTCGGGAGAGCCAGGCCCGCCATCTGTGAGGCGGGCCAGGGAGCCCGGGAGGCCGGTGGGCAGCTCCTCTGACGTCTGGCCAGGTGCCTGGGCAGAGTGCTCTCTAAAGGATGCGCAGGCACCAGGGTGGTCAGAGAGAGATCCATGCCAACAGAACTCGTCATGCGGAGCTCAGGGAGGGCTGCCTGGGTGTGTGCGTGTGCGTGCACGCACGCGCACGCGCACACACACACACACACACACACACACACACACAGCCTTGGGGACTCTGTCGGTGGATGAACGCAATGGCCGATGGGATGGGCCAGGAGCTCCCTCCACAGGCTGCTTTGGAAGAGGCTGAGGGGGACACTCCCTCGTCCCTGTCCCTGCAGGACGCCTTACTTATTACATTTTTTGAGGCACTGGGAATGGAAGGCAGCAGTATTCTCCCTCTGAGCTGTACCCCCAGCCCTATTTTATTCTCTTATTTTGAAACAGGGTCTAAGTTGTTGAAGCTGACCTCAAACCCACGATCCTCCTGTCTCATCCTCCCAAGTACTGGGATTACCAGTGTGTGCCACCATGCCCGGCTTAGGGCGCCTTCTTATTAGCCTACACTTTTCACGAGTTTGGTTGGCACCAGAGTGCCAGCTTTGGCAGGATGCTGGCCGTCTCCTCGCCTCCCCCCACCCTGTGTCTGGCTTCTGACTCTCACTTTAAGAGGGACAAGGCTCACACCAAAAAGAGCCGTCTCTGCGCCACTGTTGGGCTTTCATCAGCCTCACCCACATGTGGTTCTTAGGCTGACCATGCCCAGCAACTACCCAGCCCTGTGACCCATAGGGCAAGGGTCCCAGGGCCAGGGCTAGATGAGGAAGGCCACTTTCCCTGCCAGAAGAAGGAAGATCCTTTTGTGTATGTGTGGTACTAAGGATGAAACCCAGGGGCATTCTACCTCCCAGCTACACCCCCAGCCCTATTTTTTATTCTTTATTTTGAAACAGGGTCTCACTGAGTTGCGAAGGGCCTCACTAAGTAGCCGAGGCTGTCCTCAAACTGTGATCCTCCTGTCTCAGCCTCCCAAATGTTGGGATTACAAGCATGTGCCACCACGCCCGACTCCCTCATCCTATTTCATTTTTTTAAAATTTGAAACTAAGTCTCATTAGGCACCTTGCTACATTGCTAGGACTGGCTTTGAACCTAGGATCCTCCTGTCTCAGCATCCCAGGTACTGGGATTGCAGGTGTACACCATCCTGCCCTGCTGATGGCAATCCCTTGACGTCCATCCTAAGGGACTCAACCCCCCATGTCACCAAGCAAGAAAGCCAGGCTGGCTGTCCCTGGAGGAAGGATGGCTACTACTCCCTTCAAATAACCAGTGTTCCTTTAGAAGCCTCAACCTCCACGGTGTGAGGAAGCAGGAGGTACTGGCCCAGGGCTTGGCGTTCAAGGCCGTGGTGGACCCTGGAGAAGCAGCCTGTGAGATGTGCCCAGGAGAGAAGGGGACCTGCCCCCTTCACCTGGTCTCTCTGGAGACAAGGAGGCAGGGCATCCTCCAAGCATCCCAAAGAGCAGTGCCGGTGACCCGAGTGTCCCAGATTCTGCTTGAACCAAGGCGAGCCCCTGGGCCACACCTTCCCTGGGGAGCAGGACAGGCTATTTCTGGCAGCTGCTCTGCCCACTGTGCCCAGGTTGGCTCTGACTCATACCTGCTCCCAGCTCCCTTGGGGCTGGCCGGAGGGAAGACAGGCCAGGCTGACCTTGACCCAGCTATTCCAGGAGGGTTTAAAAAAAAAATTTTTTTTTTTTTTTGCAGGTCTGGAACCAAGGGACATTTGACCTCCGAACTACACCCCCTGCCCTATTTTTTATTCTTTATTTTGAAACCTGGTCTCGCTAAGTTGCAGAGGGCCTCGCTAAGTAGCCGAGGCTGTCCTTGAATTGCAATCGTCTGGTCTCAGCTTCCTGAATGCTGGATTACAAGTGTGTGCCTCCACGCCGGGCTCCTGCGAGGGTTCTCAGAGCCGGTCACCGGCTGGTTCTGTATCCTGCACCCTTTTGTGTCTCCCCAGTGAAGACCAGGCAGAGGTGTTGTGGTAGGGCCAGGCCGGCAGGGGTCTTTCTCTTACCTTGGAATTCTTCAATGGGTACCACTTGAGGAGATCTGGGCTTGAGCTGGAAAAGTTTGTAGCCCTTGGCAGGGATGGGGGCAGCGGCGGAAGTGCCCACAGCTTGGAGACACAAGAAACAAGCTCTTTCATCCGCCACCGTCCAGCTGTCCAGGGAGGGCAGCCCCGGGGCCAGAGAAAAGCCGGACAGAGGCTTCTGAGGCGCCGCGGGCCAGCTCTGGGGCAACCCGGGTGCCTGCTTGCATCTGAGTCGGAAACGTGGCCCTCGGTACCCAGGGAGTTGAAGCATTGGGCTAAAAGTGAGCTAGCGGAACCAGCCCTGCCTCTGTCCCCTCCCCAGGCCACCTGCCCATCTGACCAGATCCACTCCGCCGCTGACTGCCTGTGCCCGTCACCAGAGGGAGGCCGGGCGGGGACCTCCAGGTCCCTGAGAGGCCAACCTTGGACCTCCCTAATCGCCATCCCCGCTGGGATCCCTCCTCGCTGCTCACAGCTGGGGCTGGAGGGGAACTCGGGGTGCTGGGCAGGGACCAGAGACTGGGGCTTGCCTCCCTTCTTGGGGAGCTAGGCAGGCTGCTGGGGTTCCCGCGCACGCCCACCTCTGCCTCGGCAGCCCATCTCCCCACTGGGATGGAGAGCCAGGCTCTTGGTAGGTCGCCCCTGTCTTGGTGGTCTCCCTTGCCTTCACCGGGCCAGCACACTGTCCACTTTACAGGCTCATGGCCACCTTGCTGCCCCAGCTGGTCCTGCCACTGGGAAGGTGGCACCTTCTTCTCTCTTCAAAGCTCCTGCCCAGGTCTCTGGGTCACCCTCAACTCCCTCAACTGCCCGGGGCTGGGACCCCGCAGAGCCGGAGAGATAATACTGTAATGAGGGGCCCCACTTCTACCTGACCCGAAACCCGTGGAGGGGAGGGAGGTGGGGAGGGTCGGGCTTGGTGAGGTCACACCGGAACTCCAACAGCTCCACGGCCCCCCCACTGGCCCAGAGACCCCCAAGGCTCATCTCTCTCCCCCAACCCTGGTTCCAGGGGCCGCCTTCCTACCCTGGGCCCCCCACATTCACCTGCTATCTCTGCTATGGGGGTCTATCTGCAGAGGAGCTCCTGGGGTCTGAGGCCTGTCACAGGCCCGGCCCCCCGTACCTTCTGCCCTGGAGGGAACCTGGGGCCAGGGGGAAGTCTCCCCAGGAGGGGCAGCTGTAGGTGACCTGGTCCATGCTTGGGAGAAGAGAGAAAAAAACAAGTTATCTAAAGGAGTGCCCCCCCCCCAGAGCCTTCTAAGCAGCAGCACTACAAGGGAAGGCTCTGTCTCCACTAACCAAGGGTCTCGGGTCAGAACCCACTACGGAGCCAGCATCTACCCAGTCCAAGCCAGAGGGGCCCCACGCCCAAGAACCTGAATGCACTTGAATCTGGGGGATCTTAGGTCCCGCGTCTGGCCCAGACCCCTCTGTACTGAGGTCTGGAAAAGGGGTCGATGTGTCCTAAGACACGCAACGTGTCCAGAAGGATCCCAAAGGCCTCCTGCGCGGCCCTCATCTAGGGACTGGAGTCTCTTCTGACGTCTAACCACTGTGTGTGTGTGTGTGTGTGTGTGTGTGTGTGTGTGTGTGTGTTATTAGGAATTGAACACAGGGTGCTGCTCTACCACTGAGCTACACTCCCAGCCTTTTTAACTTTTTAAAAAAATTTTCAGACTAAGTTGCCCAGGCTGGCCTCAAACGTGTGATCCTCCTGCTTCAGCCTCCTGAGGGTAGCTGGGATTGCAGGTGTGTGCCAGCGCACCTGGCTGGACCTGCCTCCGTGACCTCTGCCCTCCATCTGCCTGACCCCTGGCTGGAGTTCATTTCACCAGGTAAGTCCCCCCCCTGCTCACACAGCGTCCATTTCTGAGACCGTCTGGACAGGTGGCAAGGGATGCAGGCCGGGCTGGCGGAGGGGAGACCGCTCCGCACTGGATTCAAAGTACAGACAGACCCGGAGGGACCGGGGGCGGGTCTGATGATTTTTGCTTCTTAAAGGGATTACCCACAATGAGGGCTGGTGGGGAAAGCAAAAGAAAACCCACGGCGAAAAAGTGCGGGAGACTTCCCAGCTGGGAGCCTTTGGCCGTCAGATTGACATTAATGTGGTGTTCAATGAGAAGGCAAGGCCCCAGGACCCAATTGGCAAGGGCTTAATTAGAGCTGTGGTAAAGCTGCCTGCAGCCGGCTCCCCACCCTCCACCGCCAGCGAGGATTACTGGGCCAGGAGGGAGGGACATCTGGGCCAGGGGCTTAGGGGCTGGGCTGGGCTCTGGCCAAAGCGGAGGGCACCTGTTAGCAGGTGCCTGGGGCGTCTTGGGCCTTTCTGGGGGTTGGGGGCTGAGCAGCGGAGGGCCTCCAGCCAGGCTCTCTGGGACACGTGCAGGTAGGTGGGAAGAAGGTTCTCGTGGTGGCCTGTGTACATGCCAAGACCAAATGAAGGCACATCTACCCATTCAGAACCAGGGAGCTGTGCAAGCCATGCCTCAAGGTGGTACCAACCTCACAGCACCCTGGGCCTTGGGGCGGGAGCCCTGGGTGGCAGAGGGGACAGAAGCACCTCTGGAACCCTGGAACTTTGGTACTGGGAATTGAATCCAGGGGCATTTTACCTCTGAGCTATGCCCCCTCTTCTTTTTAATTTTGAAACAGGGTCTTACTTGGTTGCTGATGGCCTTGCTATTGCTGAGGCTGACCTCAAACCAGCTATCCTCCTGTCTTAGCCTCCCAAATACTGAGGTTACAGGTGTGCACCACCATACCTGGCTTGTTTCTCTCTTTTCTTTTTCTTCCGTTTTTAAATGATTAATTTTGTTTTGTGGTGCCAGAGATTGAACCCAGGGGCATTCTACCTCTGAGCTATACCCTCAGCCCTATTTTAAAAAATTCTTTATTTGGAAACAAGATCTCACTAAGTTGCAGAGGACCTAAGTAGCTGAGGCTGGCCGTGAACCTGGATCCTCCTGTCTCAGCTCACAAGTACTAGGATTACAAACGTGCACCACTACGCCTGGCTCCTTTCTTTACCTACCTACCTACCTACCTACCTACCTACCTACCTACCTACCTACCTACCTACCTACAGCTTTATCGAGGTATAACTGACATGCCATAAATCCAGCTGCGTCTTCTTAAGCCCCAGTCCCGTCCAGAGCGGAGCTTCCATCTCTTGGGGCTGTGAGCAGGGGTTTGATAGTACAGAGTTCCTGGCTCAGGAGACGCCTGCTCTCCACAAACTGGAACCATCACCATTACCAACAGGGCTCCAGGGATCCTGGGGATCCGGGCCTAGGCCGGGGATGCTACCAAGGAGGTGAGGGCCCCTAGACATGGATGGCTCAGGCCACTGTGGGAGCTCCCTGCTGCCTCTCCTTAATGCCCCGCTGCCCTGCACAGGGCTCAGGACGCAGAGCTGGCAGCCTCTCCCCAAAGGCTGGCTGGTGTAGGTAGCTCACCACTGGAGGCCCCAAGACCCTCCCAATCTCAACCTCCCTCCCTGGATCCTGTCTCTCCTTTAACTCCCAACTTAGCAGTCTGACCCGAACCCCTCACACCAAATCAAAAGCAGCTTTGAAGCCGGGCGTGGTGGGCACGCTTGTCATCCCCGCGCTGGGGAGGCAGAGACAGGAGGATCGCGCAGGTTCGAAGCCAGCCGCGCGCGCTGGCTTAGGAGACCCTGTTTCCAAATAAAAATGTCAAAATAGGTCTGGGAGTGTAGCCCGGAGGTAGAAGGGCTTCCAGGAACCCCAGTACCACACACACACACACACACAAAAAAAGCAGCTTTGAAAGTGGATTTAAGGGGCCGGGATGTAGCTCAGCGGCAAAGCGCCTGCTTTGCAGGTGTGGTGCTCTGGGGTCGATCCCCGGTTCCAAAAAAGAAAACAAAAGAATCCCCTTTCGAAAGTGGGTTCAAGGTTCCTCTGTGTGCGTGTGTAATAGAGGGAGACAGACCACGGCTTGGAAGCGGACACAGACTCTCCTTCATGTCCACAGGCTCAGCCAAAAGGGTGAAAACAAAGAAGCACAAGTCTAGCCAGGCACCGGCTAGTCCTGCAATCCCAGTGCTCAGGAGGCAGAGGCAGGGAGAACCCCGGGGTGAGGGCGGTCTCAGCAAGGAGTGGGACGCTCACCAACCTAGGCACACTCTGTTTTGAAAGAAAAAATAAAATAGTGCTGGGCGTGTAGCTTGAAGGTGGAATGCCCCTGAGTTCAATCCTCAGTATCATGAAGAAAATAAATAAATAAATAAATAAGGCTTGGTCAACTTATGTACAAAGTCCAGAATTCTTAGGGACCCCCGTCCTCCATCCCGAGGAGGTTCCTGGGCTCCCCTGAAATCCTCTTGTCTCCTGACAAGCCCCCCCCCCCACCCAGGGCACTAAGCAAGATGGCCTGAAGGAGACTTTCTCAGGGCAGTTACCCCAAACTGGAGAGGGTCTCCCTGCCTTCCAGCGGGTCAAGGCAGGAGTGGCCTGGTGTGTGGGTGGACGCCATCCCAGTGGATGGATAAGTCGCCTGTCCACGGGAGAGGAAGTGGCCACGCAGGCCGGGGTCAGGGACGGAGTTGTGGGGACTGATGCCCCCCTGGCTGGAGCTCCGGGGGACGTGGACTGCGGCTGGGGCCCCTTGCACTGCGGCTCTAAGGTGCTAGAATTTTCTGCTCTAAGAAGCAGGGACCCCAGCTAGAAGCAGGGGCGGTGGGGAGGGCAGGGGGCACCCACCTGTGGGCTGTGGGGTGCTGGGGGTGGTGGGGCCCTGGGCAGTAGACGCAGAGGGGATACACGTGGTGGGCTCCGCCCTCCTGGCCATGGTGGCCACGGGGGCTTTGGGGACAGGCTCTTTTCGGGACCTGCCGGAGTCTGATGAGAGACAAAGCAAGAAGGTGGGGCTGCCGCAGAGAAGACACCGAGTGTCCTGGACCAGTGTCCCCCCAGGGCCAGATTCCTTCTGGGTCCCTGTCTGCTCACTGGCATCCCAGCAGGGGACAGGTTGTGGCCCCACAGAGCCCAAGGGTGACAACATATTCCAGAAGCATCTATAAGAGTCAAGATTGGGGGGCTCGAGCTGGGCGTGGTGGCACATGCTCATAATCCCAGCACTTGGGAGGCTGAGACAGGAGGATCGCACAGGTTCGAAGCCAGCCTCAGCTACTGAGTGAGGCGCTCAGCAACTTAGTGAGACCCTGTTTCAAAAAAAAAAAAAAAACAGGTCTGGGAGTATAGTCTGGAGGTAGAAGGCCTCTAGGTTCCATCCCCAGAACCATACACACACATACACACACACACACACACACACACACACACACACACACACACACACAAAGATGTGGGGGCTGCCACTGGTAGCTGTTTGACATTGGCAAGCCCTTTCCTGCAGCTCACAGCAGATGGCAAATTCTCCCCCAGGGAAAGGGGGCTGCGCAAGGCGGTTTAAATGAGATACCATGACATTCTGACATCACAGTACCCGGAGCTCTGGTAACATGTCCAGATGATGGGGTCCCACCCAGGCCAGCCCCCGTCACCCTCTGAGCCCTCAAGGCTCCTCACCCTTGTCCTCCCCAGCCTGCTGTTCCCCACCCAGTGTGTGCCCGAGGCCAAGCCAGCCTGGGAGCTGCCTGGAGCGGCCCCATGGGCTGGGGTGGATTGTGCACTGGGCGGAGAAGGCAGTGCCCATCTTCTCTCCCAGTGGGGGAGCCTCCTTCTCCCAGATCTGGATGCAAGAAGAGGCCCTCAGGGTTGCAGGAAGAGCGGGGAGACCACCAAGGGCCAAGGAGGCCTCACAAAGACCCACTCTCCAAAGCAGCTGAAGAAAGCTCCTGGTAAGAAGCTGGAGTCACAGGTCACAGGCCCCGCGTGACACAGAGGGGGCAGGGAGGGAGGGAGGCCAGAGGACAGGGACTCGGACAAGCAAAGGGCTCCGCGCAGAGGTACTTACTGCCGAAGGCGGAGCCCGCAGCGGCACCTGTGGAAGACAAGAGGGTCAGAGCGGCTGTGGGGGCAGAAGGGGGCGCTGTCTCCTTCCTGCAGAGGGCGGGGCGGGGCGGGGCAGCTGGCAAAGGTCCCCTCTGCTGAAGGGAAGGAGCTTGGAGGTCCTGGGCACCTGCACCATGGCCCAGCAGCCAGCAGGGACACTTCAATCTCACTGCGTCCTGAGGACGCACCACTATCAGCCCATTTTAGAGTTGGAGAAACTGAACTGGGAGCTGTCCTCCTCCCTCTCTGGGACAGTGGTAAGCGCCAGACACTCCCCCATTTGATTGCAGGCCCTCGGGTGCTGTGCAGAGGCAGAGGCAGACAGTGGGTATGGGACGGGGACTCGAGGCGAGCCAGGGCCAGGGCTGAGCCCCAACTCCTTCCTGGACCAGTGCGTGTGGGCAGAACCCAGCGAGAGGGTGGGGGTTGCTGAGTCCAGGAGGCGGGGGTGGGCATGTGGCAAGGTGACCTCTAAACTGGGCCCTGGAGTGGGGGCACAGAGGAGGTTCCAGGCCACAGAGATGCAGTGGGAGGACCCAGTCCTGAGACTTGGGGTGCTCAGGAAAGTGGATGTAGAGGGCTTTGGATCTGCAGGGGGGAAGTGACGAGAGGGGGCGGGGAGAGGGGGCCTTCAGGGTCCTGTACATGGCGGGGTGCCTGGAGAGTTCAGGGTGCTTTTGGGTGTTTTGAAGCAGGTGCGCAGCAGGGGGAAGGTGTTTACGGAGGGGAAAGGAAGTGGGGGGCTTAGGCAGGGCTAACGTGAAGCCCGAACGGGGACCCCGGGAAGGGAGAAGAGTTAGATAAACGTGGGGCCGGGGCTCCAGTCAAGGTGACCCTGAGGCTGGCAGCTCGGTCTCTGGGCACTGATGCCCAGGTGGGCACCTGCCTGACACAGTGAAGGAAGAGGTAACCTGGGCCCTGTTACCTGGTCTCCTGGGCTGTCTTCTCCCGGCGCCCCAGAGAAGGCCAGGCACCCAGCAAGACGGCACCCCTGCCCCTGAGGGTCCCAGGAGGAACCCCTCCTTCCTGGGGAGCTAGAGGTCCCTCCCACCAAGGGGAGCTGTAGCCACCCCCAACCCCATGGGAGGAGAGGCTGAGAGCCTGAGGCTGGGGGACTGTGTGTCCATGCTGGCGAGAAAGAGAGGGGGCCCAAGGTGGGGTTCGGGTGGGGCAGCAGGTCTTGGAAGTGACCTGCAGAGTCTCAGTGTGTGCGTGGGAGGTGGGCAGACAGACAGGAGGCCAGAACGGATGGGGGTGGGGCGGCTGCAGGACAGATGACAGGAAGGCCAGACTTCAGCAAGACAAGAGGTGACAGGGAAAGGCAGAGACGGGCCAGGAGGAGGGAGCCGGGCAGGGGGTGGGCGGCAGCACCCCAGCAGTCTCTGTGCCTTTGAAGGGCCTGAGAGGTGCCGGCACCCCTTCAAAGGCTTGTCACAGCCCCAGCGCCGGCCTACGCATGGGTGACACGCCTGTCACGGCCTCGCCGAGGCTCCCAGCTTTGATCAGCCTAAAGCCACATCAATTTTTCACGGGTAGAGGGAGGGTGCCCAGATGGGGCGGGTGGTCGAGGAGCAGGAGGCTGCTGCCGGCCTCTGGCTCGGGGTCCTTTGCTGGCTGAAACGCTGCAGATCTCTGGGAGGGCCTGAGGGTGGCTGGCGGTGGTATCTTCACCCCTGCGGTGTTGCGATGGGCGTCTGAAGTGCCGGGAGCAGCCGCTGCTGGGTGCAGCCTCAGGCACCGACAGAGCCCCAGCAGATGTCAGATGCTAGTACAATCTGAGGGTTCTGGGGGGCAGCAGGGAGCTGGCGCCGGGCTGGCCTGGGCCCTTCTCCACCTGCAGCCCAGGGAGCCAGGGTGTGTCATTTCATGGGGTTAGGGTTTGGATAGTATTCGATATCCAATATCCTGGAAGAGCTCATGTACAGATGTACATGAGATGAAGATGTTCAGAGGTGAAGTGGTTGAATTATGGGGCTTCTAATATCATCAACAGACAGATCCAATAATGGGTTTATTGGGTGATGATCTAGGCAGGTGGGGTGTGGCTGGAAGAGGGGTGTCACTGGGAGTGTGACCTTGGGGACTGTACTTATGTCCATGGACACCTCCCCCCCTCGGCATCCTGCTTCCATGATGTAATAACAGAGTCCCTCCACTCTTACTCACTCTCCGCTCCCTGCCACCCTGAGCTCTGTGAACGTCACCCGGCCTAACGGGCTGAACTCCCTGAAGTCTCCAGAGCTGTGAACAAGCGACTCCCCCTCCTCTAAGCTGTGGTTGTCAGGTATTTGAGGTCGCAGCCATGAGGACCCTAGCTGAAGCAAAAGAAGACGCCCGTGGCCTATGCTGAGGGTTCTCCACGAGTGGGGTCCCCCGAAGCCTGCTCACTCGCAGACATCTCGCATATGGCTTCCCTGGCACTGCTGGGCGTGGAGGGCACAGGACTGCACCAAGAGCCGGGCCAGAGGCTCAGGTGAGGGCGTCAGGGGGCGCCACTGCAGAATGGGGCAGTGGGAGCCCGACCCCCAGGGGCCAGGCTGAAGGTTCAGGGGCAGGGACATGCAGTGTGTGGTGCCACGTGATGTACAGACCTCCTGAATCGGGGCCCCTTGGCCATCCCATTCCCGGGAAAGGGCCCTCCCACCCTCCTTGGGTTTCCCGGGGCCGGGAGGCCGCTTAGAGTTTCGCAGGGGCGGACGTGCTAGAGGGTCTAAGAAGATGTGCGCGTGTGCTTCTGTGCGTGCACGTGTGTGCCGCGTACGTACAGGCGTTGGGCGAGCCGTGGGGCAGCGGCAGGTAGGAGCCAGCGCGCCAGGCGCGCGTGCGGAAGTTCTTCTTGCAGCGGCCGCAGTCGGGGCCTGTGGTGTTGTGCTCACACTCGCACTGCAGGCTGCCCTCGCGCACCGAGCACAGGTTGGCGTGCAGGTTGCACTTGCACCTGGGGAGAGGGCAGAGGTCAGAGGGGCCGGGCAGGGCGGAGGGCAGAGGGCAGAGGGGAGAGGTCAGAGGGGGCCAGGCAGGCGTGGCGAGCCTGCGGAGGGGGCCTGGGCGGGAAGGGACCCTGGAGGCCACTTCCCCGCCCCCAGATGGGGGTCTGCAGCGGGTAGAGACCCTTTGTGCTGGAGGCTGCTGGGCCCACTGCGGACCCTCCCCTCTCATGACGGTTCCCAGAACGTCCAGCATCTCTCCTGGGCTGGACGATAGAAAACCCTCGTCAGATGCTCTGTGCTTACAAACGTGGCCTTCCTCAGCTCAACTTTGTTTGTTTTGGGGTACTAGGGATTGAACCCAGGGGTGTTCTATCTCCAAGCTACATCAACAGTTTTTTTTAATCTTCTATTTTTATTATTATTGGTGGTGGTGTTGGTGTTGGGGTGTGTGTGTGTGTGTTACTGTCTATTGAACTCAGGGGGATTCTACCTCTGAGCTATATATACTCTCAGCCCTATTTTATTTTTTAGTTTGAAACAGGGTCTCACTAAGTTGCAGAGGGCCTCACTAAGTTGTTGCTGGGTTGGCTGAGAACCTGCAATCCTCCTGTTTCAGCCTCCCAAGTACTGAGGTTACAGGTATGCACCACCACACCTGGCTTTTATTTTTATTTTGAAACAGAGCCTTACTAAGTTGCGGAGGCTGGCCTTGAGGTTGCAGTCTTCCTGCTTCAGCCTCCCAAGTACTGAGATTACAGGTGTGTGCTACCACTATTATTATTATTATTAATATTATTGAAATAGGCTCTCACTAAGTTGTTACCACACCTGTCTCCATTATTATTGTTATTGTTATTATTATTATCATTATTAAAACAGGGTCTCACGAAGTTGCTGAGGGTTTCATTAAGTTGCCAGTGCTGGTCTTGAACCTGCAATCCTCCTGTCTCAGCTTCCCAAGTACTAGGATTACATGTGTGCTCTGCCACACCCAGCTCTTTTTTTTTTAAACAGTCTCACTAAGTTGATAAAGGCCTCTCTAATTTTCTGAGGCTGGCCTGGACCTCCTGTCTCAGCCTCCCAAGTAGTAGGATTACAATTACAGGCATGCATCAACATGCCTGAATTCACCTGAGATAATATGTGTGTGTGTGTGTGTGTGTGTGTGTGTGTGTGTGTGTGTGTGTGTCTGGGGATGAAACCCAGGCGCATTCGACCTCCGAGCTACACCCCCTGCCCTATTTTTTTATTCTTTATTTTGAAACAGGGTCTCACTAAGTTACGGAGGGCCTCACTAAGTAGCTGAGGCTGGCCGCGTACCGTGATCCTCTGGTCTCAGCCTCCCATGTACCAGGATTACCGGCGAGCATACCATGCCCGGCTTCACCTGAGCTCTTGACGGGGGTGGGGGGGGCAGATGACAAGCGCTGCCCCAGCCCCTCTCTGTGCCGACTGGGACTGACCGCTGCACCTGTCCTGTCTGCGGGTGCCGCACGCCCACACCATGGGGAGGAACCGCCCTCCCCACACCGGCAGCACATCCACACATGTATTATTCATTCGTTCATTCAAATATTTATAGGCAACTCATTATTCTGAAAACTGGTAAATAAAGGGAAAGAAGGAAGCACTGATCCTGCCTGTCCTCCATAATCTGTACCTCAGGGTAGCCAAAAGCTGATGGGGAGGTTTCTTTTTATAGAAGCATCTCATGATAGAATTAACAGCCCCTGATGAACGCAGGGCTCCAGGCAGGGAACGGCGACGGCCCTGAGCATCGCAGGCAGGGCGTCCCGAGAGCCAGCTTCCGCAGCCCAGCCCAGCGGACGCAAGTCCAGTCAGACGAGTCGGGAGGAAACGCAGGGGCAGAGCCCCGGCCGCACAGTGCCCAGGACGCAGCGGCAGAGTCCAGAGGGCGGCCCGGGCTTCCCAGGGGATGAGTTCCAGTGGGAAGCCGGGCACGCAGGAGGGATCAGATCAAGAGAATCCTCAGAGGCCGTCAGCCCACGGCCAGGCAAACGGCCTGTCTGAACAGTCCAATGAAGGGGATGTGTGTTCATGAGACGCCTGGACATCTGGACGCTGGCTATATTAGATGACATGAAATTAATGTTTATTAGGCATGACAAACTCCGAAAAAAAGATACACACAGAAATATTTACAGTGTCCAGCGTGGTGGCGCACGCTTGTAATCCCAGCATTGGGGAGGCTGAGACTGGAGGATCGTGGTTCATCGACAGCCTCCGCTACTTAGGCCCTTCACAACTCAGTGAGACCCTGTTTCAAAAATAAAAAGACTAAAAAATAGGCAGGGGGTGTAGCTCGGAGGTCGAATGCCCCTGGGTTCTGCCCCCCAGTACCTCAAAAAAAGAAAAAAATATATTTACAGCTGAAGCCAGCATCGTGGCACAGACCTGTATTTCCCAGAAATTGGGAGGCTGAGACAGGAGGATCGCAGGTTCGAGGCCAACCTCAGAAACTTAAAGTATATATATGCTGTTTCTAAATGCTGGGCATGGTAGCACACACTTGTAATCCCAGTATTTAGGAGGCTTAGACGGGGGATGGCAGGTTGGTGGCCGGGCTCGGCAATTTAATGAGGCCCTCTGCAATTTAGTCACACTTTGTTTCAAATTAAAAGAAATAAAAAATAGGGCTGGTGGTGTAGTTTAGAGGTAACTCCCCAACCCCGGGGTTCAATTTCCAGCAGCAAAAATAAAAATAAAAAGGCCTGGGAGTGTAGCCCAGAAGTAGAATGCCCCTGAGTTCAATCCCAAGCACACACACACATGTGTGCATACACACACACACACACACACACACAATATTTACAGGTGAAACTATCTGATGACTGGGAACTGCTCCCAAAAAGCACAAAAAGGGAGAACATGAAAAGAGATGCTGCTAAAACAAAGAGGCCCACTAGCCGACAGCTGACTGACAGGCGTGAGAGCAGGCTCTGGTCCTCTGCGTGCCGGGAACGCTCCACAGCGCCAGTTAAAGGAAGAGAGAATGCGTGCTCTGTATTCTGATATGGGAAGAGTCCAAGAAGCCTTGCCAATATTTGGGAAAGGCAAACTGCAGACCGATATGTTTAGTAGAATCTTATTTTTATTAAGACTTGTAAGGAAAAACCCGAATGGGGCACCTGTGCCGCGGAGCACGGGAGCAGCGAGCGAGTCTGAGGGGCGGGGAGCAGACAGCGACGCTGCTCGAGCACTCGGTGGACGGAGACAACTTAAACAACAGGGATGGAAGCCGGGCACCGTGCTGCACGCCTGCACTCCCTTAGGAGGCTGAAACAGGAGGATCTCAGATTTGAGGCCAGCCGTAGTAATTTAATGAGACCCTATTTCAAAGTAGGGTACTTTTTTAGTAGACCCTATATAAAAAAGTAGGCTGGGCATGGTGGCCCACGCTTGTAATCACAGTATTTGGGAGGCTGAGACAGGAGGATAACAGGTTTATGGCCGGTCTCAGCTACTTAGCTACTTAGCGAGGCCCTCTGCAACTTAGCTTGGTGGAAGAATGCCCCTGGGTTCAATCTCCAGGCCTGCAAGAAAAAGGGAGGGCTGGGTGTAGCTCAGTGGTAGAATGTTCCTGGGTTTAATCCCCAGCCTCACAAACAAAAAACAACTATATATATACATATTTTGCAGTACTGGGGATGGAGCCCAGGGGCATTCTACCTCTGAGCTCCACCCCCAGCCCTATCTTTTATTCTTTATTTTGAAACAGGGTCTCAGTGAGTTGCAGAGGGCCTCATTAAGCAGCTGAGGCTGTCCACGAACCGCGATCCTCCTGTCTCAGCCTCCCGAGTGCTGGGATGACAAGCGTGCGCCACCACGCCCGGCTCACAACTATTTTTTTTTTTTTTTGGTCCTGGGGATGGAACCCTTCTACCTCCGGGCTACACTCCCAGACCTATTTTGTATTTTTATTTTTGGAAACAGGGTCTCTTACGCCAGCGCGGCTGGCTTCGAACCTGCGCGATCCTCCTGTCTCCGCCTCCCGAGCGCGGGGATGACAAGCGTGCGCCACCACGCCCGGCTCACAACTAAATATTTTTATGGTTCAAGAAAATGAAAAGACAACCCACCAAAGGAAAGAAAACCTGCAACTTTTATATCTGATAAGGGACTTAGATCTTCCATCTATAATGAACTCTTACGATGCAGTCATAAAAGACCCTGAGCTTTAAAAATGATAAAAGGATCTACGCAAACATTCCTTCTGCGATATGCAAATGGCCAAGAAGCTCGTGAGCCTATGCCCGCCGGCCTCAAGGGAAGGCATGTCAGAACTGTCGCACCAGGCCGCTTCACACTGGGCAACACCGAGCGCTGGTGTGGGCGTGGGGAGACCACAGCCCCGGAAAAAAGTGGTGCCGCTCCTCCAAAAGGGGTCCGGAGCTCCACAAACATCTGAGCCAGCGGTTCTGCCCCTTGATCCGCACCCGAGAGAGAAAAACATATGTCCAAGTCGGGCCGGGCGCGGTGGGCACGCTTGTCATCCCCGCGCTTGGGAGGCTGAGACAGGAGGATCACACAGGTTCGAAGCCAGCCTCAGCTACTTAGTGAGGCTCTCAGCAACTCAGTGAGACCCTGTTTCCAAATAAAATAGAAAGAAAAAGTCTGGGAGTATAGCCCGGAGGTAGAAAGCCTCTGGGTTCCACCCCCTAGTACCACCAAAAACAAACAAACAAACAAACAAACAAACAAACAAACAAACACCAAACATATGTCCAAGCCGGGCGTGGTGGCGCACACTTGTCATTCCAGCACTGGGGTGGCAGAGATTAGAGGATCGCAGGTTCGTGACCAGCCGCAGCTACTGAGTGGGCTCTGAGCAACCGACGGAGACCCTGTTTCCAAATAAGAAATAAAACAGGTCTGAGGGTGTACTCTGGAGGTTCAAGGCCCCTGGGTTCCATCCATCCCCCATACCACAAAAAAGGAACAAAACAAAAAAATATGTTCACACAAGAACTTATATAGAAATGTTCAGCTGGGCGTGGTGGCGCACGCTTGTAATCCCAGCATTTGGGAGGCTGAGACTGGAGGATCGCGGTTCGCGGACAGCCTCAGCTACTTAGTGAGGCCCTCTGCAACTCAGTGAGACCCTGTTTCAAAATAAAGAATAAAAAATAGGGCAGGAGGTGTAGCTCGGAGGTCAAATCCCCTTGGGTTCCACCCCCAGACCCGCAAAAAAAAAAAAAAAATAAATAAAAAAATAAAAAAAATAAACTGGGCATGGTTGCAGATGCCTGTAATCCCAGCACTTAGGAGACCGAGACAGGAGAATTGCAGGTTCGAGAACAGCCTCGGCAGAGAGCGTGATTGTCAGCAACTGAAACCCTGCTTCAAAATGAAAATTAAAAAGAGCTGGGGTAGAACTCAGAGGTAGAGCACCCCTAGCGCCACTAAATAAATAAATAAATAAATAAATAAATAAATAAATAAATGGTGATAGGTATTAAGGGAAGAGAAACAGCAACAGGGGTTAGTGCAGAGAAACCATTCCTTATCATTCCGGGATGGTAGATACATAACATTACGCCTCAGTCTAGACCCCAGTGAACTTCAAGGTCAGTGGTAGACTTCAGTAAGTAATCATGTGTCAGTGTTGGTTCAGAATTGTACTAAATCTTATCCCGGAAAGCAAGATATTAATAACTGGGGAAACTGTGGAGAGAAGGCGACGGGCGCTCTCTGAACTATCTGCTCAATTCGCTGTAAACCTGAAACTGCTATAAAAATGGCCTGTTCATTGACAGTGGCCCAGGGCGGTGTAAGCCTGTAGTCCCAGCTATTGGGGAAGGGGAGGCAGGAGGATCTTGGGTTCAAGGACAGTCTGAGAAACAGCCAGACCCTGTCTCAACATAAACATAAAAGGGGCCGGGAGGCCAGGTGTAGTGAACACGCTTGTAATCCCAGTACTTGGAGGCTGAGACAGGAGGATCGCAGGTACGTAGCCAGCCTCAGCTACTTAGTGAGACCCTGTTTCAAAATAAAGAATAAAGAATATGGCAGGGGGTGTAGCTCGGAGGTAGAATGCCCCTGGGCTCAATCCCCAGCACAAGAAAGAAAGAAAGAAAAAGAGAGAGAGAGAGAGAGGGAGGGAGGGAGGGAGGGAAACAGGGTCTCACTAAGTTGCGGAGGGCCTCACTAAGGAGCTAAGGCTGGCCTCGAACCTGGATCCTCCTGTCTCGGCCTCCTGAATGCGAGGATTGCAAGCGTGCACCACCACACCTGGCTTCACTCCTTATTTCAGGTCATAGACAGGGGCATGGGGCTCAGAGAGGCCGCGCTCCTTGGCCAGAGTCACAGAGCTGCTCCCAGCTGCCACTGGGGGCGGAACCCAGACACCCCCCGCCCCAGAGGCCAAGGACAGAATGCAGACGGCAAAGCAGCGGGACACTCAGATGGATACACCGCAGCTTCTGGTTGTGTTTACACACGTACACACCTGAGTTCCAAATGCCAGGAGAAACACACACACATGTACGTGCCTTGCGGTACTGGGGCATTCTACCTCTGAGCTACACCCCCAGCCCGATTTTTTATTTATTTTGAAACAAGGTCTCGCTAGGTTGCAGTGGGCCTCACTAAGTAGCTGAGGCTGGCCATGAACCGCGATCCTCGTGTCTCAGCCTCCGGAGTACTGCTTCTGACTTCCTTCACGCGCTGATTCACTGAGGACTCAGAGGTGGAGCCACTGTAATGGTGGATGGTGTGATAGCACAGAGGTCCAGCCTTGAACACCAGCATGGAGGCCCGGCTCACTGCGGACTCTGCCCTATGATGGCCCGCATCAAAGATGATAGCCGGGCGTGGTGGGCACGCTTGTCATCCCAGCATTCAGGAGGCTGAGACAGGAGGATCGTGGTCCGCGGCCAGCCTCAGCTCCTTAGTGAGACCCTCCGCAACTCAGTGAGACCCTGTTTCAAAACTAAAGAATAAAAAATAGGGCTGGGGAGCTGGGGGTGTCATTTGGAGGTCGAATACCCTTAGGTTCCATCCCCAGACCTGCAAAAAACAAAACAAACAAAGAAACAAAAAACCAGATACCTTACAGAGGCTACTCTAGTGGGGGCGCTGATGGCGGGGAACCTTGGGAGGGGCGGGGCCGAGGAAAAGCTCTGCACCTGAGGGGATTCTGTGCAGCAGAATCCCCGTGCCCGGCACAGGCCCGCCCACAGCGCCAGCAGGTAGATCTCCCTAATCCAAAACCCCAGGCCCCAAACACTCTGTAATCCATAACTTTGAGCAGCAAAGTGATGCCGTGGTGGGAAAACCCACACCTGACCTCGCGACGGGGCCCCAGAGAATCGTGTATAATGACCTTCTGGCGCTGCGGCGAGGTGTGTGCGGAACAGAAATGAATTCGTTTCTCCTCTATGTATGCAAACATTCCCAGGCCTGAGAAATTCTTAACCCCCAAACCCTGTGGTCCCAAGCATTCCTGAGAGCGGGGGGGACTCCACCTGTGTTCCCGAGTCCTTTTCTGTTGCAGCTGGGACGCTGACCGGGCCGAGCTCCCATCGCGACACTCAGCTGAAACAGGTGCACACGGGAATCCTGTTCACGTGCTGCCTGGAGTCCTAATGCCTCCTGGATGGCCTGTGCGCTGCGGGCCTACTATGTGCTCGGAGCTGGGAAAGACAAAGGGGCAGGGGGAGGGGCAGGGGGAGGGGCAGGGCCCACGGCAGAGGAAGTCCCTGTGTTTACACTTTTTCGGTCAAGCCCATGATGTCCCTGAATCCCGCCATACCCTGCTCTCTGCCCACCCGCATTAGTGTGTTAAAGGCGCTGACAAGCCCTGCAGGAAAGAAACCTGTCTGACTTTGACAAAAGTGTGTTGACAAAATGCATCTAACCTCGCAAGTTTTCAACCCTTTTCCTCTTCTGAATTCCTATTTAACACCCCACTGAGCTAGCGGGAGAGGGACACCCCGGTTGGATAAAACCAAGAATGTGCACGCACCCTCGGCCTGAGGAAGGGATATTTTTGGATATCAGCTACATAGAGAAAAGATTGCCATCAACTTTGGGTGATAAGACTGACCTTGGCTTATTAAAAATGCATAAGAGACCAGCTGAATGGGGAAAGCACACTGTGCCGCTGCTAACAGGGAGTCATGGATGTCAGGCGGCACGGGAGGGGCGCCTGCCCGAGGCCACGCAGTCGGTCACTCCTGACCCCAGTCCAGATGTCCCTGCCCGACCCCGGCTCTGCTCAGGCCCCATCCTGCCAGCCCGTCGCCCAGGCCTGTCTCCTGTAGGAACACGGAAGACGTCCTGGCCTCGCCACCTCCCTGGCTGGGCACAGCGCCCCTTCCGCAGGGGCGACGGTGCAGGTGGTCCTCGACGACACAGGCGGCTCTGGGGCTCTAAGCCTGCGCATGCGCTGTTCCAGCTGCTGTTCCCACTGTGGGCCGGCACCTCGAGGCTGACCCTGGGAGGCGGGGTCAGGTTCAAGGCCAGCGCTGCCCCAGCCCGGCCCGCCCGCCTGCGCCATGCTGGCCCTCACCGTAACACTGACCACAGGCAGCATCGGCCCCTAAAGTGGGGTGCTGAGATGGTTCCAGAAGATGGGGGTATGAAATAGAAACTGGCTTAGGAGGGGATTATTTATTTTGTGATCCTGGGGATTGAACCCAGGGACCTACCTCCAAGCTCCACCACCAGCCCGATTTTATTTGGAAACAGGGTCTCACTAAGTAGCTGAGGCTGGTTTTGAACCTGTGATTCTCCTGTTTCAGCCTCACAAGTACTGCGATTCCAGGCACGTGTCACCACATCTAACTAATTTTTTGTTGGGGGGGCGTCTGGGGATGGAACCTAGGGGCATTTGACCTCCGAGCTACACCCCCTGCCCTATTATTTTATTATATATTTTTGGTGGTACTGGGGTTCCTGGAAACCCATCTACCTCCGAGCTACACTCCCAGACACCTATTTTTTATATTTTTATTTGGAAACAGGGTCTCTCAAGCCAGTGAGGCTGGCTTCAAACCTGCGCGATCCTCCTGATTCAGCCTCCCAAGCGCGGGGATTACAAGCGTGCGCCACCACGCCCGGCTTTTTTATTCTTTATTTTGAAACTGGGTCTCACTGAGTTGCAGAGGGCCTCACTAAGTAGCTGAGGCTGTCCGCGAACTGCGATCCTCCTGTCTCAGCCTCCCGAATGCTGGGATTACCAGAGTGTAACACCACGCTCAGCAAATGCAATATACATATATACGTATATATATATGCATGTATGTATATATGTGTGTATATATATATATATATATTATTTTAACAGCAAACATCAAACCTGCCACCTTAGGAATGTGATTGCCCAGGTGAGGCCAAATTTTTAAAGTATGTTAATTAATTGAGTAGTTAATTCCTGTGTATGGTACCTCCACCTTTCCTCCCCTCCTCCTAATACATGTCAGTGGCCTTGAATTCTACCTCTGAGCTATATCCCCAGACCAATTTTATTTCTTATGTGGAAATTTATTATTTTTATTTTATTTATTTATTTATTTATTGTGTGTGGGGGGGTACTTGGAATTAAACCTAGAGGCATTCTACCTCTGACCTACATCTCCAGACTGATATAATTTCTTATTTGGAAACAGAGTCTTGCTAGGTTGCTGAGACCCTCACTAAATTGCTAAGGCTGGCCTTGAATCTCAGATCTTCCAGTTTCAGCCTCCCATGTTCTAAGATTACAAGCATGCCTTTGCCACCAAGCCTGGCTATCTTTTATTTTGAGATAGGGTCTCTTTAAGTTGTTGAGACTGGCCTCATACCTGTAATCCTTCTGTCATAGCCTCACAAGCACTGGGATTATTATTATTTTTTTTTCTGTACTGGGAATTACACCCAGGGTGTTCTACCTCTGATCCACCCCCTCAGCTCTCTTTATTTTGAAACAAGATCTCACTAAGTTACTGAGGGCTTTGCTAAGTTCCAGAAGCTGACCTCAAGTCCTCAATCCTCTGTTCTCAGCCTCCCAAGTACTGGGATTGTAGACAGGCAGCAGCCGCTGAGCCTCGGTTTCCTAATCTGTGAGCTAGGGATGGCGAGGGCGCCGAGCGCTGGCTTAAGGCACAGAGTGTTAATGATGTTAAGATTCCCGTGTCTCCTGCTTAATGAGCCCCTGGAGCCAGCGACTAAGAGCCTCACCCTGAGGAGGATGATCCCTACCTCCGTTCTACTGACAAGAAAATGAGGCCCAGAGATGGTAAGCAAGTCGCCCAAGCCCACACGGCAGGTGAACCCTGGCGTGGAAAGGCTCTTGTGCCGGCCGCCGAGCAGGCCCGGCATCTCCATCTGCAGGTTGTCGGGTAGACGGGGCCTCCCAGGAGCGCAGCCAAGCCACCAGCTTTGTGGCCACACGCACGGCCCTCCGCCCTCCCAGGCCGGTGTCCTTCTAGGATTTCTCCTCCCTATCCCAGAAGGCCCTTGGGAGAGGAAGTAATAAAATAAATAAGCAAGCATGTATAAATAATTCACCGACCACTCAAACATGCTGTGCGTTATTAACCAATTCCCGCGAAAACCCCAGAGGCCCCGCTACGCCTCCCATTTCACAGGTCAGAAGCAAGAGCCCCTGGGCCAGGGCCAGCACCACCCGGCCTCTGGGTGGGAGAGGAGCCCCTGGAATGCACCTCACTGCCTCGGCGGAGACACTGAACACCGAGCACCTGACCATCTGCTCGGCAGCTTATGGCACAGAAACGTTAATGGACGTCAGTTCCATGGCGGTGGCCGAGCAAACCCAGCTCCGAGAGGAGGAGAAAGCCCCTTGGCTTGGCGACCGTCTTCCCGGTGCCAGCTCTGGCCTGGGGATCCAGCCTGGCTTCCTCCCCTGCACCCCTGGAATCGGTTTTCCCAAGGAATCACGCATTGAGTTTGACCTTGGAGAGCCGTTGGCCTCCCCAGAAAACCATCAGCGGGGCCGCCTGACCTGCTACACAGCACTTCCCCAGCATCCATCAGAAAGCATTATTTAATCATGAGCAGAGGGCAGTGCAGGGCGGGCGGCCCCGGGGGCCTGCCACCGGCCAGCAGATCCCAGTGCTTGGGACAGCTGCCGCCTCCCCACCCCCACCCCACCGCGGGACTCAGGACTCTAAGCCGCACAGGAAAGGTTCCACAGGAAATATGCAAACGTGTGTGTGCCTGCACACACATGTGTACACACACAGAAGGAGGCTGAGTCAGCAGCCAGCTCTGGCAGGTCCTGCTGCTGATTTTTTTTTCCAGTACTGGGGATGGAACCCAGGGGCATTCTACCTCTGAGCTACACCCCCAGCCCTATTTTTAATTAATTAATTAATTAATTATTATTATTATTATTTTGGTGGTACTGGGGTTCCTGGAAGCCCTTCTACCTCCGGGCTACACTTCCAGACCTATTTTTACATTTTTATTTGGAAACAGGGTCTCCTAAGCCAGCGCGCGCGGCTGGCTTCGAACCTGCGCGATCCTCCTGTCTCTGCCTCCCAAGCGCGGGGATTACAAAACTGCGCCACCACCACGCCTGGCTATTCTTTATTTTTGAAACAGGGTCTCATTGAGTTGCAAACGGCCTCACTAAGTAGTAGCTGAGGCTGTCCTCGAACCTGTGATCCTCCTGTTTCAGGCTCCCAAATGCTGGGATTACAAATGTGCGCCACCATGCCTGACTTGTATTCTTTATTTTGAAACAGGGTCTCACTGAATTGCAAAGGCCCTCACTAAGTAGCTGAGGCTGTCCGTGAACCGTGATCCTCCTGTCCCAGCCTCCCAAATGCTGGGATTACAAGTATGCGCCACTAAACCCAGCTTCCTGCAACTGATTTGCTCAGGGACCTTGGGCCTGTCATTTCTTTGGGTCTTAGATCTCTTTATTTGTGAAAAGAAAGTCTGGATTATATTTTAGGCATTCATTCAGCCTTGCTTGTTAATTTTCCCAAGGGCCTAACACACTGTCCGGCACCCAGGAGGCCCTCATTGTCTCTGGGAAGAGGAACGACGGGGTGCACAACGGATCTGGCCAGCATTTGCAGAGAGCAGCTGCTCATTACGGCCGGTTGGTGCCGCAGCTGGGCTGCAGCGTCATGGGCTACGGGCAGGCAGCGTCTGGGTTCAAACCTCTGCCCCGGCACTGTGCAAATGCGGGCAGGTGACAGGTCTCAGGATGCCCGCTGGTCAGCAAAGTTGGGAATTGGCTGTTCCCGTCCCACCCGGAGGGCTCAGCACAGGGTCTGACCCTGAGCTCTTAGCATTGCTGCTATGGCGGAAGGACAGGGTGTGAGTGTGGGGTTCCTACGAGCAAAGGCTGACCTTCCTGCAGTCCCAAGGGACAGGCCCCTCATATGTGCTGTCCCCCCCCCCCCCGGCACCCTCCCCAGGGATCAATGGACCACCAAAACAGACTTGACTGACTTGCTCTGCAGGCCCCTGAGATGCCACGGGGCTCACATCCACTGGTGCCGGGGATGGAACCCAGGGACATTCTAGCTCTGAGCTGCACCCCCATCCCTTTTTATTTTTTCAATTCTGAAACAGGGTCTCACTAAGTTGCGGAGAGTCTTGCTAAGTGGCTGAGGCTGGCTTCGAACCTACAATCCTCCTGTCTTAGCCTCCCGAGTACTGGGATCACAGGTGTGCACCACCATACCTGTCTCCTCTGGTCTCTTGAGGTCATTTCCCCACAAAGACCCTGCCTCCATGATGGTCAGATTTAACAAATAAAAATATAGCATGGTGGCCAACAGTTCAGTGACTCAGGAAGCTGAGGCAGGAAGATCACTTGTGCCTAGGGGTTTGAGGCTAGCCTGGGCAACGGGCTGTCTTGGTCTGGCTGTGAAATGTCCCCAGAAAAGCTCGTGTGTTGGCAACGCACAAACATTCAGGGCGAGATAACTGAATCAGAGCTTTACCTTCATTAGTGGATTACTCCACTGGTGGGCTAATAACTTGAATGGACTTACTGGGCGGGAACCGTAGGCCGGGGGGTGCGGCAGGAGGAGCGGGGTCTCTGGGCATGGCCTCGAGGACTGTATCCGTCCCTGGTCTGTCTGTCTGCCTGTTTGTCTCTCCCCCCGCCCCCTCCCCAGTTTCCCGGCTGCCACGAGTTGGGCAGCTCTCTCCTGCCAGGCCCTGCCACTGTGATATTTCTGCCTTGGAGCTGGCCAGCTATGGACTGAACCTCTAAACCATGAGCCAAGTACCCCCTTCCTCCTCCAGTTAGTGATTGGCAGGTATTTTTGTCACATCAGTGAAAAGTTAACTAATACCCCACCCCAGCCAGCGGGTGGATATGGCCAATGGAGGGACCTCATGGGTAATATTGGCTAAGGGCCATCCTCTCAAAAAAAGTAAAATAAAAATTAACATGCCGTATGCTTGGTTATATTTGAAGTTTAGACAAATGAATATTTTTGTCAGCATAAGTATAGCCCATAGAGTACCTGGGATATGCCTATACTGAAAATTATTCTTTGTTTATCTGAAATGCATACCTAATGGGGCATCTGGCAGCTCACCTGCCACCTCTGCCCTCTCTGTGGCTGAGACACGGCCCTCCGCCCTGACCCCTGACCCCTTCACTGCCTGGCTTGGGCACGTACCCACTTGCCCCCCGGAAGCTGGCCCTGCCGTCTGTGTGCGGACAGGAAGGCTGCGGCCACCTTCTCGGCTAGGTTGTTCCTTTTTCTGGAACTGGCAACCCTAATGAGCCCCAGGAGAAGACAACTGTTCAGAGACAGTGCCAGCCTCACCTCCAGGGGAAGGCGCGGCCCAGACAGCCCAAGTCTCAGGAAACGTGGCAGCCCCAGCTGGGGATCTGACAGCCGCTCGAAGGACGGCAGGGACACCAGCTCATGCCAGGCCGGAGCGTGCCCTGCCCTGCGGGGAGGAATGGGCCGTGCCCAGGAGCTGCCAGCGGGGGCACCATCTGGACCCGCGCCTGGCACCGGTGCTCCACAAAAATCGTGAGCCGGGCCCTTCCCTCCTCCCAGGGAGAGGAGCGGGTGTTTGGAGCTTCTCCCAGATGGGAGGGCGGTGAAATGTAGGTCATCTCCTGGTGGCCGGAAAGAGCGACGTCATCCCCTCCCTGGGGAGCGATGGGGAAGCGGGGAGCTCGGGTGAGCGAGGGCTGGGGCTGGGGCTGGGTGGGAGGGGGCTCCAGGCCTGGGTCCTGTCGAAGACGGAGCCCCGTGGGGACTTCCGAGCACCCACCGGGTCGTGTTTGCACCGGGCTGCGCGGCGTGAGGAGAGCTGGTCCCAGAGCAGTCCATCGTGGACCCCTGCCTGGTCACAGCCCAGGCCCCTCTGCCTATGTGGCCCCTCGTCCCTGCAGCATCACCTATGAGCCCAGCTGGGTCTGGACTCGTGCAGTTCTGAACCCTGAAGGGTGAAGTTTGAAGACAGACTATTTTAAAGCAGCCAGTGGCATCTCTTTGTCTTGCCAGGAGTGTTCATCTTTGGGTGAGAAGACTTTTTTTTTTAGGAAAGACTCTGGGTGATGGGAATCGAGTCCAGCGTCTACACTGGCCTGGAGGCATTAGCCCGTGAAGACGGCTTTGCAGGGTGAAGGGAAAGGGCGAGGTCACCAAGGTCACCTCTCCTCGAGGGACTCAGTACCTGCACCAGGGAAGACGTGGCTGGGGGGGGTTGGGTGCTCCCCCCTGTCTTGGTCTGGCTGTGAAATGTCCCCAGTAAAGCTCGTGTGTTGGCAACGCACAAACATTCAGGGCGAGATAACTGAATCAGAGCTTTACCTTCATTAGTGGATTACTCCACTGGTGGGCTAATAACTTGAATGGACTTACTGGGCGGGAACCGTAGGCCGGGGGGGGGGTGCGGCAGGCGGAGCGGGGTCTCTGGGCATGGCCTCGAGGACTGTATCTGTCCCTGGTTCCCTTCTCTCTCTCTCTCCCCCAGTTACCCGGCTGCCACAAGTTGAGCACTGTCCTCTGCTGGGCCCTGCTACTATGATATTTCTGCCTTGGAGCTGGCCAGCGATGAACCGAACCTCTGAACCATGAGCCAAGCACACCCTTCCTCCTCTAATTTGTGATTATCAGGTATTTTTGTCACAGCAACGAAAAGTTAACTAATACCCCACCCCAGCCAATGGTGGTTATGGCCAATGGAGGGACCTCACGGTTGTACTGGCTAAGGGCCATCCTGCAAACCTTCCTCCTGCACACAATTTTTTCCACCCACTCTCCCCAAGCCTCTGTTAGATTGTGATGAAACTCTATGGCTGGGGCCACAGAGCTTTGGTGGGCGAAGGGAGAGATCATGTCTGGCTCTGGCAAACCAGCATGAAGAGATTGGCAGGAGTTAAAACAAGAAATGGCCAGGAAGGAAGCCACAGAGGTCAGTCAGGTCCAGAGGCAGCAAGTGACCAGAGGGTTGAGTATCTGGGGACCACGGTAAGTGGAAGCTGGTAAAACTGTACCTGTAGCTAATCTGTGGGATGGGGAGTTGGGGTATTAAGGGGACAAAGATTCTCTGAGGCCAAGGCCAGAGAACTTGAGATTGAAGTGGTCAAAAGGCTGGAGACCGCCGGGCATGGTGGTGCACGCTTTTAATCCCCGCACTTGGGAGGCGGAGACAGGAGGATCGCGCAGGCTCTAAGATAGCCTATTTCCAAATTAAAAAGTATAAAATAGGTCTGGGAGTGTAGCCCAGAGGTAGAAGGGCTTCCAGGAACCCCAGTACCACACACACACACACACACACACACACACACACACAAAGGCTGGAGACCAGGCCTGGGGAGAGGGAGGAGGGGGAGGGGAGCTGGGCAGCCCTCAGCTGGCCGCCTGGGCTTTGCCAGGTGAATGTAGACAGATGCCGGCTGGTGTTCCGGAACGCAATCAGGCCGGCAATTGAGTTTATTGGCTAAATCAAATTTGGGCTTCCGTGTGAAGTCCTCTTATATTAAGTGCTTGAACATACACCAGCTCTCCCAGGCTGCTGATAAGTCCTATTACCCATTTCAAAGCCAGAGGCAGCCTCCCAGCACACAGGAGAGACCGCCGCGGGGGTGGGGGGCCTGGAGGCTTAGGGGTGATATGGTGAGTGCCTGACTTGAGCAAGAGGCCCCACCCCTGCGGGAAGTCCCTTCACCCCAAGGGAAGGGCCAGGCCCGAGTGGTGGGTCCAACAGGCTCACCCCCGACCCGGAAAACATGGGGAGTGGGGTGCGATGGTGGAAGGGGGCACCCGCTGGGTGAGCCCCGGTTTTGCTTCTCCGCTCCCAGTTAGTCCCTATTTCTTAGTCTTTTCTCCTTTGGAAAAGTTACAGATGGTGAAGCTCCTTTGTTCGTGAATGAACGGGGGACTGAATGAGTGAACTCGGCCCACGGGCAGCGTGCCTACCTGAACCAGCCAGCGGGGCCGCAGCTCAGAGCCCATCTGGGGGCGGTGGAGGAGCATGCGCAGAGCTGTGGGCTGTGACAATGTGGCGAGCTGGCCGTCCCCCTCCAAGGCGGGGATGGGGACGGGACGGTGGTGTCAGGCTCCAGCCCCCGGGAGCCCCAGAGAGGTACTCCCTGAGCCCAGCCCGGAGGGGTGCAGAGTGCAGGGGCTCTGGGTTGTGACAGCGCAGAGGGAAGCCAGCAACAGCTGGTGTTCGGGGTGGCTGGTCTCCCAGCTGTGAAGCCCGGGCCGCCAGGGAGGAGAAGCCTGTGGTCCCTAGAAGCCGAGTTACCAGAGAGTGGACTTATTCTAAGGTCAACAAGAAGCCACCCAGGGAAACATGGCAAGATAGCACCACTGGGCTCATGTTTGGGAAGGGCGGGTCTGCAGGGAGGGAAGGAGAGGGGCTGGTCACCCCCATGCTCATGTGCTGGCCCACCCACATGGCCTCCTCTGACGGCTGGGGTGCCGATGGGTCCATGGGCTCCGGCTCCGAGGGATGGCAGGTGTCTGGAGAGGGGCACAGTGGGCGCTCAGTGTGGGGAGAACCAAGGGGACCCCCTGGCCGGGCAGTGACCTCCTCCAGGGGTTAGCGTCTGCCACACGCATGCATGGGGCCAGCTGTGCATGGGAGTGTGTCTGTGCACAGGGCTGTGCGTGTGTGTGTGATCGGGTTGCATCACGAAATGTGAATGTATGTGTAAGGGGGTGTCTGGAGTGAGGTCACACAAGGGTGGATTTGGAACATGACTGAGACAGGGGTCATTGGCCAGGAGGCTTCAGGGTGACTTAGCGCAGGCCCCGCGGGGAGCGGCAGGAATAGCACCTGAGGACTGCCCTGGGACTGGCCCCCCTCTTCCCCAGGCATTCCCCTCTGACCTCCCTCTGCAGCCCCGCCTGTCTGGTCCAGGCCTCATGAGCCCAGTCCTGGCTGATGAGGGCTGTAGGCCACAAAGCTGGGGACGGGGCACAGGGTCTCCTGGAGCGCCTGAGCGGGGCAGGCCTCGCTCCCTGCAGCACCCCCAAAGTTGCTTCTGGCTACATCTAACACCAAAAGACTCCTGCTGCTTCACAAAGGGTTGGACAGAGCCAGACTGCAGAGGAGATCAGGGTCCACTCGGCCCCACGAGTGCTGTGTGCCAGGGAGTGTCTGGGTGCCCAAACACTGACTCTTCAAAGGTAACAGTGCCCCCCCTTTGGTGGTTCTGGGGATTGAACCCACGACCATTCTACCTCCGAGCTACATCTCCAGCCCTATTTTATTTTTTATATTTCTTTTGAAACAAGATCTCACTAGGTTGGCGAGAGCCTCACTACTTGCCGAGGCTGTCCTCAAAGCTGCGACCCTCCTGTCTCAGCCTCCCAAGTGCTGGGATTATCGGAGTACACCACGACACCTGGCTAGCAGCCCCCCCCTTTCTCAAGCACCCACTGGGTGGGGGCCTTGAGCTAACATGCAAGTTCTCAGACAGTGCTCACAATGGTAAGACCCCTTTTCACAGGGGAAACTGAGGCTGGGGGAAATTGAAGAGATTTCCCCGGGGTCATAAAATAGCAGAGAGTTGGAATTCTAGCGCATGCCGCCTTTGGTCACCTTGGTGTACCCTGCTGATCTGAACTCACAACGGGGGCATTCATAGATCCAGGTATGGTGGCACAGGCCTGTGATCCCAGGGCATGAAAGGGAGGCTGAGACAGGAGCATCACAGGTTCAAGGCCAGCCTCAGAAACTTAGTGAGGGTCTATTTCAAAATAAAACAAAAATATGCCAGGCATGGTGGCACATGTCTGTGATCACAGCACTTGGGAGGTGGAGACAGGAGCGTTGCAGGTTAGAGGCCAGCCTCAGTGACTTAGCCAGATCCTATTAAAAAAAAAAGGCCGGGTGTGGTGGCGCACGCTTGTAATCCCCGCACTTGGGAGGCAGAGACAGGAGGATCGTGCAGGTTCGAAGCCAGCCGCGCTGGCTTAGGAGACCCTGTTTCCAAAAATAAAATAGGTCTGGGAGTGTAGCCCGGAGATAGACGGGCTTCCAGGAACCCCAGTACCACCAAATTAAAAAAAAAAAAAAAATGCCGGGCGTGGTGGCGCACGCTTGTAATCCCCGCGCTTGGGAGGCAGAGACAGGAGGATCGCGCAGGTTCGAAGCCAGCCGCGCGCACTGGCTTAAGAAACCCTGTTTCCAAATAAAAATGTAAAAATAGGTCTGGGAGTGTAGCCCAGAGGTAGAAGGGCTTCCAGGAACCTCAGTACCACAAAAAATAAATAAATAAATAAATAAATAAATAAATAAAGGCCGGGAGTGATGGCGCATGCTTGTAATTTCAGCATTTGGGAGGCTGAGACAGGGCAGTTCGTGGCCAGCTTCAGCTATTTAGTGAGGCCCTCTGCAACTTAGTGAGACTTTGTTTCAAAGTAAAGAATAAAAAATAGGGCTGGGGGTGTAGCTCAGAGGTAGAATGTCCCTGGGTTCCATTCCCAGTACCAACAAAATAAAAAGAAAGGCTGGGTGTGCAGCTTGGAGGTAAAATGCCCCTGTGCTCCATCCCCAGGACAAAGAAGGAGAAGAAAGAAGGGGGAAGAGAGAGGGAGGGGGAGGGGAAGAAGATGACGCTTCAGAAACTTCCTCTTCCATTCCCGTCTGAGTAGGCAAGACGTCCACTACCAGGTCTCGAGCCTGGGCGTCCCCTGGCGGCCCTCGGCTCCCCCGCCAGCCACTCCGTCAACTCAGCTTCCCAGGGCCGTCTCCAAGCGGCCCGCGAATCCCCCTCCACTGCCAGAAGCCACGGGCTTGGGAAGACCTGTTCTTGCCCCGCTTTCTACAAATCACAAGTCGATCATGCCTCTCCCCGGCCTGCGGCCTCTGCCGCGGGGCTGGCACGACCCGCCCGACCCCGCTGCTCTGGTCCTGCGGCCAGGTCACGGGAGCCTCAGAGGTCACCGGGCCTGCTGTCACCTGGCTGCGACGGCTCTCTTGCCCTGGAGGTTCTCCTTGGATGTGGCCTCTTCACAGGGTCCCCAGCCACCTGGGGTTGGTCCAGGCCACTCCCCCATCGCCCTCGGCTTGGCTCCAGTCCTTAGTGCTTATCTGATTTCTTATTCCGACTGGCTCCCTGCGACAGGGCCAGCCCCATGAAGCTCCTGGAGCCCCGGGACCTGGCTCTGCCCAGCGTGTCGTCGGTGCCTGTTACGGCTGGATTGTGTCCACTCGCAAGATATATTAAGCCAAATGGCATGGTGGCACATGCTTGTAATCTCAGCATTCGGGAGGCTGAGACAGGAGGATCGCGGTTCGCAGACAGCCTCAGCTGCTTAGTGAGGCCCTTCACAACTGAGACCTTGTTTCAAAATAAAGAATAAAAAAATAGGGCTAGCTGGGCGGATGGTGGTGCGCGCTTGTAATCCCTGCACTTGGGAGGTGAAGAGAGGAGGATCGTACAGGTTCGAAGCCAGCCTCACTGGCTTAAGAGACCCTGTTTCCAAATAAAATATAAAATAGGTCTGGGAGTGTAGCCTGGAGGTAGAAGGGTTACCAGGAACTCCAGTACCACCAAAAACAAAACAAAACAAAAAAAACCCCAAAACACAAGGTCTGGGGTTGTAACCTGAAAGTAGAATGCCCCTGGGTTCCAGTACTGAAAAAAAAAAAGTTAACAGGGACACTGGCAAAGGCCCACGGGAAGCCGGAAGACAAGAGGCGCTGGAGCCGGGCATCTGCAGTGGAGAAGTGCCCAGGACCGTACTCCTGGGGGATTCAGGGTGAGCCTGCAGCACCCTGATTTGGACTTCTGGCCTCCAGGGTCGCAAGCTGAGAAATCTGTTTAAGCTACCCCATTCATGGTAGCTTGTCATGGCACCCCAAGACACAATGCAGCACCCGTGAACAACAGCTGTTGAGGGAATTAACATGAGGGTGAGGGGCCCCTCGGGGACACTGCTCCTCATGGGGACGGAGCCTTGCAAGGCATATGGACACAGTGACTCCATCCCAGAGCACCTGCAGGACCCCCATACTTCCTGGGACCCGGCCAGATCTCAGGTCCCCTCTCCATGCCCTCTGCAGAGGGTGGCGAGCAGAGCTGGGCACACTCCCCAGCCCAGCCTGCCCACCCCACCCTCAGGTCTCAGCAGGGGACAGCACTGCACACTTTGTTGAGATTTATGCCCCCAAAGAGCTGGGCACCAGTGTGCTGGGCTAAAAACAAAACAAAAAATCAGGTGCTGTGGTGCATGCCTATAGGAAGGCTGAGACCAGAGGATCTCAGGTATGAGGCCAGCCTCAGCAACATTGACAGACCCTCAGAAACTTAGCAAGACCTTTTTTCAAAATAAATAACAAAAGGGCTGGGGGTGTAGCTATAATGCCCCTGGATTCAATCCCTAGTACCCAAACAAAACAAACAATACACCCCAACGGCAGGGCATGGTGGCGCACACTTGTAATTTCAGCATTTGGGAGGCTGAGACAGGAGGATGGCAGGTTCGTGGCCAGCCTCAGCTTCTTAGTGAGGCTCTCTGCAGCTTAGTGAGACCCTGTTTCAAAATAAAGAATGAAGAATGGGGCTGGGAATATAGCTTGGAGGTAGAATGTCCCTGGGTTCAATCCTCAGTATGGCAAAATATAAAATAAATAAAAACACCCCAATAACAACAAGAAAACAAAGAATGCAAAACTGCCTTCCTAGGCACTTCCTGAATGTTTGGGGACCATGACCTTTTGAGGATGAAACAGAAATGGCCCCTCTCCCACCGGCTGCATAAACAATGTCTAGCTCATGTTTCTGGGAGTCCCCAGCCCCTCTACCCTCTGAGACCCCCGGACCTGCAGAAGACCCTCCAGGCTCCCTGTGACTGGAGCCCTTTCCACAAGACCATGAGAGCTGGTGCTTACACCTGCTCCAGGGACCACCAGGGCTCTCCACTCTCTGGGGGGATCTCACTTCAACCTCAGAGGTAATGTCTCCATTCTAGGGAGGTGGGAAGGAGGCGCAGGCAGGTTCGGTCACTTGCTCAGTGTCACACTTGACTCAGGACTTGTGCCTGGTCAACTGGACATGGAGGCCATCTGTCCATCCATCCATCTGCCCAACTACATTTATCCATCTACTACCCATCCTCACCCACCCATCTACATCCATCCATTCATTCATCTGCCCAATAATCCATCCACTCGTCAATCTATTCACACATCCATCCATCCATCCACCCACCCACCTACTCACATCCCTATCCATTCATCCACCCATCTGTCCAACGACATCTATCCATCTATCCATCTTCCCATCCATCCACCCACCCATCTACATCCATCCATCCATTCATCTGCCCATCAATCTATCCACCCATCTATCCATCCTTCCATCCATTTATCTGCTCATCCATCCACCCACCCATCATCTATATCCATCCATCCATCCATCCATCCATCCATCCATCCATCCATCCATCCATCCCACATCTGCACCTGTCTGTCTATTCATCCACCCACCTATCTGTCCGTCCATCCACACATCCATCCAGCTATCCCTCCACACAACCATCCATCCATCCCTTCATCTACATCCATGCATCTACCTAGCCAACCACCCACTCATCCATCTACCCATCCATTTTTTCTTACTTAGTAAAATATTCATAATATAAAACATACCGTCTTTTCCCTTCTGAGCGCACAGTGGAGCTCCTCTGAGTACACCCACGCTGTCCCACACACATCATCCCCCATCCGCCGAGTGCCCCATCATCTCAAACTGGAGCTCTGTCTCCATGAAATGCTAATTCCCCCTTGTCCCTGGCCTAGGCCCGGTAACCCTTATACTACTTTCTGTCTCTATGAACTTGATAACTCTAAGGACCTCACATACACAGAATTGTACAGAGTCTTATCTTTTTGTGACTGACGTCTTTCGCTTCGAGATCCATCAAGTCACAGTATGTGTCAGAATTTCCTTCATTTTTAAGGCCAAATAATATCCCACTGTCTGTATATACCACATTTTTTTTTTTTTTTGGTGGTACTAGGAGTGGAACCCAGGGGCTTTTCTACCTCCAGACTACACTCCCAGACCTATTTTATACTTTATTTGGAAACAGGGTCTCACTAAGTTGCTGAGAGCCTCACTCAGTAGCTGAGGCTGGCCTTGAACCTGCGTGATCCTCCTGTCTCAGCCTCCCAGGCGCGGGGATTACAAGCGTGCACCACCACGCCCGGCTCTAGACCACAATTGGTTTGCACACTACTTGCCAATGGCTCCTTGACTGTCTCCACCTTTTGGCTACTTGAAATAACGCGGCCACCAATGTGGACGTGTAAGCACCTGTGCAAGTCTTTGCTTTCAGTTCTTTGGGGACTCTCCTTAAAAGGAGAATTTCTGAGTCTTATGATAATGCTATGTTTAACTTTCTCAGGATCCAACCTACTGTTCTCTACAGTGGCTACACCACTTTACACGCCCACTGGTTTCTCCACATCCTCGTCGACACTTACAACTTTCGGTCTGTTTTGGTCCTAGCCCCTTAATGGACACGTTCATCTATTTCTTAACTTCTGGGCCTCAGTTTCCCCATTCGTGGAATGGTGACCATGATCTTCACACCCAGAAAGGCCTCAGGACATCACCTGGGCTGAGAGCCACGGTGACTATGGCCGAGTAGGACCCAGACCCACAAGGAGTCGGCAGCCGGATGAGGTATCATGATTCCGCCAGAGGGAGGGTCAGAACCGGAAGCGGAAGGCGGTGGTGGCGGCAGAGTGCGACAGGCGCCTTCTCTCCTCCCTCTGCTCTGCCGTCCCTCCTCGCCCCGCCCTCTCCGCCGCTTCTATTTTCATCCTGGGCTGGTCTTCTCCAGTTACCAGGCAATCAATACGGACAGGACATTTATGGGCGAAGACGAGAAGGGAGCAGAGAGGGCTCTGGGCAGCCCAGGGTCCTAAGATAAACTGCCAGACCCCAGTGGGGCCTGGGGGAGCCGGGCTTTCTGTCCAGGGGCAGATCTGCTCACGCAGGCCCAGCCCAGCCGATCCCCAGGCCTCTGGGACCAGCTGCTCTCCTCTCTCTCAAGGACTTGGGCTTCTTACTGGGCAAAAGATGTTGAGGACAGAATGTCTGGCACAAAATACATGCCAAATAAACAGCGCCGTTATCACTCCTGCCCCTTAAGCCACATTTATTGCTGCTGAACAGAACAGGTGCACAAGGCCTGGAGGTGGTGCAGGGACCCCTCTCCATCAGATCCCACACAGCCACCCCAGTCAGCTTGAATCTCTCCAGGAATGGGGCGCTCACTCCCCTTCTGACCCTGGCTGGCAAAGGCCCAGCTAGATTGGCTGCTTGGAATCTCCATACGTTTTCTAGACAGAAGGCTATGTCTCAGGGGTGGATGGGGGTGAAACAGGATGACCTTCCCTTCTCCCTGACTTCCATATCCAGGATGGTTCGTGCCCACAGGGCTCACGGCTGCTCCCTGAACTGTCCCAGCACAGACGTTCACTGGCAGCCCATCAGGGGTGTTTTGTTTTGCCTGTATGGATTTTCAAAAAAAATATCAAGTAGGCGCCAACATCTTCGAAAGCAAGAAGCCGAGTGTAGTGGTGCACGCCTGTAATCCCAGTACTTGGGAGGCTGAGACTGGAGGATCTCAGCTTCAAAGCCAGCCCCAGCAACTTAGTGAGATTCCGTTTTGAGGTTAAAAAATAAAAATAAAAAAGGGCTTGGGGTGTAGGGCAGAGGTAGAATGTCGCTGGGTTCAATTCTAGTACCAAAAATAAAATAAAGTAAAATAAATCAAATGCAAGAGATTTCACACTGATACCTGCTGTGTGCCTTCTCTCGCAACACTGGAAGAATTGGTACACTTTGGTCTGCTGTCCTGTGGGGGGCCTGCTTTCTCCATTTTTCTACAAACCTAACCCTTCCCTGTTGCAGCCGCCGCCACTGCCGCCACTGTCGCTACCTCCTCCTTCTCCTCCACCTCTCCTTCTTCTTCCTCCTCTTCTTCTTCTTCTTCATATTCTTATTTTTATTCTTTTGTGATACTGGGGACTGAACCCAGGGACATTCTACCTCTGAGCTACACCCCCAGCCCTATTTTATTTTTTATTTTTGAAACAGGGGTCTCACTAAGTTGCAGAGAGCCTATCAAAGTTGCTGAGGCGGGTCGCAACCTGCGATCCTCGTGTTTCAGCCTCCCAAATACTGGGATTCCAGGTGTGCACCCCACACCGGCTCCCTGTCACCTCTGCTGAGCTATGTTTCCCCATGTGTGGTCTTCCCTGCAGACATTTGGGTTTGCGACCCCCACTAACCCCCAAAACACACTGCCAGTAACTTTTCTTTTCTTTCTCCTCTTTCCTTCCTTCCTTCCCTCCTTCCTTCCTTCTTTCCTTTCTTGTGGTACTAGAGATTGAACCCAAGGGCATTCTACCTTTGAGCTACACCCACAGCCCTATTTTTTGTTCTTTATTTTGAAACAGGGTATCACTAAGTAGCTGAGGCTGACCTAGAACCTGTGCGATCCTCCTACCTAGGCCTCCCAAGTACTGGGATTACAACCATGCGCCACCATGCCCAGCTCCAAGCTCCTTTTCCTTCCCTTCCCTCCCTCCCTCCTTTCTTTTCCTTTCTTTCTTCTTTTCCTTTCTTCTTTCTTTCTTTCTTTCTTTCTTTCTTTCTTTCTTTCTTTCTTTCTTTCTTTCTTTCTTTCTTTCTTTCTTTCTTTCTTTCTTTCTTTCTGTGGTACTGGGAGTGGAACCCAGGGGCTTTTCTACCTCTGGCTATACTCCCAGACCTATTTTTATACATTGTTTGGAAAGAGGGTGTCACTAAGTTGCTGAGAGCCTCACTGAGTAGCTGAGGCTGGCTTCGAACCTGCGATCCTCCTGTCTCAGCCTCCCAAGTGCCACCTTTCTGCCTCACCTCTCCAGCCATCAGAGCCCAGGAAGGGGACGCTGGGATGAGCTATATAAGCACGCCATCTCGCTGAATGTTCCCCGCAGGCTAGGGAGGCCAATACTACTTCCCCATTTGGCAGATGAGAAAAACGAGGCTGAGACAGGTGAGGGTCACCGGGCCATCTCCCTGCCACGTCCCTCCTTCCTGGCGCGCGTGGGGAATTGGCAGACACAGCTTTCCCGACCTGTCCCTGAACCTGCCAGCCCGGAAGCTCTTGGCAGTAGGGCTGGGGGATCTGGTCATAAAACACTCCGGTGCACCTGGGGTCAGGTCTGGGCCCTGCGGCTCCGCCTGTGTGTCGGGGGCGGGGCTCCATCCCTGCTCAGAGCTCTGGCTGCCTGCCTTAAAGCCAAGCTAAGCTATGAGCTCACCCTTCCTCGGGTCCAGATCTCGCCCCCAGATTTTCTGCACCGCTTAAAGCCAGCCGCTCCCTGGCTTCCGCCCCATTCTTGCCTTCCAGGAAAGGCCCGCAGGGACTGGGCTGGCGGGAGGTTGGGTGGGGGTGTGGTCCAGGGTGTTGGTAGCCAGCTCTGGCCTTCTTCCCCCTGTGACTCGGCAGAGCCATCCTCCTGCCCCTCCTCCTGCCCCCTGGTTTGTACCAGCTCCTCATTTCCCAGAGCCCAGGGCTCCCCCCAGCTGCTCTGGCCGCCTCCCCACCAGCCGCCAAGTGCCTCGGCTCTCTCTCCCGCCTCCCTCTGCCATCTGGGGCCCCCTTCCCCACCGGAGTTGGAAGTGTGACAGAGCTGGGAGCCACCACGGAATCAAAAGACTCTGAGTGGGTGCTGGGCGTGGTGGCGCACGCTTGTCATCCCAGCATTTGGGAGACAGAGACCGGAGGATCGCGGTTCGCGGACAGCCTCAGCTACTTAGTGAGGCCCTTTGCAACTCAGTGAGACTCTGTTTCACAATAAAGAATACAAAATAGGGCTGGGGTTGTAGCTCAGAAGTAGAATGCCCCTGGGTTCCATCCCCAGTACCGCAAAAAAAAAAAAAAAAAAAAAAAAAAACTAAAAAGACTTTGAGGGGTGGCTGGGGACGTCACCGTCCGCTTGCGCACGAGAGGGGCACTGGAGCGCGCTGAGCGGTGGACACCTGCTTGAGCCTGGGCGTGCTCGGGTCTGGGTCCTGGCTGCCTACCACTTGGTTCAGCTGTGTGTTTTCTCTGCTGGACGAGACTGAGGATATGCTCGCCCTGGACGACAGAGTAGGGGTCAGGCTTGGCTGGCTCAACGCCATGCCCTGGGCTGCGGGGATTTTAGTTTCTGAGTAATTCACCATTAAGGAATGAAATGAAGAGCGACGGAACAAGAAAATCCATGTGGAACCCTAAACGCAACACCTAATGGCAAATGACCTGCAGCAAACGCTCGGGGCGTACTTGCTGTTGTAGGCCGGCCACGGGAAGGTAGCACGGATCTAGGAACTTCAAGGGATCCCCGGCAGACCTTCAGTCTGGAGTCCTACAACTTGAAAACACCGGGCCGTTCGGGAACTTCAGGGCATCGTCTGTGGGTTCCCACACCCCTCTGCCCCCGGCTCCTGCCCCTCTGGCCTCTCTGCTCCTTGGCACAGCTGGGCTTTCCCAGGAGAAGGGGAGGAAGCCACGGCCCTTTGCCATCTAACCAGATCCAATTTTTTTTCTTGCAGTATCAGAGATTGAACCCAGGGGCATCCTCCAGACCTGTGCAGTAATTCGCTGTGTCCCACGTGTCAGGAATCACACACATGGGCAGCGTTTAGAGCCTGCTACGGAGAGGGGACTGGGTGTGCTGCCCCAGCTGGGTCGTGCGTGCAGCCCCTGCCCGCACCTTCTGGGGCCATGCCCCATCACAGCCCGACGCTCTCGGGTCTCCACCTGCCCCCCTCAGCTGGGGTCTCAGGCCATGTTGTAGCAGCTTGAGCCCCTGAGGGCTTGGAGACCAACGGCAGCCACAGGGGCATCCAGCCACGCCTATGTGAGCACCTCCTAACCACAGCTCAGAGCAAGCTGGGAGTGGTGGCACACGCCTGTGATCCCAGTACTTGGGAACCTGAGATAGGAGGATCACCGGTTCGAGGCCAACCTCAGCAACTTAGCAAGACTCATAGCAACCTCACAAGACCCTGCTTAAAATAAAAATAAAAGGGCTGGGGTGTATCTCAGAGGTAGAATGCCCCTAGGTTCATTCTCTAGTACCACAAAAAGCCCTGAATGCCGAGGCTTGGGCAAGCTCCCTCCATAGTCCTCACCTGTGGTCACAGGTGTTGCATGGTCGCTGGGAAAGGGCCCCCTGGAGGCCGCACTGGTCTCCCGGCCCCACCTTCTCCTTTTTCTATTCCTGCTTTCAGACTCCACTGTCTTGCTGTAACAAACGTAACCCAGTGCAGCCCGGTGACTTTCTAGGGAATCCTTAAGCCTGCTGGTGGTTTGAGGATCCTGAACACAGTGCCCCTGGCCTCAGTGGACAGCTGTCCACTGGCGTGAGCTCAGCCCATCTGGCCAGCTCCTCCAGGCCTCCTGGGCCCATAGAGGACACTGGCCACCCATACAAGCACCTCCCCCATGGACAAAGCCAAGTCTCAGCCACCTGATGTGACACCAGGTAGCATCCTAGGCAGGCGACTTCCTCAAAAGCAGGTAACATCCCATGGTCAAAGAGATGTCCCAGGAACCAGGTGACATCCAGGTGCCAGGTAAGGTCCCAGAACCCAGCTAGCATCCTTGGTAACATAATATTCTAGGATCCGGGTAACCTCCTGAGACCCAGGTGATGTCCCAGCAACTAGGTAGCATCCCAGGTACCAGGTAAGGTCCCAAGAGCCAGGTAGTATCCATGGTTACAAATAATATACTGAGATCCACATGGTGTCCCAGCAACTAGGTAACATCCCAAGTACCAGATAGCATCCGGGTACCGGGTAACATCATAGGTAACATCTTGGATACCAGGTAACATCCAGTTTACCAGGTAACATCCCAGGTATAACATCCCAGTAACCGGGCAACAGGCTGGATAGAATCCAGGGTTATATCCCAGGAACATCTTGGGCATCAGGCAACACAGGCAGCACCCAGTTTACCAGGTAACATCTAAGGTGTCAGATAACGCTCTAGGAACTAGGTAATGTCCCAGCTGCCAAATAACATCCCGATAACCACGTAATATGGCTGGATACCATGTAACATTCCAGGTACCAGATAACCACCTGTGTCTCAGATAACATCTGGAAACCAGGTAATATCTCGGGTACCAAATACCATACGAGGAACCAGGTGACATCCAGGCAACAGATAACATTCCAGGTACCAGATAAGATCCCTGGGAAACAGGTGACAACATCTGGGATAAAACAAAACACCCTCGGGGCCAGGTACCATCCCGGGCGCCAGGCACCAGCCGGCGTGCCCTGCAGCGTTACCTGCCGATGACCTCGATGTTGGAGATGGCGTAGAAGTACTTGTACAGGTTCTCCCGCTGCACGTAGGTGCCGCCCAGCGCGGGGCGCAGCAGGCGCACACGCAGGTCGGTGAGGGTGAAGAAGTCCTTGAGGCCCTTGGCGCTCTCCAGCCGCGTGTACAGGTTGTCCATGTTGCGCATGTCCGGGCCCGCGAAGATGGCGAAGCGGTCCCGCACCTCGAAGCGCACGTGCTTCTCCTTCTTGGAGCCCGCCCAGCGTGAGTACTCCTCGGTGCACAGCACGCGGTGCGCGCTGGAGGACGACATGTCGCGGGCCCGGCGGGCCGCCATGCCAAAGGCTTCCATGCAGTCCTCGGCGTAGAACTGGTAGGGCTGCCAGGTGCGCCCGTTGTCCAGGGACTTCTCGAGGACCATGACGGTGGGCCGGCCGTACTCGAAGGTCAACACCACGTCGTCGGTCAGCTCCACGCTCTTGTTCCACGAGAGGGTGATGTTGGCCTCCAGGGGGCTGGGGTAGCGGCTCCAGGTGACGCTCTGCCAGTACGTGGCCAGCCCCTCCTCCTCCCGGTCCAGCATGAGCCGCGGCGGGTGGGCCAGGTCGGGGTTGGAGGCGTCACATTCATTGCTGCACAGGTAGGGGTTCTCCTGCAGGTAACGGGACAAAGGTGGGTGATGGCAGCTCTGCGGTGCCTGGATGCCCTGCCTGGCCAGCCCCACCTGTGCGCCGGAGATCTGCTGGGCGGGCACAGAGCCCTGTGTCTGGGATCAGGAAGGGCCCTGCCCCGCCCTGATGCCACCTGTATAAAGGTATAACGGGAGGGAGACTGGCAGGGTGGGAACACCCGGGTGCTGGGAGCTCTCTACTTATCGACTCCATTTTCTGCAAACCTAATACCGCTCCAAATAATAAACACACTCAATTCTTTACAAACAGCAAAGCGTGGACACTAACGACCGCACGGCGTCCCGGACCACTCTCGGCCCTTTGATGAATATTTCAGGTGTCTGGTTTGCTCAGAGACAAAGCGGCTTGGATCTGAGTTTAAAACCATTTACTCTCAAATGAGCCGCTCCCCCTTGGGGGAGCCCCGCCGGCGGGCACCCCTGCCCACAGGCTTTGATCCTCTGTAGCAGAGGGCAGCTTCCTGGGCCCGCGGGGCCCTGGGGGGCAGGGCTGGCCTGGGGCGCCCTGAGGCGGGATCCACAAAGCCCTCCTTGACCAAAATAGCTCTGTCCTTGGTACCCCGAGGAGCCGCCATCTGCCCGGCCTGGCCCTGCAGATTCCCAGGGTCACACACTGGGCTGTGGGAGACTCAGCCTCCATCCAGTACAGCACCTTACTTCAGCTGGCAGATGGGGAAACTGAGGCCCGGGCTGTCACAGACCTCCTGGAGAGGACGAGCCAGTTCCTGCCTGCCCTCTTCTCCCCTTGGTGTTTAATTTTTGTTTTGTTCAATTCCTACTGGGGATTGAACCCACAGGCATTCTACTTCTGAGCTACAGCCTCAGCCCTATTTATATAATTAGTAATGGAGAATGAACACAGGAATGTTCTGCCTCCAAGCTATACCCCCAGCCCTATTTAAGTTTATTTTGAAACAGTATCGTCCTAAATTACTGAGTATCTAAGTTGCTGAGGCTGGCCTCTAACCTGAGACCCTCCTGTCTCAGCCTCCCAAAGTACAGGGATTGCAGGTGTGCAACACCATGCCTAGCCCGCTCCTCCTCCTGCCCTGCACAGCCTCAGCACTCCCACACGGCCACCAAGAGCTCGTCCGCACCTGGACAGGTGGAGGGACCTCCTCCAGACACCCGCCGTGATTCTGGGCTGCTCACATCCTGAGGTGTAGTCCTGACCACAATAGGGGCTGAGAGCCCCACGGGGATGGCAGAGCCCAGGCCTGGTGAGGAGGAGGCAGCCTACTGCAGCTGGAGGGTGCGACCCAGGAGGACCAGCCTCACAGTCGTCCCTCAGACCAGTGGCCAGGGCCTAGGCCCTCTGAGCCCAGGGGCAGAGTGACCACAGTGCCACTGGAGGAGGAGGAGAGGTGGGCAGATGCCCTGAGCGTCTGGACCTAGACTTGGGGCGCGCCTCCCCCTGCTCCTGCTCCTGGTGTCTCATCAGGGGATGGACTGTCTCCCCTTCTTATGTTGATCCCCCAGCTCCCAGAGCCTGTGAGTGTATAGGGAGGAGAAGGTGTTGAATGAGGCCCCAGGCGGGCTCTCATCCCTCTCAGGGGATTCTTGTAAGAGGGAGGGTAAAGCCAGGTGTGGTGGGCACGCTTGTAATCTCAGCATTCAGGAGGCGGAGACAGGAGGATCGCAGTTCCGGACAGCCTCAGCCACTTAGTGAGGCCCTTTGCAACTCAGAGAGACCCTGTTTCCAAATAAAGAATAAAATAAAAATAGGACTGGGGTATAGCTTGGAGGTAGAATGCCCCTGGGTTCCATCCCCAGTACCACACACACAAAAAAAGAGGGAAGGTGGGCACATATTAATTAGCTGCCTATACAATGGTAATGATAGTGCTGTGAATCCATCTCATATAAGGTGCCAATATCGCTGTCAACCCCACGTGCTCGAAGTCACCCACACTCTACCGTCTCCCTGGTCCCTCTCCCCCACCCTGACCAGCCTTCTGGTGGTCCCTGGAGTGGGGCGGGGACCATAGGATCCCTCAGCACCACCAGCTGCTCCGGGTTTGGGTGTCACTGGGAGATGGACGCACTGGGCTACGCCAAAGGACAGCTCCAACCTGGCCGCCGGCGACCCGCCATCCTAACCTGCAGGCCTGGAGGCTGCACCCGCCCCGGGAAGCAGATGGTCACGAGCTAATGAATCCGCCTGTGTGTTTACCAGCGCGCATGCCTGCTGCAGGACGGGCTTTACCAACAGTGGGCTGAGAAAGCAAGCCCGGGCCTGGCCACACGTGTGTGTGTGTGTGTGTGTGTGTGTGTGTGTGTGTGTGTGTGTGTGTCTGTCTCACTTGTTCCTCGTTTGCCCTGGAGAGGCGGCATCCACACCACGCCGCCCACCCACACGGCGCTCACGCTCTGGCTTTCTTCCAATGGCTCCCGAGGGAGAATTTCAAGGGCAGAGCGGGGACTGAGGTGCGCCTGCCCGGGCCCTGACAGCATCGGCACGGGAGGTGGCACACGCCGGCCTTGGGGGTCCGCGCACTGCCGCCTCTCCCCAGGAGATCAGACGAGCTGACACTGAGAACAAAGCAGGCTGACAGATGGCAGAGATAGGGTGTTCCCAGCGGGCAGGTGGCGCACGCCTGTGATCCTAGTCCAGGAGGAAGGAAGGCTCCAGGCTATCCTCGGCAACTTAGCGAGACCCTCGGCAACTTAGAGAGACCCGGTTTTGAAATAAAAAAGCAATGGAAAGCTAGGGCCATAGCTCAGAGGTAGAATGCCCCTGGGTTTAATGGTTTCATCTCCAGTACACACACACACACACACACACACACACACACACACACACACACACACACACGGAGACTAGGGTGTTTCAGGCAGACTTCTGACTTTTCAGGATGATTCTAAAACCAACCTCCGACTGTATCCAAAGCAGGAATTGTTTCCTTAACCACTTCATGAAGGTACCAAAGAGGAAACTGGGCCCCCTGATTTAAAAAGCCTGGGAATTTTCTCTAGAAGAATGCAGTAACACCCAGCAGTACCTGGGCGACTGAGATAGGAGATTGCAGGCTTGAGACCAGCCTCAGCAGTTTAGCAAGTCTCAGCCACCTTGCAAGACCCTGTTTCAAAACAAAAAATAAAAAGAGCCGGTGATGCGGCTTGGAGGTAGAATGCCCCTCGGTTCAATCCCCAGTACAAAATTTATTTATTTATTATTATTTTTTTGGTAGTACTGGGGGTGGGGCCCAGGGGCTTTCTACCTCCGGGCTATATTCCCAGACCTATTTTATACTTTATTTGGAAACAGGGTCTAAGTTGCTGAGAGCCTCACTAAGTAGCCGAGGCTGGCTTCGAACCTGTGCGATCCTCCTGTCTCAGCCTCCCAAGCGCGGGGATTACAAGTGTGCGTATTACAACCGTGTACCACCGCGCCCGGCTCCCAGTACAAAATTTAGAAAAGGGGGGGGGTAGCAGGGGGTAGCTTGGAGGTGGAGCACTCCCAGGTTCAATCCCCAGCAGCACAAAAGAAAACGATAAGGACGAAGAAGAAGAGAAGAAGAGAGAAAAATGCAGTGACCCACTACATTTTTGTCTAATTTCTGGGAGCCCCGTGTCCCCAGGGAGGACCCCCTGTCGGAGTCATTAAGGAAACTGGCTGTAGGGTCTGAAAGCCCTGAGTTCCATCACAGCCCCATCCTTGGAGGCTGTGTGATCTTGAGAGTCTCTTGACTTCTCTGGGCCTCTATTTCCTCATCCAAGGTCATGTGAGATAGTCTGTTGAAAGACCTGGGAAATGTCTCCACACTACAGCAGTTATTTTTGTTTGCTTATTTATTTGTTTATCAGGATCCTGCCTGCTGGGAACCTGCCATCCCAGTTCCAGGGTAAATTCCCAGAGGCATCCTACATCTGAGCCACACAACCAGTCTGTCCTTCCTATCTATCTATCTATCTATCTACCAATCCTATCTATCTATCTATCTATCTATCTATCTATCTACCAATCCTATCTATCTACCAATCCTATCTATCTATCTACCAATCCTATCTACCAATCCTATCTATCTACCAATCCTATCTATCTATCTACCAATCCTATCTATCTACCAATCCTATCTATCTATCTACCAATCCTATCTATCTATCTATCTATCTATCTATCTATCTATCTATCTATCTATCTATCTATCTATCTGTTTTGAAACAGGGTCTTTGTAAGTTGCTGAAAGTGTCTGTAAATTACCAAGGCTGGCCTTGAACTTGCAATCCTCCTCTCTCAGCCTGCCAAGTAGTGGGCTTACAGACATGTACCACCACACACTGCTCTTACATTCACTTTATAGATGGGAAACTGAATATACACCAGCCAGTTCTACATGGCCTTCTCTGGACTCCAGGGCACTCAGCCTTGAGGACACTGAGCCCATCCCATGGGCATCTCTCCTGTCTCTGCAGACACAAGGCCTTGGTACAGCAGGGCAGCGGCCAGCCTGAGGCTAGAGGGCCAGAGATCCAGGAAGGTGCAAGCCTCCTCCGTAGGCACCCAGCAGGAGACGCCTGGCGTGAAACAGCGTACAGGGAAAGCTTTTTCTGCCACTCTCTGGAAACTCAGTCTCTCAAATGCTTTTTTCCTTTTATGTTATTTTCTGCACAATGGGTAGTTGGAGTCGGAGATTGGGTTGTAAACACCATAGACAAGCTCCAGGCAGCAAACATAATTGACCGTGAAAGTGAAACTTTAGTTGGGAAAGAGGTCACGGTGCCCGGGGGAAGTCCAGTCATTTGGGCCTACGGGCCTCTAGCCCAGGAGCTGGATGGCGCCGCCATCCTGGGCCTCGGCTTCTCGGTGGGAGGGTAAACTGCCCTCAGGGACTTCTGTCCCCACTGTCCAGGGACACGCCTTGGGACTCAGGAAACCTTTGTTGAAAGATGGGAAGTTGAGCTGGGCGTGGTGGCGCACGCTTGTGATCCCCGCACTTGGGAGGCTGAAACAGGAGGAGCGCACAGGTTCGAAGCCAGCCTCAGCTACTTAGTGAGGCTCTCAGCAACTTAGTGAGACCCTGTTTCCAAATAAAATATAAAATGGGTCTGAGAGTGTGACCCAGAGGTAGAAGGCCCCCGGGTTCTATCCCCAGTACCACAAAAAGGAAGGGAGGGAGGGAGGGAGGAAGTCCATGGAGGCTGGTACCCTGGCTCCCGAGGTCCCTGTCGGTGACACTGGGCGCCTTGGTGGCAGGCGGCCCTGTGTGTCTGAAGCTGTGTCTCCTTTGGTTCATTTGGGTTCAGCAAATGGCAAGATCCACCCTGTCCGTCTGCACCACTCCCGGCCTGTGTGCTACGTGGAGCACCCCGATTCACCCCAATACCGGCTGCCTCCTCGGGACCTTCTACTGAACATATCACAAACAAGATGAAGACGGCGCTGAGATGAAACGCCCCGCTCCGAGATGAGTTGGGAAACGGTGCCCTTCACCCGAAAAGGAAAGGGCTGGCGCAGGCCGGGTGCCACCCGGAGGCAGACAGCCCGTCTCTTTGCCACCCAGGCATGTGGGCAGGCGGGAACAGTTTAGCAGCTGACAGATTTTTTTGAACTTGTCTGCCGACTTGTCAACCTCGCTGGGGGGCCGGAGGGAGCTGCGCGTCCCAGGTGGGAGGCCCGAGGTTGCCAAGGAGAGCGTGTGGGGTGGGGAGGGTGGCACCAGCTCCACTCTGACCAAGTCTGGGGGTTTAGGGAGGAGCACGGTGGGGGAGGGAGCAGAGGGCTCCCCGCCCTCCCCCGTGGATGGGGATTCTGGAACTTTAGGGGGAGACTAATAATCAGCCCCCTGCCCTGTGGGGTTATAGAATGAGGACTCAGGGGACTGCCTCTAACTCCATGTGCGTGACCCTGCCCTGCCTCAGTTTCCCCATTCTTGAACAATGGAGCAGCAATGGGCTGCCCACTTCTTTTTTCTTTTTTCTTTCTTTCTTTCTTTCTTTCTTTCTTTTTTTTTTTTTTTTTTGCAGTGCTGGGGATGGAACCCAGGGGCGTTATACCTCTAAGTGAAACCCCCAGCCCTATTTCTTATTTTTTATTTTGAAACAGGGCCTCACTAAAGTAGCTGAGGCTGTCCGCGAACCGTGATCCTCCGGTCTCAGCCTCCCGAATGCTGGGATTACAAGCGTGCGCCACCACATCTAGCTGACTGCCTAGTTCTTAACAATGACATCCCAAAGTCTTAAATTCTGCCCAGGTAAGCTGGGCATGGTGGCACATGCCTGTAATCCTGTTACTTGGCGGGATCAGATGTTCAAGGCACACCTCGGCAAGTTTTTCAAAACATAAGGGCTGCTGGTGTCACTCAGAGGTAGAAGGTAGAATGCCCCTGGTCTCAGTCCCCACGCTGCACTGGAGGACCAGCAGAGACACGACGTCTTCCTCTCTACCCTCCAGCTCCGGGGAGAAAGCTGGGGCGCCAGGGGAATTCTCCCTAACTAATTATTTCCTATTTATTGGTAAGAAAAGTTGCAGTGGAAATAAATTATTAACAAAGCGGAAACAGAGATTCTGTTTGGAGCTGATTCTAATTCTAGCCGCCGGCCGGTCGTCTCTGTCTCCTCCCTCCCAGCACGCGCGCGCGCACACACACACACACACACACACACACACTCTCTCTCTCTCTCTCTCTCTCTCTCTCTCTCTCTCATTCTCCCTCTGTGGTTTCATTGATCCCGCTCGCTCTCGCAGACTCTAATTTCTTCCTCTTTCCCTTTCGGTTTCTCTTGGAGCAAAAGCCCGGGACAACAAGCAAGGTGACCCTTCCGCTGCTGTGAGTCAGCAGAAACGCCCCAGAGCTCACTGCCCGGGGAGGGCGGTTTCTTATTGTTGGAACAGTATTCCTCCCAGCCCCGGCGGCGGGCCACTGAGCAGGGAAGGCAGTCGTTCACCGTGGGCCTCCAGAGGCCTGGGACTGCCGCTGCCACGCCACCCCACGGCTCCCCCAGGCCCGGCCTCAGTGGGCGCCTCCTGGGCAGAGGTCCGGCATGGACCCAGAAGCTCAGGCCACCTGTGGAAGCGGCGCTACCCGAGCGTAATTCGCGTCCTCGAAGCTACCGGGGCAGAGCCGCACTCTGCTCCAGAGCGTCAGGGAGGACGGGAGCGTCCTGCCCTTTCACTCCAGCTCTGCCACAACCGTCCCTTCTTAGGGCTTGGTCTGGTGTGTCTCCCAAAAGCTCCCAGGGCAGCAAGGCTCAGAGGTGGATGGAGGGAAGAGGTGGGTCACAGGCGTGGCCTTGAGGCCTGTGTCTGTCGCCAGCTCCCTCTCGCTCTCTCTGCTTCCCTGCTGCTATGAGCAGAGCAGCTCTCCTCTCCCACACCCTGTTACCATGATGTTTCTGCCTTGGAGCCAGCTAACTGTGGACTGAACCGCTGAACCCACGAGCCAAATAAACCTTTGCTCATCTACTCTTGTCAGGTATTTTGGTCACAGTGACGCGAAAGCTGGCTAAAACGTCCTGCTTCCAGAACCTTCCATGACCAAGAGTGAACCTGAGAAGAGCCAGGACCAGGCCCTCTCAGCTTCATGGCATACTCCCCTGCAGTTGTTCATACGCAGTAGAATTGAACAAAACAATTCCAACGAGCGAAGGCCCTCAGCCATAGGTCCAACAGCAATCCCACCCAGCCAGGTCCTGGAAGGGGCAGAGAGTAGCTGGCAGGGAGGACACCCCAAGACCCGGATCTGCTCTGTGGAGTTGTTTTGGCAGCTGAACAGAGAACCGCAGCCCTCTGCCTCCCTCATTCTGACCTGGGCTTTTCCCAGAGGACTGATAACTCGTGTTTTACATTGTATATGGACTTGCATTTTACTTTGCAAAGACCTGGGCCGTCGGGCCGTGCTGGCAGGGTGCGACCAGGGAGAGGTCTGTTGGGAAGCTCAGGGCAAAGGCAAGGATGAAACACAGACCCTGTGTGGGCACCACTGCTCACCACAGCACAAACCCAAGGACTCTGGTGTCCCCTCTCAATTGTGGAGCCAGAGGGACAGGGACAGGTCACACAAGACGCTGGCTGAATAGGGTTAATCTCTCCAGGAACTTAAAATTGTATTCTTAAAAAAAAAAAAAAGAAAGAAAAACTGCATTCTGCTTTGCCCTGGGCATATGTGGATTCTTCCCACAGCCAGATTTCCAGGAATGTTTGGGATGGGAATCTCTTCCCCAGCTACGCGTGCCTGGCACCAGGCCCTATGGCCCCCCACAGGCAACCAATGCACTCCAGCCGCTGGCCGCCACGGCACACATACCCAACCATGCACGCGCACGGCACCTGCCTCAGAGGGCGCCAGCTCCCTTCATTTGCTGCCTCCAGCAACAGGGCGCTCCTTACCACAAAGGCAGGAGCCCCAAGGAGCCTGGTGATCTGTTTTGGCACATTCTCCCACTTCCAGGCCCTCTTTCTGTCCCCTTTCAGGCCTGCTTTCCCTAGTTATGCTAATTCTAATTCATTAGGAGAAGAAGAAAGGGGCGTGGCGAGCTCAAGTCCCCCCCCCCCCCCAGCCAGGAGCCCACGCATCCTCAAAGGCTCGACGGCAGGGCCTCCCCCTCCTGCCTGCACAAGCGCAGCCGGTTCCTTCCTTCCCTCCTTCCAAGGCTTGCCTGCCTGGACTGCTCGCCCTCCCATCCCGTCCACCCACCATTCCAAGCTGTGCTGGCCGTCCAGACAGCGTGATGCTCTTATTTTTTTTTAAAAAGTAATTAAAAGAGCTGGGCGTGGTGGTGCACGCTTGTAATCCCAGTGCTTGGGAGGCTGGGACCAGAATATCCCTGTTCACAGACAGCCTCAGCTACTTAGTGAGCCCTTTGCAACTCAGTGAGACCCTGCTTCAAACTTAAGAATAAAGACTAGGGCTGGGGATGTAGCTCGAGGGAGAATGCCCCTGGGTTCCATCCCCAGTACCGCACACACAAAAAAAGTAATTAAAAGGAAAGGAGGAAGAAGGGATGAAGGAAAGAGAAAGGGAGAGAGGAAGCGGGGCGGGTAGGGGAGAGGGCGGAGGACCAGGAGCAGCCGGTAAAGTGCATTATTGATTCGGGACTTAGAAAATGCTTAGAGGGGAGGAAAAACGTCCTGTTCTTTAAAAGCCTGGGCAGAGCTGAAGCTGGACGCAGGCAGCCTTCCCAAAGAGGCCTACTCTGCTGACATGAATATTTTATCGAGAGGAAGAGCGCGGCGGCGGAGGCTTCCAGCCCCCGTGGCAGGGGCAGGCACGATGCACCTCTGTGGGCCAGGGCGGCGGCAGCCGCCCCTCCTCGAGGCCTTGAGAGCTGTCCTGGGCTGGTGAGCCAGCCAGGGGGCTCCGGTGGGTTCCAACAGAGTCGGGGACAGGACAGCAGGGAGATGCGCTAAGAGAGGTCCCCAGGGCGCAGGAGGCAGCCTTCCCTGCTAACTGCCCCCTCTGCCTTGGCCCCTCCCTGTCCTGTTGGCCCCCAGCAGCCCCCACTCCTGGACCCCAGCTTCTCAGCCTGCGTCAAATGCCCAGCACCAAGCGTCCCCGGCTACCCTGGCACCTCTCTCTTCCCACAGACCCCGGACTGCCCCTGCTGCCAAGCTCCTCTGCCATCTTTCTGCTCTCTGGTCTCTCTCTCTTTAATTTTTTATTTTTTTGTGGTACTGGGGGTGGAACCCAGGGACCGTCTACCTCAGAGCTACACACAGCCCTGTTGACATATTATACATATTATATATGTATATGTTATGTGTATATGTTTTATATATATATGAAATATTATATATATAATTTTTTTTTGCGGTACTGGGGATAGAACCCAGGGGCATTCTACCTCCTAGTTACACCCCTTTACTTTACTTTTGAAACAGGGTCTCACTGAGTTGCAAAGGGCCTCACTAAGTAGCTGAGGCTGTCCTTGAGCCGCAATCCTCCGGTCTCAGCCTCCCAAATGCTGGGATTACAAGCGTGCGCCACCACGCCCAGCTTGGTCTCTTCTTTTGACACCTGACCACACCCCACCCTGAGCTCCCAGGACAGGCTACCCTCTTCTGATGGCCCCTTCCTCCCCTCCTTCTGGAAGGTGTCTGCTAAGACAGCCCTTCCTCGGGAAAACATCTCTGGTCATGGCCCCTGCTGCCCAGAAAAGTGCTGGACCACAGTTCTCCTAAGCGATGTCTCTGGCTAATTTTGCGGCTGTTCCTCTACACTGTGTGTGGAGGGACGGGGTGGAGCCTGGGGCCTGTGAGGTGCTCTGTTAGAGTCTGCAGAGCGCCGCTCTCCTGGCAGCTCCCTTCTGAGGGGCTCAGTGCTCAGCAGGTGGTCTCTGGAGTTCCCGTTGGGGCTGCCTGGGCAAATGGACACCAGCCAAGACTAGAGGTGTGTGCGTCCTTGCTGCCCTCTGAGGGTGAGCCCTGGCATGGCAGAGCGAGGCGTAGGGAGTTGCTGGATGCATCCCAGTCCCAGGCACCCCTGGGTGGGGGGCGGGGTACGCATCATCAGCTGTCTCTAAACAAAGTTGCTCTGGAGAAGCAGCTTTCAGACTTGGCTGCCATCAAAGTACAGGGAAAGGGAAGGGGCGGCCCGGATAGTGTTTTTGGCCCCAAAGCCAGGAATTCTACTCCAAACTGAAAGCCAACTAAGCAACATGGTAACCAACCCACCAAGCAACATGGTAACCAACTAACCAAGTAACATGGTAACCAACCCACCAAGCAACATGGTAACCAACCCACCAAGCAACATTTTAACCAACTAAGCAAAGTGCTAACCAACCAAGTAACTGCTAACCGACCAAGTTAGCAATGCACTAACCAACTATACAGCACGCTAACCAACCAAGCAACATACTGAGCAACCAACTGGGCAGCGTGCTAACCTACCATGGAGCCCACCGGAGCCCTGTGCAGGTGCCTGGGATGTGGCCGACTGGGGGCTGGCACGGCTGGTCGAGGGAGGGCGCCCAGGCCTGCTGCGCGAAGCCTCGGCCTTTCAGGTGGCAGGGCAGAGGCCCTAGGCCAGGCGCCTGTTCATGTCACACTCTGGCAGCCTGGGCACTTTGACCCCTGGCAGGAGGACCTGAGAAGTTGCCCGTGTCCTGATCCCCATGAGGGACATAGCCAAGCCCTGGAGGGATCTGACTGGGTGGGCAGGAAGGCTTCCTGGGGGCTTTCTGCCGGCTTGGGCAGCGCAGGCAGGCAGTATGGAGGGCCCCGGAAACTGGGGGGCCAGGCCAGATGCCCACAGGCTGCAGGCCAGGCGGGGAGCTCAGTGGGATACAGGAGGTAATAATCACAGGGGGCCAAGGGGCCAAGGGGCCAGGGGGCAGGCAGCCTTGACCTTTAGCAGCCCCAGGAAGGCCCTGACTCTACCCGGCCAGCCTCCAGCCAGGAAGGGAGGTTGAGAACCAGCCAGCTGCAGTGGGGCATGCCCATGATCCTAGTACTTGGGAGGTTGAGACAGGAGGATTGCAGGTTCGAGGCCAGCTTCAGCAACTTAGGGAGACCCTCTATAAATTAGCAAGACTCTTTCAAAATAAAAACATAAAAAGGGATGGGAGTATAGCTTGGAGATAGAATGCCCCTGGATTCAATTCCCCAAAACAAAACAAAAGATGTTGGGAACCTTCTCTAGCCGAGCCTGGGGAGCCTCCATCCCAACCCCAGGGAGGCACAACCAGGAGGGAGAGCCCAGACTCAGACACCAGGAAGCTCCCGAGAGCCAAGGACGCTCCCAGCTCTCCACCTATGGTCTGAATTCAAACAAAACAAAACAAGCCGGGCGGGCGTGGCGGCACGCTTGTAATCCCCGCGCTTGCGAGGCGGAGACAGGAGGATCGCGCACGAGACCTTGTCTCCAAATAAAATAGCATAAAAAAATAGGTCTGGGAGTGTAGCCCGGAGGTAGAAGGGTTTCCAGGAACCCCAGACCACCACGAACAAACAAACAAACAAAACAAAAAACCCCGAGATACTGTAGGCGGGAAGGGATCCAGGGCAGCCAGGGGAGACTTCCATCATGGTTCTCAAACGTGGCTATGAATGGACACTTAGGAAGTCGCTGAGGCTGGCCTCCAACCTGCTGTCCTCCTGACTCAGTCTCCCAAGTCCTGGGATTCCGGGTATATGGCTCTGCACCTTACTTAGGAAGTTTTATTTTTATTGTTTTCAGTACTGGGGATGGAGCCCAGGGACATTCTACCTCCGAGCTACACCCCCTGCCCTATTTTTTATTCTTTATTTTGAAACAGGGTCTCACTGAGTTGCAAAGGGCCTCACTAAGTAGTAGCTGAGGCTGTCTGTGAACCGTGATCCTCCTGTCTCAGCCTCCCAAATGCTGGGATTACAAACTCTGCCGCCATGCCCGGCTGGGGAGTTTTAATAAACCCGGTGTGTGTTTCCCCAGGGTCCACAGCGGCTGGGCTGGGTGCAGCCTGGAGGAGCAGGGGAGGACAGGCGCACCAAATGGGAGGGCAGGGCCTGGCAGCAGGGAGTGCGGGCTCGCGGTCTCTGCCCTCCGCACGTCCTCTGGTCTCGCTGCCCACTTGGGGCTAGCGGCCTCAGGAAGGCCAGCCCCAGGGCTAGGAGACGGGGCTGTTTACCATTGTAGAGTGGGCGGCGGCAGCCAGCGGGCCAGTCTGGTCCTCAGCCTCCTCCCCACTCCCCATTTCCTAACCTTCCTCTTTCTCATCTCTTGCCCAGGCTGAGGCCACCGGTCCTGGGGAACCTGAGCGAGAGGCAGGGAGGCTGCCCGGTGTCCAGCAGCCCTTGGCAGATGCCATGCGCCCCTCCACCCTCTATTTTTAGGTCCATTATCGTCCACTGATGGTGTCCCCCCCCCCCCACACTCCTTCCCCAGAAAAGCAGACCGACTCCTACAGACGGAGCCACCTCGCCTTCCCCGGGTGCACCCATGCTGCCAAAGAGACTGGAAATAAGCGAGTTATCAGAGAAGTGGATTAGCAGACTCCCTCACGGCTCCAGGGCAGGGGGCGGGAAAAGCCAGCGTGGCTCCCCAGCCCTGCTTCCTTGGGGCCAACAGGGACAGTGTGCTCACCCGGTGCGCGCGCGCACACACACGCACATGCACACACACGCACATGCACACAGTTGCCTCCTTGTACCAGGCTCTCACAGAGACGCTCAGAGCGGCGCACCGCGGCTATAGGGGCCTAGGTGCGGTGTTTAGGCTGCCCAGGGTGGAGGTGCCAGGACCCCGTGCTTAGTCAGAAGCTGTGTGACCCAGCACGGTGGCTTGGCCTCTCTGAGATGTCCTCATATTCAAAGCTGATGTGAGTATAAACTCTACTGTAAGCCTTCTGTGAGGATTCAACGAGCCGGCTCGGGCCAAGTGCTCGGCACACACTTGGCTCTCAGTAAATGTTAGCAGTACATGTGCTGTTAGCCCCGAAGGAGGAGGGTTTGGGATAGAGGACGTCCTTAGACGACAGGGCCATGGTGACGAGTGAACAGCCCTGGTTCCCGAGGTTAGGCACCCCAGGGGGCAGGACCACTCTGGCTGGACGTTTGGCCACTGGGGACCACGGATGGACTCAGGGCCGAAGTCTCCACAAGTGTGTGCAACCGTGTGTGTTTGTGCATTTGCGAGCATTTGCACAAACATGTGCACAGGTGCTGATCTGGGAAGAGTGACATGGGTTTCCCGTGAAACTTGGGACACCCCCGTTTTGCTGCTCAGATACGAGTCGGCCTCTGTGTTCTCCCCTCTGCGTCTTCCTGGGTGCAGGCCCGGGCTGGGGAGGTTTCTGGTTTTTTTTTTTCTTTCCCTCTCTCCCTACATAAGTAGAATCCAGGAGTGCAAAGGGTTGACATGCAGACCCCCACTTTGCAGGCAGGAAATCACTCCTAAAGAAGAAGAGCTTTGCAGAAAGCCACCCAGCTCCTGGCAGCCAGTGCGGAGGGGACCCTGTCCCTGGGGCCCGGGGCCAGCCGCATGGCT